>NC_064641.1:849068145-849374930 GCF_023864345.2 Schistocerca serialis cubense | reverse complement strand
AACTTTTCACGACCATAGAATGGAGAATGGAATGGTATCGCTCAGTATAGGGCGACTCATCTTGGTAGAGCTGGCTGCTGACAACCATATGTTTTGGTATGGTACTCACCTGGAGCCCAATTGGCCTCAGTACATTAATGAGCCTCCTCCACAATGGTCCAGCATTTGGCTTGGGTCTAGTACCAGAGTTATTTCTCTAGCTTTTCTCAAGTTATGCAGGTTAACTTAGTCACCACCTCTCTCAAGTAATTATATTTTTACATGTAACATATTAAAAAAGTATAAGCCTATTGGTATTACCATTTCTAGAGTGTTCTAGTAGACTAATGTAACAACACAACTAAGCATAGACTCTTGCTTAGCTCCTAGTTGCTTCACCATTATTCACATCCCTCAATAAATTTTGTTATGCGTTCTTTTAACATGATTACGTGCACACACTACTGTGTACTTACTAAGTGCGCTCCTGATGTAGAGTTCAGAAGTGCTGCAATTACCTCTTTGTATATCTTGCCATATCTATTGCTAATCACTGACCCTACACCCCAGTACATTTTCTACAACTAACTACAACAAACTGCAAGTTCTATACTACAGGAAATACATGACAGTTATGCATCAATGCTATCATTCATATAGAAAACTCTGTTACATTTTCAAGAAATGTCAACACTAGGTCAATAAGCATGCAAGTCAATGTGAAATTATCAGATGACACGTTCATTTCCTGTGCAGAGACATTAATAACAAACAAATAGAAAGATGCACTGGGCAGGCCTCAATAATCATGTCAAACTATCTCTCAAATATAATCTATTTCTCTTCCTTTCATTATCACCTGTTTACAAATACCTATGGTGCATTCAATGTTGCACTCATTGTCTTGATGCTATTCTCCACTGCCTACGTCAGATTTTTATCAGATATCTCTATTAAATTTTCGTACATCCATAGTTGAAATGGAGGACAGTGGGACGTCAACTGGTATAAACTCATATTAAAACTGAAGAAATTCCTCCAGCTGTATTCAAGGTGTCGATTTTATTTTGGCTACTAGTTTCAACGCTGTAACAACGTCATCTTCAGGCCCATATACTTGTTGACGTCAACTGCGTGCGGCTGATACTAGAAGTCAGTGGTGAGACATGGACGTGCTCCGTGTGGAAGGTGGGTAGTAATTACTATGACTGGCAGCGTTGGCCGATTTATGCATGATGCTGCTAGCTCTGTATAATCACGTGCGTGCACGCATGCCCTCTAGCGATGGGCTGTGAAATTCCACACTCTGTTCGGAACCACACGCTACGATATTACCCTCCTCACCAGTTTGCGCATTCCAGACTCCGGCTCATTTCTTTTTGAACGCCCCTTATAGTAAATAATTATTTATAAACTGGGCTAATCAAGAGTCGTGAATAACGCATGAAAACTGTTCCACAGTGTTAACCCAGACTAGTAAAGCAAGTAACATATAGCAGCGACACAACATTTTTACTCTCCAAGATTCACTTATCTTCACAGTGATTGAAAAATTAAACTTGTGCCTATTAAAAATCAACGCAGGAAGTGGAAATCGAACACAGCTCCGTATTTGGCACGACTGTAATTTCGTCGCAACGCAGGTGTGCCACATCTGATAACAATTCTGACACCTCATCTCTCTGGAGTGTATCGCAGCCTGTTCAATAGATTCATTCTTTTTCTTGTTCGATTCAGTCGCCATTAAGCAGTTGCATTGACTACCCGATGCGTACATTGGACTTGATTTCGTAATCACTGAAATAAAATCACGTATCGGTCATCTACACAAACTGTGAACATTGTACAATTTGAAGTTTCCGCAGGGAGTGTTGCTTTCCGTTGAATTATTCTACTGGTAAACGTCGCACACTGCAAACAAGCTGAGTTAGTGAACTCGATTTTTCTGTAATTTAATAAACCACACCCCTCTGCCTGCTAACGGTGTCAAACTGTAGGAAGCTCAGAAGTAATGTACTTTTCTTTCTTACCCGCCAATAATAGTGAAACATAAAAGAAACATTTCTGTGAAAGAGCTCGTGGCTGCCTGTCCTGGTCAGAACAATTTCTGCCTCAACGGCCTCACACTAACCAGCGTCACCGAAGGTGATAGCGACGCATTGCTCCTTGATCCTATGACGTACAGGGAACGTTTTTGCACTCAAATAGCCAATAACGACATGCTTTGATATTGTAGTATGGTCTTGAGGGTAAAATATTTTTGCGGGAAAACTTTACCTGGATAAAGGAGGTTGTTGCTTACATTCGTGACGATTTTCTCTGGCATGTTGACACGTATATAGCTGCTTATCAAATTCATTTTTCATTTGAGGTTCTGACGCTGTTCTTGCATAACACTTCAACGTTGCGTATTTTAAAGTAATGACTAGCACTGTCATGGATTTCTCGCTTCTTTTAGGATCATTCTGACAACAATTATTCGTGACATTCAGAACACCAAGGGCTGTAGCTATTACGTAAGGGGCAACAAGCTGGTTTCCCGTGTTATTGGAACCTAGAACGAACGCAGGCTTTACGGCACCATGATGTTTCCATAGACGTATCAATTAAATGTGGCATCCAGACCTGCCTCATTCTCCTAGTGATGGCTAGTTTGCAATGAAAAGACGGAGAAAGTCGTAGTTTGTGCGTCGAATGACCTTCCTGAACTAAGAACATGGATTTGATAGTTACATGACACACCATAGCAGCAGCCCTGCCAGTTGGCCGTGCGGTCTAACACACGGCAAGGAGCGCTGGTCCCCGGCACGAATCAGCCCGGCGGATTTGTGTCGAGGTCTGGTGAGCCGGCCAGTCTGAGGATGGTTTTTAGGCGGTTTTCCATCTGTCTCGGCAAATGCGGACTGGTTCCCCTTATTCCGCCTCAGCTACACAATGTCGGCGATTGCTGCACAAACAAGTTCTCCACGTACGAGTACACCACCATTACCCTACCACGCAAACGTAGGGCGTAGGGGTTACACTCGTCTGGTATGAGACATTCCCTGAAGGGGGTCCAACGGGGGCCAAACCGCACAATAACCCCGGGTTCGGTATGGTGCGGCAGAGGGCTGAAGTGGACTGCGGTAGTCGTCGTGGGGTTGCGGACCACTGCGGCTGTGGCAGGGACGGAGCCTCTCCATCGTTTCAAGGTCCCCAGTTAACATAACATAACATCATAGTTGCAAATCGTTAGCATACTTAACTAGAATACCGAGATAATATGAAATGAATTAGCAAAATACTTGCACGTCATTCTAGGAGGCAGATCTGAGTCTTGAACTGGCTGGCAATTCAAGAGAAATCTTGCTCTTCAAAGACGTAGCGGAAACAACTGACAAATTGTCCAATACCTGAAGTGCAGTAGTTGTAAGCAAGTGTGCATAAGCCAACCGAAACACTATAAATTAAGAGGAACAGAGATGTACTGGATGACCCTCCCTATCTCATGGTTTTATTTTTGTGTTAGTTGAAAGTTAACCATGTGGAGACTATATAAATTATTCAGAATGGAGCAAAATTTACTAGAATTATAACAACATTTATCTTTCAAAGGAAAAAAAAACAGACATAAATTATGCTAAACAAGCTATTGATTGAATACTGTAAATAAGAAACAGGTGGTTTAAGACCACAATGGATAAGAATCGTGGTTGGCAGAAGTGATTCAAGTACTCGGGCCCTAAAAACGTGGATTACGCAATCTGAATTGATATGACGATGAGCAGTCTTTGATTGTTCAAATCTAGAGAAGTTTTTCTATACAGCTGCAGCTGAGAGCAAGGGTGATTGAGAGCTCTACGCCTTGACAAGGCCGTAGTGGCTGTACGTTACCCTGTTTGCTTCTTGAGGCGATGTACGTTACCGGCCATTAAAATTGCTACACCACGAATATGACGTGCTAAAGACGCGAAATTTAACTGACAGGAAGAAGATGCTGTGATATACAAATTATTAGATATTCAGAGCATTCACACAAGGTTGGCGCCGGTGGCGACACCTACAACGTGCTGACATGAGGAACGTTTCCAACCGATTTCTCATACACAAACAGCGGTTGACCGGCGCTGCCTGGTGAAACGTTGTTATGATGCCTCGTGTAAGGAGGAGAAATGCGTACCATCACGTTTCCGGCTTTGATAACGGTCGAATTGTAGCTTATCGCGATTACGGTTTATCGTATCGCGACATTGCTGCTCCCGTTGGTCGAGATCCAATGACTGTTAGCAGAATATGGAATCGGTGGGTTCAGGAGGGTAATACGGAACGCCGTGCTGGATTCCGACGGCCTCGTATCACTAGAAGTCGAGATGACAGGCATCTTATCCGCATGGTTGTAACGGATCGTGCAGCCACGTCTCGATCCCTGAATCAACAGATGGGGACGTTTGCAAGCCAACAACCATCTGCACGAACAGTTCGACGACGTTTGCAGCAGCATGGACTATCAGCTCGGAGACCATGGCTGCGGTTACCCTTGACGCTGCATCACAGACAGGAGCGTCTGCGATGGTGTACTCAACGACGAACCTGGGTGCACGAATGGCAAAACGTCATTTTTCGGATGAATCCACCTTCTGTTTACAGCACCATGATGGTCGCATCCGTGTTTGGCGAGATCACGGTGAACGCACACTGGAAGCGCGTATTCGTCATCGCCATACTGGCGTATCACCCGGCGTGATGGTGCGGTGTGCCGTTGGTTACACGTCTCAGTAACCTCTTGTTCGCACTGACGGCACTTTGAACAGTGGACGTTACATTTCAGATGTGTCGCGACCCGTGGCTCTACTCTTCATTCGATCCCTGCGAAACCCTACATTTCGGTAAGATAATGCACGACCGCATGTTGCAGGTCCTGTACGGGCCTTTTTGGATACAGAAAAT
This sequence comes from Schistocerca serialis cubense, assembly GCF_023864345.2. NCBI lineage: Eukaryota > Metazoa > Arthropoda > Insecta > Orthoptera > Acrididae > Schistocerca > Schistocerca serialis. The sequence goes on along the minus strand of NC_064641.1, from coordinate 849,370,025 downwards.
GTTCGACTGCTGCCCTGACCATCACATTCTCCAGATCTCTCACCAATTGAAAACGTCTTGTCAATGGTGGCCGAGCAACTGGCTCGTCACAATACGCCAGTCACTACTCCTGATGAACTGTAGTATCGAGTTGAAGCTGCATGGGCAGCTGTACCTGTAAACGCCATCCAAGCTCTGTTTGATTCAATGCCCAGGCGTATCAAGGCCGTTATTACGGCCAGATGTGGTTGTTCCGGGTACTGATGTCTCAGGATGTATGCACCCAAATTGTGTGAAAATGTAATGACATGTCAATTCTAGTATAATATATTTGTCCCATGAATACCCGTTTCTCATCTGCATTTCTTCTTGGTGTACCAGTTTTAATGGCCAGTAGTGTAACTTGCAGCTGGCGAGACGTGTGTGGCAGAGTCGCGACGTGAGGCGGCACCTGTGAATCTATCGTAGTGCAAAAATCTCACGCTCTAGCAATCAGGCAGACGCAATTTACTCTCTACCAGAACCCTGAAATCAATTGTCGGTACAGTAAGAACTTCACCACAGACTCCTCAGTCTAAACTGCTTGCAAGTGAAGTCAGTCTCAGGACAGGTCCCAAGCACCAACCACACATGCCAGAGCATCGACCAGAAGACTCCTTACCAGCCCCCGAGTGCTTCGGACCTCTCTAGAAAAAAATCAGTTTTCGCGCAAAGTACATTATTAACGACACCACCTTTATGCTGTCTTGAGCCAGTGACAGAACTCTAGAGGTGCTAAATCTCCCCTCCCACACGACCACACAAACTCATCTCGAACCAGGGCAAACTGCATCTCTGGAAAAGAAAAAAAAGAAACCGCCAATTACTGTTTCCTTTTAAGTTCTCATGAAGGGGGAATATGATTTTCTCAGAAGTCGAGTCACTTCCCATGGGAACAAGCGGACAGATACAGTCTTAAAGATTTTTATCTAAATTGCCTGTGCCTTGGAGCTTGTTAGTCCATGCTATGAGGTGTAATAAAGATTCTATCTCTAAACATTTCTCAGACACCAGAGTTTTTTATACAACTGAGGCGGCCAATGGAAGTGGGTCACAGGCCTGTTTGCAGTACCGGCGAACACAAAAGGTTGTGAAATTTTATTATGCGTGGCTCTGCACACAATGCTCCACTGTGCAGACACGTTCCTTCAGTCCATCCCCCCCAGCCCAGGCTTCAGCTGGCGCCAATGCAGGTATTGCGACATTGTTCTGCTGGAGACCTGTCTCGATGAGGGGCAGCTCTCTCTGCCCTGTATGGCTATGGCATTGCCCGGCAAGATTTACTAAGGGATGGGTTCGCTGCCAGTTGCTTCCAACTCACAACATACCATTTCTACAAGCTAAGAACCATAAAAATACCTCATGCTTTATGTGCCCTACCAGACTCCATCAACATCTGCTCAGGCTGTTAACTTTCTAGAGTCTCGTTCAAGGTGTGTCAGGTTGTAACAAAATGTTTAATAATTTTCTGTATACGAAAAATAGGTGAGAGAGTAACTTGTCCTCTCTCACTGCCTCCTGCCTGCCGTTGATTTCTGCGTGGGTAGTGTCTCATTTCAGTATTGTTTAGTGTGACACAAAGAGGAAATCATTGGAAATAGTAGGAGAATCTCATCTTCATAACTGATATATATGTGAAAAAGGTAACTTCGTCAATCAGGGTTGCCCATGGCTAAAACACATCCTAGCTTGACCTCATTCATTCCAAGGGTCATTCACTCACATGAAGCTGCAAGCTAGCAAGTGTACATATAAACATTTCCGTGAGTAGTATGGATTATGTTAGACACAAGGGTCATTGCTACATCACATACTTCCAATAAACAATTGATAGGCTGTTAAAAGGCCTTGCAGCAAATAAATATACCGATTCACACCATATGCTGAGGTCAGATATATGTTACGTCCCTAATCAGTTACAGTGTCCTAGAGTGTAAACTGTTCTCTGCTCATTGATTTACCCTTGCTCTATCACTCATTTGGTCTCAAACATCAAACACATACATTCTCATATTCTCAATGAACAAGGAAATCACATGTGTAATCTGTTTGTCTTATTTCATAAGTTGTGCAAATTTGTGTATTATTTTCTATGACATGAAAACAAATACAGGCACATAATCAGAGCATTAATAAATGAGTGGTGTACAAGAATCCACGGAAAGTAAACAGAAACAATTTCATTAACTATGGTGATAATTGTGAAGGTTCTTCTACGAGAAGGCTATGACAGAGTACGATGCTCAGTTGCGGAAATCGAGCAACAATTGTGAGGTCCAAAGAAATAATAGCAGTAACCGGTTGTTTGGAGTACTCTGTACTGCAATGTGCCTAATTTGGTATGCCACAAAAAGTGCCAATTGTTGATGACATATAGCTTGGAACGAAATTTGAATTCAGTCTCCCATCTGCCACTAAATGTTGGCGTGAAGATGCCACAAATACATAACTCATTTGACTACAGTCAACAAGGACTCGTGCTGAAAACTAATGGAATTGACAAACAAACAAAATAACACTGAAATACCACAAATGGAAAATTACACTCAGCAACACAATATCAACATTAAATTACGTTAAACTGTTCACCCTTGGAGACTATTTATATACTGCACCTTCTATGATCTACGAGTATATCTCTGCTATGTACACTTATTCTGCGAATGGTTTGACAGGGCAGACACGGTGGATGCCAAGAGATTTCCTTGATTTCAAGGTCGCCAGAGAGTTCAAAGGGGCGATTTTCTTGACATGGACACGCTTTTCAGACAGCCAAAACCCTCCTGATTCTTCTGCCCATATTCTTGAAATAGCACAGTGTGCGTAATTTTAAGTACCACTTCCTGGGTCCAAAATGTGCGTAACTCAGGTGCGTGCGCCAGATGATTTTGTTCGCCAGTTCATCTGGAATGCAAACGCACCAGGGCGCTCCTTCTCCCTCACTTCGAAAGAGCAGAATGCGTTTTCGTACTAAGTAAAACTGCCTCAGTTTTGATTCCCTCTTGTCTTTCACCCTCTGTTTCGGAGCAAATATACCTGGATCATTGTCCTGCTCCTTGCTGATGTCCTTGCCCTCTTGTCTTTCACTCTCTTGTTTAGAGCAAACAGACCTGGGTCCTTGTCCTTCTACTTGCTGAGGCTCGAGGTTACATAATACTCAAATACAACCTTCTCCATATAGAACAAGCAGAAGTGTTCGTATTCCAGTGGGTTAGCCGCACTTGTTTCTAGCCCACAGGTGCACGTGACAGCACATCCAAATGATGTTCTCCTTCCCTGGTATGTGTGTGACCGAAAAGTCATACTCCTGGAGCAAGAGTGCCCATCTCGTTAGACGTTTATTTCGGAGTTTCGCTGTGAGTAGGAATTCCAAGGCTTTTTGGTCGGTGTATACTCTTGTTTTTCTCCCACACAAGAAAAAACGAAATTTCTCGATGCCTAAAACAACCGCCAAAGCTTCTAATTCAGTAACCGAATAATTTCTTTCACACTTGCTGAGGTCTCGGCTTCCGGAAACAATGGTTTTGTACACCATGTTTCCCCCTTGCTGGTATCACTGGAAAATAACTACAGCAATCCCAGAGTAGGAGCTGTCTGACGCCATCCAGAAGTCCTCTTCCAGGTTGGGGTGCGAAAGAATTGGCGCATTAATCAGCGCGGTTTGGGGGCCTTGAAGCTTATCTTCCGCCACGTCGTCCCATTCCCGCGGCGTTTTTTTTTTTTTTTTTCCTGTGAGCTGTCATAGCCGCGGTATCGCTAATCTCTTCATATGGACGAATCGTTTATAAAAATTTGGCGTGGCAAATTTCGCAGTTGCCTGAAGATTGACCATACACACGGTGTAGGTATAGCATCAACTATTAAAACGTATGTCTCTGCTTCTCCCTCGGATTTGAACGACATAGAAAACGCTGGACGGTTCATAGACGGCCCAGTCCGGAGAACAATGAAAGAGTGCAAGAGATTTACTGCGTGTGTATCTCTAAAACTTGTTTGCGAGTACCCAGTGCTACCAACTAGAAGTAGAGAAATGTGGGCTATTAAAACTTCTGTTCAATTGGAGATGTACAGGTTCGTCATACCTGTGTTTCAGAAAAATAGAAGGAATCTAGCGAATGATTCTGCCAAATTTGACAGCTGTAGGTTAGGTAATGCCAAAGCCTACCTGAACTCCGAATTCTACCTGCATAATAATTTTCACTTGCAAAGGAATGAAAATGTTACAGTGTAGCATATGACGTGTATGTGAGGTTCAGTTCTTCATACTACGAAGAGGATGGATGTCTACCCAACACACAGAAATTCAAGTAGCTGGTGCCGATCATAATAATAGACTGCTCAAGACAGAAAGACACCGTTAAATCTGGCACTATAGATGTACGAACTGAATCTGTATCTTCAGCAAATTTCCAAGAAACACTCCGTATATGTTCTAGATCTTTATGACCGTTGCCCTTTCACTGATGTGCAACGAGCTGTATTATTGGACAGGTGCCGAGCCACACCCAGAGCACTTCACAATGGCATCTCAAGGTCTGAACGTCACTGCAGACGCCGAGAGTTTCAATGATGATCAGTGTAGATAGTCCGTATTTAAAGAAGTTGCAGTCGTAACATACACAGGAGATGCCGATATAATAGAGACATTCTCAGCAAGCATTGCATTGCTGAGGTCTTTGAAGTGTGCTAAGACACAGAGGAGTGCAAAGTGGTTAACACGCATCCAAGCGTGGAATTCACTGGGATGATCCTGGTATGCCCTACAAATATATGGTGACGTCGCTTCTATTATTCGACCACACGGATGCCATCATCTATCAGTAGCTAGGAGATCACATGGATGCATTCAATCTTCCACTTTGCTGCTATTCAAGAAGTTGAAATTCTACAGTTGTAGTGCTCTCCATCGATTCAAGGGGAAGATGCGTTAAAATTTGTGTTTGCTTATGAAAATGATAAATTACATGGAAGTTTGATGAAACATAAATGAATTTTTATCTCACAATCTATGTATGACTTCTTTACACCCTGCTCCCACCTTGATAGTATACAGCTTTCCCCAGAAGCCACGCCTGTGGTTCTTATTTTAGACATGTTTCGCATATATCTCTGGAAGTGGGAAAGGTCACGTGCTGTCTGTCCCATAATGAAACAACTGCTGCATGATAGGCATAATCTGATGCGACCATTACATACAATTTCTTTCTTTAGGTATAATTTGCTTCATGAGATACAGTTTAGTTCTTGACGTACAATTTAGTTATCGAGCGATTGATTTTCGAGATACAAATTGGTTCAAATATTTTAATGCAGAGATACTAATAGCTATGACTCAGTACAGTTTGATTCTAATATTTTGAATACAGAGATACTTTAAACTTACACACTCTTACTGTTACTACTAACTATGACTAGGAAAAAAACCTTCAACAGTCCACACAACACTAACAGCATTTACAATTCTCAGTAGCACTAGTTGAGAATTTTTTCATAATTTTCCAGGAGTCAGTAGCGATGGTTGAGAGTATTTAAAATTATTTTTCTTGACACATAGTAGCACTGGATGAGAATATTTACAAATTTATGTGGACTAGGAAGTATCTACCTTAAAAACTAATCTGACTGGATGGTTGGTGGCACTTGAAACTTAAACACTAGGGTATCTATGCTGTACACAGTTGTTAAGCTACTTACAGCACACACATGATGCTCATAATGTATAATAAATCACACATGGTGTGCAAATATATTTACATTGGCATATAGTGTTCAAAATACACACAAAGTGTGGAATATAATTATTGACATACATACTCATACACAAACACACACACACAAACACACTGTAATATTAGTAATTTTCGCCTCACAAACATTAATATACGCTCAATAGTAAATGCCTGATGGCCTAAAGTTAACGAACAATTGTATAGTAAAAGGAATGAACCACCGCATAGCAGTGACAGTCTATTATTCTTTATCTTTGCCGTTCTTGCGCAATGCCTGTAAATCTCTATGTACATGTATCGATTAATGGTATAAAAAAGAATTCTGTTGTTTCAAGACAAATGAGGCTTTAGGCGCCTCACCTTTTACTGTTTGTATTCTATGAAAGGCGGAAGCGGACTTCCTGCGTTCCGCAACTGTATTTTATATTTTATGGTAAAATATTGAGTGAATATGCTAATTGTTATTTTTTCCAATCAGAAAACATGTAGTTTCTTGTAGCTGATTACGAAAAGACAGCATCAAGAGGACATTTTGACTGTTATGTATACATTATTTAACCACAATGCTCATCTATTGTAATTTAATATGAAAAGGTACGTAGAATTAAAAAAAACGCGTGTTAAAGATAAGTGTGCTTATTTTAGTAAATTAACCTTGATGATTTCCATCTCCTTACCTGAAGGATAATTATTTTGTGTTACTTCATCACCAGAAATTACGATCACGCTGATGGGCCGAACGCAGCATGAGGCAGAAGGAACATTATCGTTTTCCTATTATTTCTGAACCAACTTTTTTGTGTAGTGTTGCATTTCTTTTAAAGTCTATAAATCTTCTGGTCCCTAAGTGTTGATCCGGGTATGACTACATCGCGACTATAAAAATGCACAGAAATGATAATGTTTCTTCCGAACGATCTCAAATATATATCAATATGCTGCTCTTATTCAGGTATTTAATGCTCAACGTATGTTATTATAATAGTGTAATCAATCCCTGATTCTGTTGCCAAGTGGTCCAACAAAATATTCACTTTTTCGACATTAAAAAAAAGTAACAATTCTTTTTATTTTCGTCCCCCAAGAGCAACGCTACCCTTGACGCCCGAACAGGGACTTCATCAAAAATCATTTCATGTATGTGTTTAAAAAATTTTCAGTGCTTGTTCTAATTATTGTTTCATTTTTTCATGTGGATGCAATTCAACCGAGAAAGAGAAATGGGAGAACCTTTTAATTAATTCAGAAGAACGATTGATGAAATTACCAAAATACGCGAGTATCCAGCCGAATCGCCATCAAGACAGCCACAGTAAGTGAAATTTTTATACGCAGTAGCCAAGCTTTCGTAGTGACGTTGCATCTTTCGAGTTGATCAGAACGTAAACCTGTCTCTCCTTGCCTTGAAACAGCTTTATTTCAATTTGTCCATAGTCCATTCTTATGTAGTTAAATTCAGTGAAAGTGTACCCTTGTTGTCAGTGCATAAAAAAAATTTACGATATGGGGGATAATTACGCTGAAAACTGGTAAAACGTGTGATATTTCATTTGTTTGTAATTAGTGGGAACCACCTCGTTTTCTTGGCGTACATGAACGTCAGTTATTACCCAGAGTTAAAATTTCATCTTAGGTCCCAGTAAGTCATAGCACTACGTCACAGACAAACGACTGACGGCAGTGACAAACAATATCTGTAGCATTTTGACGTTTGACAAATAATTCATGAACATGGCTGACGGTAAACAGTGGACACAAACAAAAGCAGACGACAGCGGTGATGCGAATGGACCTCACTATCCATTCCGATCACGCGCGATAGGTACACGAGCGGAGGCAGAAGCAGTCTCGACGGAAGTTTTAGAAGCTGGTCCTAGTGTGCAAACTATTCCCGCTTTTGAAAAAAATGACTTGGCCGCAATGATCGAAGCAATAATGGAACGCAAGTTCGAAAGTCAAAGACAGAGAGAAGCGCAAAGACAAGAACGTGAAAAGCAGGAAAAATTAGATGAAAAGGCCCGCGAAGAAAAAGAGAAGGCCGAAAGACAGCATAATAAAAATCAGGTCCTTACAAATCTGTGCAATTCAGTAAAAGGAGACATAAATTCAGTAAAAGGAGACATAAATTCAGTAAAAACAGAAACAAATTCAGTAAAAACAGACATAAATTCAGTAAAAACAGATCTGTAAACGGAGACAAATGACCTAAATACACGGTTAAATTCGGTAAAGGCCGAACTAAAGGCAGACATGACAGCTGATTTAAATACCCCGTTGGGTAATGTCCAAAGCCAAATCAGTAGTCAGATCACGATGATGAGGCTAGAAATTGACACACAAGTAGAGTCAAAAATAGAGGATATTTCGAAACGGTTAGATGAAAAAATCGAAGCAGCCAAGGGAGAGATAAATTCAAAAGTGATGGAATATCAAAAACAAGCTGCGACCTTAAAAGAAGATTACACTGCAATCTCTGATGAGGTCAAGGGAGTTAAAACCGCAGTAGACACGATCGAGAATGTTGTTGATGATCTTTCCAAACAGATTGAGACTCTTAATGTAGAGGATCAAATAAAGAATACTGTTAAGGCACATGCTGAAGCATTGTCCGACCACTACCAAGAATGGATTAAAAACAAAGACGGATTCATAGAAAACAAGGTCAAGAACGAACTCAGGGAAACGGTCAAAAACGTGACCTTTGAAATATTGGCAGCCCCTGGAAAAACGGGAGACACGGTCATGTCAGAATTAGGCCAGATAAGGCGAACGTCAGCTCAAGATTTACCTGAATGGCGTCAACAGATAGTTGATGAAGTTCGTACACTAAAATGTCAAGTTGAAAATTCCCCACCTCCCGTATCAGGAGAGTGGAATAATTCACCACGGTGTAATGAACAACAGCAGGTACATTACCGTTCACCATTTGATAACGCTCAAACTCATAGTTCTATAGAAGCACAATTTAACCAGAGTACCAGCCCACCCACTTTTGTCAGTTTGATGCAGGAGGAAAGCGTGATCAAACATCGTGTTTTTCCGACCTTTCACCCACAGAAAAGAGAAATTCATCCTATAGTGTTCCTCCGAAATTTTTCAGGAATTTTCCCGAATAGATGGAGTGACCGCCAGCGAATTCAACTCGTTACTGGATTTATCGTAGGGGATGCTGCCTTATGGGGAAACGAAATGGTCGACTCTTGTAAAAGTTACAAAGAGTTTGAACAGATGTTTTTAGCTAAATTCTGGAGATCTGGTGTGCAGCAGCGCCTGAGAAAAGAGGTTTACAACGCCGAAGTGTTTTAACAGTAAGCGCGGTAGTTTGAGAAGATATTTTGAAAAGTATTTAGCGAAAATCAAGTTCTGGGATTCGCCGATCACCGCCAAAGACGTTATTATGATTCCAAAAACTAAGCTACCGATTGCGATCAGAGAAAAGTTGGTAAACGTGTCTGAGGACGATACGGACACTTTCCTATCTGTGTTAGACTCGTTAGATCTGGTTTACGAGGACGCTAGAGTTGATGTTGGCAACGCCCACTTCAGTGCAGGCGGCCAGCACAATACAGAATACGCAGGCAACAATGGTGGCCGAGCGAAAGCGCGTCACAGCGACGGCCAGTACCAACCCCACAACGGTTTCAAAAATAAACACACTACGTACTCCAACAGTAAATACAAAAATAAGTACAATAACGGCCAGAGATACAATTCAATATATAATTCGTCACCACCTCAGTACGGAAATGCACTTTATAATACACAGCCCCAGCAATATGGAAACACGCAACCGATTAACGGTAACTATCAAAACGATCAGTCTTACGATTCAAATCATCATTGGAAGGGAAATAAATGGCATAATCAAGGTGGAGACCAACGTACACCTTTCAGTAACGGTTACAATCAACACAAGCCACAGCAAAATACCTTTCAGCCACAAAATATACACTTCACGCAACAAGCGAACGGACCTTCGGGAAGTGTGAAGCCTAAACGCCCGCATAATACGCAAATTTATTATGCGCAAGCGAATACGCCAGGACAACAAGATCCATTTCCAACCGAGTTCGTACCACAAAACCAACACCAGTTCCAGACGGAAGAAACTTTAAGAAATATAAATCAGCAGGAAAGTAAGCGTCGAGCGGAAAATTAAAAGCAGCACCTTTGAGCCTCCTAGAGGATGCTACAGGTTTGAATGGGGGCACCCTGTCCTTTAGAATGGATGTCCTGCCCCATTCAACCTACTGTAGAACAAGCTATTCCATTCCATATGCGAGACGCGAAGCTGTCAAGTGCGAGATCAGGAAAATGTTACGCTGGAATGTGATAGAAGTATCTCATTCACCTTATTCGAGTCCTTTATTGTCTGTACTAAAATCAGATGGTAGCGTAAGGCTAGTCCTAGATGCAAGATTAATCAATAAAATTATAGTACCCATAAGAACGAGCCCAGAGGCTCTCGAAGAGCATCTGCAGAAGTTTCATGGAGTTAAGTATTTGAGCACCCTTGATTTGAAAAGCAGTTACTGGCAAGTAAAACTTACGCAGGAGTCTAGGAAGTACACTGCGTTTATATTTGCAGGTAGATCTTACCATTTCAAAGTTGTACCGTTTGGACTAAATATGAGTTCCGGAATTTTTATTTCTGCCCTTGACTATGTACTAGGTCCTGAACTTTTAGATGAGGTAACAGCCTATGTGGATGACGTTCTTGTAGCATCGAAAAATTGGGAAGATCATGTGACCCTTCTGCAAAAGGTATTTCAACGATTTAGAGAGTATGATGTTACAGCAAATCTTAAGAAATCCAAGTTTGGAAAAAGTGAAATTAAATTTTTAGGACACATCATCACCCCTGAAGGAATTAAACCTGACCGGGAAAAATTGTCTGCTACAAAAAACTTTCCAACCCCTGTTACAAAAAGGCAACTGAAAGGATTTATCGGTCTTACGTCATTTTTCAGACGTTTTATCCCCAGTCAGGTATTGAACAATCCCGCTCTTCACAACCTTTTAAAAAATAATTCACATTGGAATTGGACGCCGGAATGCCAAGACGGATTTCAGAAAATTAAAGACAGACTGGTTAACAGTAACATTCTCCATCATCCTCAGATGGATAAGGAACTTTGTATTACTGCAGACGCTTCCTTTGTGGGTATCGGCGCTTGTCTTTTCCAGATTCAGTTAGTAAATGGACGCGAGCAAATCCAAGTGATCAGCTTTGCGAGTCGAGTGTTATCCGAGTATGAAGAGTCTTATTCGGTTACGGAGTTCGAGGCACTCGCCGTAGTATGGGCTTTTAGGCGATTTAACTATTATATCTATGGAAGAAAAATTAAAGTCTATTCAGACCATCAAGCCTTATCATTCCTCCTTACATGCAAGTTGCAACATCCTCGTCTTACTCGATGGTGCTTATTCCTGCAGGAATATGACTTTGACATTGTATATATAAAAGGTAAAGATAATGTTATAGCAGACGCACTTTCTCGCTCACCTGAGGGCTTACCAGAAACCAGCGAACTGGTGGAACAAATGTCTAATTATAAAGTTTTGTTAATAAAAGATCCAATTCACAGAAAGTATTTTCGTCAGTTATGTAGGCAGATTCAGATTCTTCAAAATACAGATCCAAAATGGAAAAAGGTTAGACAAATTCTTCACAAAAATCCAGCCCACAAGTTGTCCAAGTTCTATAAAGTTCATAACCAAGTGCTATTTCATAAGACGCCTGAGTCATCTGAGAGGTGGTGTGTTTGCTTCCCTCGAAATTTCATTGAACATCTTCTGTGGTACACACACATTTCATGGGGTCACTACGGACCAGAAAAATGTAAAAGGAAAATCTCGACTTACTGTTATGTTCCGAATCTACATCAGAGAATCCATAAATTATTGAGAAACTGTGTCATCTGTCAAAAGGCAAAATCCTTAAACATTTCCACTTCAATCCCACTAAATCCAATAATTGCTGAAAGGCCAAACCAGCTTCTTAGTATTGACTTGGCAGGTCCACTACCCACCGGTAGGGGAGGCGCTAAATACTTAGTAGCAATCCTGTACAATTTTTCTAAGCACATAAGACTGTACGCAGTGAAATCTTCTTGTGCAAATCCGATAATTCGTCGCATTGAAAATGATTATTTCCCACGATTCGGGGATCCAGAATCAATCTTGTCCGATAATGCTTCAAATTTCACATCACGCCCGTGGCGTGCATTTCTTGCTCGCCATGGCATCAAACAAATTTTGATATCTCTGTTTCGACCGCAATCGAATCCGACAGCAAGACTCTTCAAAGAATTTAACAGATTTATAAGGACGTACATTCCGAATAAGCAATCTAAGTGGGTAGACTTCGTAACACCTTTCGAACAGATTGTAAACCACCTTCCTCATCTGTCGACCGGATTCACGCCACATGAGTTAAGATCAAAAGAAAGGAATGAATGGATAGACCCCCTTCCAAAGTTACAAGACAACGAATTGGACCTAGACGCAAAAATCAGGCAAGCTCTCATATCATTGACAACGTATGCTAACCTCCGAAAAAAGGCATTTGATAAGCAGATAAACAGAGTTATCGATTTCAAAGAAGGAGAAAAGGTATTAGTCAGGACTCACTTTAAACCATCCCTGTTGTTAAAGAAGAATCGTAAGTGCCAACACATTTACGAAGGTCCCTTTGTGATAATGAGGAAACCACACATTGGTAGCTATTTGTTATCTGACCCTGCCACGAATAAAATCAAAGGATTGTTCCACCAACATGATTTAAGAAAATTTTAATACGCCAGGAATTAAGTTAATTTAAGCTGTAAGAAAATTCTAAGGTACTGGAGATCAGGATTAACCAATGAGTGACAAGAACTGAACTGAACTGACTAAGGACGTTAACCGGTGCTAAAAGGAAACCTTATGTATTAAAACAACGTGTCTGGAAAATAAAATACAGAATAAGTTGTAGGCAAGTATTTAGATGAATAATCTTTATGTAAACAGGAGGACATGTCCTAGAGGCGATTTTCAATTTTAGTTATAAGTTAGTATGTAAGAAAAATGATGTACTCGAGAGGTATTAATTGGCCCCGAGGTACTAAAAGGAGGAAAGAGGAAGGAGAGAATAATGCACTTCTCTCGCTAAATAGTAATTTGAAAATGAGTAGGAAGGAGCGAATAATGCACTTCTCTCGCTAAATAGTAATATGAAAATGATGATTATATGTGCTTAGTATTAGTAAGTGAAATTTAATCAAGGACAAATTAATGACCTCTTTTGAAAGAAAATTCTTAACGTCCAGACAAAAGAGGAAAGTAGTGTGAAAAGATTCGAATCCATGAGGTTATTCCCTATTTTCAAATGTGATGTAAATAAGGCACCACCTGTTATCGCAAAATAGTCGGTAGATTTAACTTGTAAATTCCAGCACAGTGCTGTGCCAGCGATAAAATAACATCTCTTTGAAATAAACAGATACCTAGGATTAAGCATGAACAGATTGATAACACAGTGCAATTGTTCTAAAAACACCTGACGTGAACCTTAAGTAAAAGCGTGATGGAATAAAAAGGAAGTTTATTATATAACACAAGGTAAGACGAGTCCAGACTATAAACAAGCTGAGTAAAAGAACATATGAGAAACATCGTTTACTATGGTAACTTCACGGCACTATTGACGATTAGCAATACTGCAAATTCACAAGCTAGCAGTAAATAGAATAAGAATCTCGCCCAAGCTTCACAGGTCGCCACAGCAGCAAACAACAACACTCTACTGAGAGGCTTATATATACAAATGACAATTAATACCCAAATGCGTAATGCATAAACTTGACTTATTGTTAGTCTAAGAAATGAACAAATCGTAGTAAGCAAGCTGCAGCACGATACATATTAGATATACATGCTTGAATTGATAGATTTTATTTTAAGTGCGTACTGCAATATTTATTGTTTTCTCTATGATTATGTGATTATTGAACCCCTTTCCTAAGTGCAAATCCTTTAAGATCCTTGATCTTATTCCCTCCCCATTATTAACTTGTAAAGATGCACATGTGCTTGGGAAGTGAGGCACTACGTATAAAAATGAGTAGGTTCGCGACGCGCGAATTGCTTTTGTAATGCGCAATATAAATTAAATTTTCGACCTGGTTGAGGAGTAATTTAAATTCTGTCGACGATCAGCGAGTAGGTCTGCTTTGGCCACTTTTCTTTTTCGACTGTGTATTTCTACACGAAATCCAGAGGCGGAATTGCTATTTTCAAATCTGTCCTCGAACTTTCTAAGACAACCACATACGAGAGAAACTTTGACATAAATGAAGCTCCCCTCACAAGTCACTAAATAAGATAAGATTTAAAAAAAATGTATTGAGCCTACAAAATGAATAAGCAAGCGTGATAAAGATTACTATGAATGAAATTAATTTGTAAAGGAGATTGGAATGAATTTGGTCAAAGAAAAAGGACTTATAATAGCTTACCTGTGACCGTAGGCATAAATAGTAAAAAAAAAGACTAATTAAGAAACAATTGTTCTGATTCAAAGTGGTCAATTAAATTATTTCTCGATTTAAATGAACTCTTGTAAATATTAGTATGTAAATCAACTTGTAAACACCGTGTGATGTTATGAAGCGAGAATTTCTTTTAATACACCGTTCACGCAGACGCTCACCACAGTGCAAGTGAAGTTTTAAAGTTCGACGATTTTCAGTGGCAGTATTCTACTGCACGATATGTGTGAAAAATTCATTGATGTGTGCAGTGTGTCATAATCTGTGCCAATCCACACACGCAGTTGCAGCGGTAGCTACCACCTACCTGTGAATCCGTAATTGGATAGTGGACAGGAAGTGATGTGAGGCAGTTTCGGTGGCAGAAGCTCCCTCCAGCAATCTAAAAAGCACATAGCCACGATCCGCCGAACAAAAGCGACGCACGGCATCTCAAACGCGAAATCAAGGCTCTGCAAGAAAGCTCCGGTCACGTGCGCGCGCACAGACTGAATTTCAAGATTGCTCGCATAGTGGAGGCGGACAGCCACCACGTGATGAAATAATGCAAACGTTCAACCGCCAACAGCAGTTGCTGTGCGCTATATTATGTAGTAGAGATGGGCAAACTGAAACACGTAACTGTTTCGAAACAAATGAAACAGTACAATGTAATGTTTCGATACACTGTTTCGAAACAGTGAAACCGTTTGTGTTTAGTAATCTAATAAACCTACACATTTTATCATCTTGAATGTCTACTGTGTAAGTATGTCCATATAAACACAAATGAGGAGCGAGAGCGCTAATCATATTGCAGAAAGTATGAAGCTATCACTTAGGCGTATAGGCATTTCGTATTTCCTGCAGCAAATGCACTGCTTTCGTGTCGTGTGACTTTCATACTTTTCAATTGGCTGAGGACAGCTATAGCTGAAGACAGACGAACCACCACGAACGAAACTGGAGGTGGGAGCAAACTGCAGAAACTACGGACGTGCTACTGGGATTCCCACATTCTGTTAGTACGGGTAATATACCCATCCTGCTAATTTCCATGCACACAAAGGGAATCATTGTGGATAATAGGCACATTGACTACAGACTCACAGATAATTCGAATAAATAATAAAATATAACAGAAAAAAATTTTGTCTTTCAAGGTGTTTCGAACCGTTACTATAAATTCACCATGCTCCCCAGTCCTTCCCGTTCACCATTACACTATAAGTGATTCGTCAAACAGATTGCTTGCAATTATACCTACATCAAATTTATGTATGTGTCTAATAACTGACACTCTACGCCTTCGTTATTCAAAATGTTGTAGGTTTACTTGTGTTTCTTAATATGATTACTGTACATGAACAGAGAAGCGTATGTTATAAAAAAAGTGTAATTTAACTGAATGATTTTCACATATTTATTATTTTGAATGTGAATAGTATGCGTTGTTTTATTGTTTGGTTAGTGTTTATAAAGCAGATGTTACGCCATTTCCGAATAGGACAGTCAGCTAGCAACGAAGCTTTATTTTCGGATATCTTAAGCTTCATGCTATTGCCTGTCAAAAAGATTTCGACACTCTTGAAAGTGTTTCATGAAGTGGTATGTTGTGTTCCAGTACCTGTGCCGGCCCGAATCTCATCCGACACAGAGCGGAATTAAACATCACTGTTTCGATACAATTAGTCCGTTCCAAGCACAGGTGGACTGAAACAGCCTTATTTTGAAACAACGATACAGTGTCTGTGTCTGGCTCGAGATCGAATCTGGTCCGGTTGTCCGAGACAGGGGCGGAATGAAACATCACAGTTTCGAAACAGTGACCCACAGCCGTTCCGAAACACTGAAACAGTTCCACGTATCGATACACTGTATCGAAACATAGAAACAGTGGCCAAGTCTATTCTGTAGCAAAAACATTCACATCTAGTACTGAAGACGTTTTTGTATGTATCATAAACCTTCTGAGAGACTCTAAGATAAAGAAGTAAGCGTAATTATTATAATGACTGATTTTACACAGAGATAAGTCACAAGTTCACCTCTGAGCACTGTTGAAATGTAAACTTTAACGAGAGGTCACGATACGAATGAAAATACGCACACGAAAATACGTCAAAGGATCCGATCCTTCCAATATCCCATCCCACATGTATATAAAATTAGTTGTGTAAGCTATTCTAATATAAGATATTTTATCTGTTTCATATGTGAAATAATTCGGAGAGCCACACTCGAGCCCTGAAAGTGAAAGATATGGACTTCCTTGTCGAAGCCATCACCAGTGGCCGCTCTACAATCCAAGTCTATCATAAATAGTGTATAGGCGACGAAAATAAATTTATAATTAAGTGCGATAACGGACAAGCCAATTAATTGACAAGACGATGACAATATAATGAATACAGTCAAAACAGAAAGTTGTGTACCAGTTGTGATAGTCAAATTACTTTTGCAACAATGAAAAATGAAGACTGAATCCATGCAAACACTGATAGAAACACAGAACAAATTCACAATGATCCACCGTCAGTAATTACAAATTGAAACGTTAATTCTTTTATTATGGAATGAATGTGAAATGAAACTTTTAATAACCTGTATGTTACAACCGAAAATTACAAATATTCCAATGAGCATTCCTTCCCTCCTAATGGGAGGCAATGTAATATTAGTAATTTTCGCCTCACAAACATTAATATACGCTCAATAGTAAATGCCTGATGGCCTAAAGTTATCGAACAATTGTAAAGTAAAAGAAATGAACCATCGCATAGCAGTAACAGAGTCTATTATTCTTTATCTTTGCCGTTCTTGCGCGGTGCCTGTGAATCTCTATGTACATGTATCAATTAATGGTATAAAAAAGAATTCTGTTGTTTCAAGACAAATGAGGCTTTTGGCGTCTCACCTGTTACTGTTTGTATTCTATGAAAGGCAGACGCGGACTTGCTGGGTTCCGCAACTGTATTTTATATTCTATGTGAAAATATTGAGTGAATATGCTAAATGTTATTTTTTCCAATCAGAAAACATGTAGTTTCTTGTAGCTGATTACGAAAAGACAGCATCAAGAGGACATTTTGACTGTTATGTATACATTATTTAACCACAGTGGTCATCTATTGTAATTTAATATGAAAATGTACGTAGCATTTAAAAAAAACGCATGTTAAAGATAAGTGTGCTTATTTTAGTAAATTAACCTTGATGATTTCCATCTCCCTGTTTACCTGAAGGATAATTATTTTGTGTTACTTCATCACCAGAAATTACGATCACGCTGATGGGCCGAACGCAGCATGAGGCAGAAGGAACATTATCGTTTTCCTATTATTTCTGAACCAACTTTTTTTGTGTAGTGTTGCATTTCTTTTAAATTCTATAAATCTTCTGGTCCCTAAGTGTTGATGCGGGTATGACTACATCGCGACTATAAAAATGCACAGAAATGATAATGTTTCTTCCGAACGATCTCAAATATATATCAATATGCTGCTCTTATTCAGGTATTTAATGCTCAACGTATGTTATTATAATAGTGTAATAAATCCCTGATTCTGTTGCCAAGTGGCCCAACAAAATATTCACTTTTTCGACATTAAAAAAAAAGTAACAAATCTTTTTATTTTCGTCCCCCAAGAGCAACGCTACAACACACAGACACAGACACACATGCACACTCACACAGAGGTATTTACCTTGTCTACCTCATAAACTAATCTGATCGGACAGTTGGTAGGAAGGAAAACTTAAAGAATAGGCTATTCACACTGTACACAATTTTTGAGCTATTTAAAGTGCACCCATGTGCAATGCACATAGCGAACAACATGGAAGATAATTATTTACACACACACACACACACACACACACACACACACACGATTATTTACACTAAAATATTTACACTATGGTACATGACTCACACTATTCCACATATGTACATACTGGCTCTCCTCTCTCTCTCTCTCTCTCTCTCTCTCTCTCTCTGTCTCTCTCTCATTTATGCACTGCTCTCATCTAGTGAATGGTGTGAGCACAGGCAAGCTTCAATGCCATTATTACAAATGACTCGTTGATCGCCATGACCCATCGAATTGATTATAGAGTGCAGCACAGTGTACACCTCATGCCATCGATATTGAATAATAGTTTGCTGCACCATGTGCAGTGGCTGCTGTATAGACACTGCAAATATTCTTCAGTCTCGAGAGTCGTTGATGGCACATGATGCTCACGCTATCCCCACCTCTCGGTGGCAACTTCCAATGTGTGATATGCATACATTTTGGGTCTTAAACCTACAAACTCCACAATCGGTGACCGACTCGCCTCGTCTTTCATTAGACCGATAATATTCTTCTTCCGTGTAAGAATTGTCAGCCATGTATGAATACGTGTCGATTTCTTCACCATGGCACCTCATTCCTTTATATGGATTGCAGTAATTCACCTTATAGATAAAGCTATCTGTATCAGTGTAAAGTAACTTAGGATCAGCAAAACGAGGTTTTGCGAACTCATAACACAATCAATACATATGGAATTTGGACAGGCGCATGCACATCCACACATCCACAGATTTCATGAACTCTACTGCAATCTACAACATATCCACAGTAACAAATTTCTTGTTGAAGATAATGACCCATTTCAAATTTGGTCTGGCGATACGATAACAAATGCCATCATGTCCATTCCAACACGATCTAATAAGAATTTCGCGATGCTGCCTCAATGTTTTCATCGTCTTCTCGAAAACTGCATTATTCGTCAATTTATAAAATTCTTTTTCGTAATCGTTTCTCACGGATGCACCTCCTCTCGTATTTGGATCAGCATACTAGTCCAATGAAGGCGACTGCTTGAGGAGACACTGTGCCTAACTGAAATTAGCTCCATCCCTAAATTGAGACATTGCTCAACTTCCTAGTCCTGCACCGTGGAAGTAGTTGTTCTGGGCATAACGACAAATCGCTCTGTATGTCATACACACTGCTAGGGTATGTAGGGCCTGCCTCAACAACATACTGTTTTTCAAGTTCAGTGAGAAGCCAAACCACAGAATGAGTCCCGACAATATAACACATGCGGTTAGTGCACAATAAACCACTGCATTCAGCTTTGGACAGCCATCGAAAGTCGCCGATTGGCAATGATTGTTGATGGCAGGCCCGTACAAGTTATTCACATCTAGATACATGAGTTTTTCTGTGAAGGTAATATATTAGGCTGCAGGGTCGCCTTCACAGCGTGTTACAGGAGCGAGGAGGCATTCGAAATCTGCGTAAACCACAAAGGGGCATCGCTTCTGGTGCTGGGCGTCCTTAAAATTAAAGATTCGGTTTTCCTCAGTAGGTATTCTAACATATATCGGTTTCCTGGTAGAAAAAACAGCTTGATGCTTTGCTAAAAAGTCACTTGCGGAAAAAGCATTCAGGCTCTTAAGGCCAAAATATTTTACATGATGATTTTTGACAAGTGGGAGGAAAGGAGGGGGACATGCCTTTGATCCAACAGTAATGATATCTTTCTTGCTATTTTCCTCAGCTGGGAAAAACAGCATATTCATATGCATCTTACGCTGATCTGTGAATTCTGAGAAATGGAAGTGTCTGTCGACTCTGTTTACCGTCATCTGACTTACAAATAAGCAGGGTATAAACATGATCCGATATACTGGTATTCTGTGCCTCAGATTTGGGTATGTTCTGGAGTTAAATGGGGAACTTGATACCGTCAAAGTTATAAAATTCAAGAACGTCAATACCTCCGCCGTGTCAAGATGTACTACGGTGCGGATTTCTCTTGTAATTTCTTTTACAAGCCAGGATTTACCATGCGAAACAATACTGATCGACATTTTGCACATTACTACATGCCCAACTGGCTACCATATCTTCAGGAATCTTGATATAGCTGCACTCTTCATTGACAGGGTCACAGACAAGTGTATGGATGCTGACGTGTTTTGCTTGGCTGAATGCTTTACCTGAGTCTCTAACTTCTATCTCAGAAAACCTGTCTCGTATAGCACTCATGGTTAAATTTTCAAACCGCAGATGTGCTCCACGGTACCACCCCATTTCTCCCGCAAATGGTGGTGATGCTGGTCGCCTCTGCAGCACCACCTTGTTCGTTAGGATGCGTGAGCTCGCAGCAAAACAAGTCACTGCATTTAATGGAGGCCGGCTAGTGTGGCCGAGCGGCTCTAGGCGCTTCAGTCTGGAACCGCGCGACCGCTACAGTCGCAGGTTCGAATCCTGCCTCGGGCATGGATGTGTGTGATGTCTTTAGGTTAGTTGGGTTTAAGTAGTACTAAGTTCTAGGGGACTGATGACCTCAGATGTTAAGTCCCATAGTGCTCAGAGCCATTTGAACCATTTTTGAACTTAATGGAGGCCTACGGCAGATGATTAATAAGTCGAATGAGCTTTCTCTCCTACGGGAGGGGGCATGCTCTTAGAAACCCTATAGGGTCATTGTACCCTCTGCCGAGTTCTCAGTTCGCGAAAATGAGATTCGCTCATCAAAATTATCCTCACTCACCATGTAGTTCAACTCTTGTGTGGCGTTACTAAACTGGTACCGATCGCTATTAAACGGGGAGACTACTGCTTCCAATGACAAAAAGACTACGACTAGTTGTTGGCTGCTGCCGGTCTTCATTGCCCCGGCACGAGCACCTGGGTTGAGTCGAAGTGGGGTGGAGAGTTGCACCAGCAGGCCCTGCTGCAGCTGGTGACGTGTTGTCACTCCAACGCGAGCAGCCGAGCAGAGGGGATACAGGCCGGCGGGATGTACCGTCAGCGGCAACCCTTGCTCAAGGTCGAAGTTGTGGCAGTGGACCCCAGAGTGTGGTGACGGCAACGGAGGCAGTGGGGATGGTGGAGGTTGTGAGGGCTCCAGGACCTGTGGGGGCGGCGGGGGCTATAGCACCTATGAAGGCATTTTGTCATACAGCCGAAAGTCTTGTCCTCCAGTGTGGGGCAACCAGGACAGGATGATATTGCAATTGTGTTAACGCCTGCATTTGCACCCACATCAAAGCATACTGTGATGGTGTAGCAGTGAAGAGAGACGGGAAGAGAATAAGTATACTCACCTGCTAACTATAACTGCTGATGATGCTGCAAAGAAAGAAAGAAAGATAGAACACTGATTATATATAATAATAATTACCAAATTAAGAGGGTGAGTCAAATGAAGACCTTAAATTTGTAACAACAAATCGAAATTTCGCACCGTTATCCCGTAAGTTGGTAAGCGTGCTACAAACAGCATGCAGAATGACCTGTAGGTGGGAGCATAGTGCAGATGCACACGTACCGTCGCAGTATCAGTATAAAGATGGCCGCCCCACTTGCGACTTGCATCAGGGAGGAACAGCGTTCTGTTATTCGGTTTTTGCATAGTGAAGGTGTGAAACCTATTGAAATTCATCGACGAATAAAGGTTCAGTACGATGACGCATGTTTGTCACAGCAGAAAGTCTACAAATGGAGAAGGAAGTTCGCAAATGGTGTGACTTCAGTGAAGGATGCTCCTCGTCCAGGTCAGGCACAACGAGTTGTGACTCTACAGAACATTGCAGCAGTTGAAGCCATAGTGAAGGAAAACCGCCAAGTTACACTGAATGACATTGCACCATGTTTACAGATTAGTCATGGGTCAGTACACCACATTGTGCATGATGTGCTCCTGTTTCACAAAGTGTCTGCAAGATGGGTGCCACGGCAGCTGACTCCTTGAAATGAGAGAACGACGTGTTGATGCTTGTGAAGAACTTCTTCGGCGCTTTGAACGAGAAGGTGATGGCCTCCTTGCAAGAATCGTTACTGGGGACGAAACCTGGGTACACTTCCACCACCAACCGGAAACGAAGAGAGCGAGCAAGGAATGGCGCTATTCCTCATCACCGAAACCAAAGACGTTTCCAACAGAACCATCAACAGGGAAGGTTACGCCGCCTGTCTTGTGGGACAAAAAGGCGTCATTTTGGAGCATTAAATGCCTAGAGAGGCCACTGTCACCAGTGCATTATACACAGATCTTCTAAAAAATCATCTGCGGCCTGCAATCAAATCAAAGCGACGTGGATTTCAGTCAGCAGGTGTCCTTTTGCAACATGACAATGCAAGGCCCCATACTGCAAGCACAGCAGTTGCAACAATCACAGATCTGCATTTTGCCCCAAGTGATTTCCATGTGTTAGGACCACTCAAAGACGCAATGGGAGGAAAGATGTTCCGTTCTAATGAAGAGGTACGCCACACAGTGTAGAGTGGTTGTGCAGACTATCAAAAGAATTTTTTTCTAAAGGAATTTATGCACTTTGTAAGCGCTGGAGGACTTGCATTGAGGGTGGGGGAGATTATGTTGAAAAGTGATAAAGCTTTGTACCACTTCTGCACAATAAATAATATTTAAAAAAATATTTAAGGTTTCCATTTTACTCACCCTCGTATGTAGAAACGTAAGAAACAGTAAGATTGTCCAGCACTTCATCTGTTGTCTCTGTGTCACCAAATGTTGGCTGTAAAGAATCTGCCTTGGAATTAAAACGTGGAGTGAATAAAAATTGTAACAAGGCGCGTACACTGAGGTGACAAAAGTCAAGTGATGCCTCCTAATATCGTGTAGGATCTCCTTCTGCCTGGTGAAGTGCAGCAACTCGTCGTAGCATGGACTCAACATGTAACTGGAAGTCCAGTGCAGAAATATTGAACCTTGCTGCATCTATAGCCGTCCATAATAACAGACGTATTGCCATTGCAGGATTTTGTGCATGAACTGACCTCTCGATCATGTGGCATAAATGTTCGATGGGATCCATGTCGGGTGATCTGGACAGCCAAATCATTCGCTCGAATTCTGCAGAATGTTCTTCAAACAACTCGCAAACAGTTGTGGCCTGGTGGCATGGCACATTGTCACCCATAAAAATTCCATCCTTGTTTGGGACTATGAAGTCCATGAATGACTGAATATGGTCTGCAAGCCATTTCCACCACAGGACTGAGTCCATTCATGTAAACACAGCCCACACCATTATTGAGTAATTACCGGCTGCACAGTGCCTTGTTGACAACCTGGGTCCATGCCTTTGTAGGGTCTGCGCCACACTCTAACCCTACCATCAGCTCTTACCAACTGAAATCGGGGCTCATCTGACCAGGCCACGGTTTTCCAGTCGTCTAGGGTTCAACCGATATGGCCACGATTCCAGGAGAGGCGTTGCAGGTGCTGTCGTGCAGGTTAGCAAATGCACTGGCGTTTGTCATCTACTACCATAGCCCAATAACGCCAAATTTCGACATACTACCCGAACTTTTACTTTCGTTGTGTGTTCCACATTAATTTCTGCAGTTATTTCAAGCAGTGTTGCTTGTCTGTCAACACTGACAACTCTACGCAAATGCCGCTGCTCTCGGTCGTTAAGTGAAGGCCGTCGACCACAGCGTTGTTTCTGATAAGACATAATGCCTGAAATTTGGTTTTCTCAGCACGCTTTTGCCACTGTGGATGTTGGAATACTGAATTCCCTAGCGATTTCCGAAATGGAATGTCCCATGCCTCTAGCTCCTACTACAATCAATCCTTTATGTTTGAACGAAGTTGTCTGGGCCGCTATTACAGAAATTCACATGCAAACCAGAAAGTCAATTGGCAAATTTTAAAGATTCACACTCTTGCAGATAATGTAACTTCAAAATAAGTCCCACTCCACATTCCCAGCTTCACTGCTAATAATTTTCTTTTCTGCTTAAGTATTACGAACTAACTTCAGCATGTGGCGTAGGTCAACGATTGCGTCGACATTACTGTCATTGGCAGGATGCTTGAAGTAAGGGGCAAAATTTTCCAGATTTAGTGAGCACACAAGATTTTACAGGGTCTGAATGTTCACAGCAACACCATCACATATGAGCCACGTTGCAATAGAAATTACGAAAATGGGCCACGAGTAGTGGTGCTTTCTTTTCTTAAAAGCGTAGTACTTGAGCAAAAATGGATTGCTGCAATACACTGTGAAAACTTCCAGGTTACACAGAATTCGAAGGTAAGCTCAGAGTCTGTACAATTCAGTGAGATTGTCTCAGGGTATGTGTGCTGTAATATAGTGAGCATGACCTACTTATCATGTGTTTAAGTTAGCATGATGTCTAGTCGTTCAGTAACAATGTGATTTCGTTTGACGTGATGCATTTCTCTATCAGAGCAAGTGCACTGTATACAGTACTGAATCACTGACAGGCTGTGATTTAGCTATGCAGGAATATCTTAAGCTTTATAGCTTAAAATACTGAGTCAATATTAATCGATTTGTTCTCAAAGTAACCGTCTCTAACCCCATGCTTGCGTTAGCACTTGGTTGCATCAGTTCCCTTGGGCGTTATCGTAGCTGATAAAAGCTTTTCTCATTATTTCAAGGTCTGCGAGCTTCACTTCAGTGAGGACCTCATTCTGAGACGTAGTGAATATTTCGACAGTTCTGCAGAGTAGAAATATTCTGTGCCTGTTCCGAAATCTTGCCTTAAACCAAGACCCATACCATCGATTGTACCTAACTGTCTGAATTACCTTCCTTTAGATTCTTGTTCCAGGGAAAGTGGAGATGAGCGATGGGAGAGTCTGGAAAAGAGCCAGTGTAGCAACTCATGCCCAGTATGAACAAGAAAGACGTTGTGCGGACTTTAATTGTTTTCTTAAGTACTTAGAAGAGACCAAGACGCCCAAAGATTGGCATATTATAAAGTCATTTAGTGCCATTAGTTTTGTTCTAATAGAAACAACGAATATTCTTACACTTCCGTGTTCTGTTGTGGTGAATACTGGCTGGAGTATGCAGTTACAGTATATGTTGCAATAAGTGTAATCACAAAACTAGGTACAAGGAAGTTCCAATTAAATATAATCCATTTCATTGACTTAATTGACATTATTGATAACTTGGAAAACTTCACTAGAAACAACACAGATACTTCACTAACAGATCACTTGCTATCCATAAACAGTTATTTGAAAAAATATGCCATATGTTTTTGATGAGTATGTGAGCAAGTGAATTTAATGGGTATCCAAAAGAACCATTATAGATACTTGTCACATTCATTACATCCTGCAGTATTTTATTTCCAATATCACCACCGCTTACAAGTTTATGAGAAGCACGCACTATCTTGTACTACCTAATCTTAATACATTGCATAAGATTTCTTCACATTTTCAAACAAACTCAGCAGCTTGACAGCTATGTGGCAATTTTCTGTTGTATACAAAACCGAACACCCAGTTTCTTTGTGAATCAGATCATGGTGTTTCACTAATGGTTGATGAAATTCACTTCAAGTCTTATTTGGACTTGACAGGAGGTAACATTTGGGGTGCTGTATTCAATTCTAAAAATGTGACAACTAGTTATGTAGTTTTTATTATACAAAGTTTGCTTTCTTCATATAAAGATGTAGTTCACATTCTTCCAGTGAGAAGCATAAATGCTGAAGAACTCGACACTGTAATGAAGAAAATAGTTTATGGACTACACGCAATGGATTTTAGGTAGTCTGCGTTGTTAGTGACAGCAATTCAATTAACAGGCGGGTAGTGTCCTTCTTTGTTTCCCTTCCTCAACTCCCAGTTGTATATAAACACCCTTGTGAAGACAATCAAACTCTTTTTTTATGTTTTGGATTCTGCTCACATATTAAAATGTGTCAGAAACAATTGGATCAATAAAAAGATCCTGATCAGCCAATAAAGTATCCCCAGTTTGAAACAGGTTCAGAAAGTTCACAATTGCTTATGGCCAAGTTATCTGCAATTAAAATGCTAAGTGAAATAGAGAGTACACAGATGATGAAATTTGCCAACAAACTTAATTTAGTCTATTTATACAAGCAAACTCGAGCGACAAAATGTCAAAATTATGCTTAACATTTTCAATGAGATTACTGTCCAAGGATTGTTAAACTTGGGGGAACGTCATCTCATTCAAACTTTTGAGATCACTGCGAAGTTTATTAATTTAATTTGTACATGGTGGAATATTTTAAATGTTAGCTTACCTTGTAGAGATATCCGTTTGAAGGATGCACAGCAGAAACTATTCCCGAGGACAAGTGATGAAAATATCAGATATTTAGGAAGATTTTTATCGTGGATGGATATATCTAAACACTGTCCTGATGGTATATTTGGATTATCCAGGACACACATTAGGTCATTTCGCATACCACTCATGCTCTTCTTGAAAAGACCGAATATTGCAGTGAGGACTTGAAATTTAAATATCTTTTGCCAGGAAGGTTCAGACAGATCCTCTAGCAGTAAGATTTGGAAAATGTCGAACAGTGATGGCATTTCAGTATTTAGTATCTTTGAGGAAGATATTTGAAACTGATTCCAAGCTAAGAATCCAGACCCCGCCATCCTTGAAAATTTCATATGTCCTAGGAGAAATTGGCATAGATTTAGATTCTTTTGAAACTGATTGTGTAAATGGTCTCACCTTACCACCACCACCAAACTTTGGCAGTGTAATGGATTTCAGTGAGGGACAAATTCAGTTTGTTCAGGAATACTTGCCTGTTTTCACATAACTTGTCAGATACTGCGCCACAATTGTTTTTAAGAAGCTGGGATGTGAGACATGTAAAACATATTTAGTGCTAGGTAAAACATGATCAGTAACAGAAAATGATGAAGGCTATGAACTTATAAGAAAGGTGGACAGAGATGGATTGTATTGTCCTAATAATAAGGTTATTAATGCTGCTATTTTCATGTATTTGGTTGTTAAAATCTTGGTATCTGGAGAAGATGAACACCGCTCCATGATATGGTTTTCCCAGTGAAATTTAGTTACAAGGTTAGCTGTTGACGTGATTAAAAGAGAAGATTTCTTCCTAAGGGAGGTTTCTCTGTGGTCAGGCAGGTCACACAGACGACAGAATTCTTCAGTGTGTAGTTACAGTAGCGTGTGATACGTTTCTAAATAATTATGTTAAAAAAAATTACTATAGTCATAATGTCAATAACAGCAAAAAGAGAAAACTGACAAGTGTAAAGTATTTTGGAATAAATTTTGTGACAGATTAGCAAGCATTTACATTTTTCCTTTTCTCCTCGTTCTTACTTTTCTCTTATCGATATGTGTAACTGAATTGTTAACACTGAATGTGCATAAAACTAGACCTATATTTTACTTACAAAGACTTCGTTTATTTAACAGCAGTATTTTGGTACCTATTTGATAGTTCTAATGACACAAACAGACAAAGGTGTATGATTAATAAAATCCCTCTTTTTCCCTTGTTGGTTAAAAATTGGTTACACGAGTGCTTAACTGTTTTGGGCAACAATATCGATGCGATCTTTTGTGAGTCGTGTATGTCCCAGTCGAGCCGTAACTGGCTCATGCTAATCGTTGGATTAAATCTTGGTTGCTTTCTGCGTTTAGTCTCCCGCGATTATCCCGATTATGCTGTTATCCTCTCTTTCTGCAAGTGGCAGCAACACTGTGTATCGATATTCGCACCTTGGACTGTCTTTGGCCCGGCGCTTATAGTTTCCAGCTGGGCCGTGTGCAGGCAGTTGGTCGGTTGGCGTGCAGCAGCAGGGAAATAGTTTGACAGCCCACTGTATAATTGGTTGTAGGCGCCAGTACCTTCTACGTTGTTCCATTGAACTCACTGCCGTGTGCTGGTCGGGTGAAGCGGAGGTTATCTTGTAGGTGGGTCCATTGACTGTGTGTTGGTTTGGTTGTCGGCGGATCAACAATGGTTGGGCCGACTGCCTCTCTCACCTACGTGAGCACTAGTGTTTGAATTCCAGGACGACCCTTGGAACTTCCTGGCGCCCTTGGGTGTGCTCCCTTTTCTTGTTTGCTCTTGTTGTTTGTACTTGTATAGCTTCTAGCCGATTTTTAGATTAAGGCTGTTTTGCCCATAAGGCGTCAGATGGTTTGGGCCTTCAGCGTAATTTAAGACCTGTTTTATGTAAAGCCTTTGGTAATTTTAAAATTAATGTCACTAAGTCTTAAGTGTTGGGCCTTCAGCCGATTTTGAATTAAAGTTGTTCTGCTCTTATGGTGTTAGATGGTTTGGGCCTTCAACCGAATTAAGAACTGTTTTACATAAAGCCTTCGGCAGTTTTAAAATTTATTGATCGTTAAGTGTTGGGCCTTCAGCCGATTTTGAATTTAAGTTGTTTGCTCTTAAATTGTCAGATTCTTTGGGCCTTCATCCTAATTAAGGAACTGTTTTAAGATAAGGCTTTGCCTCTAAATTTCTGATTTTGGTTGAGCTTTAAGTTATTGGCTTTCAGCCGTTTTTAAATTAAAGTGGTCTTGCCCTTAAGGCATGAGATTTGTACGGCGCATTCAGCCACAAATTAAGTTACAAAACTAAAGCTTTTTTTTAATTTTCTTAGCTCTTTTAATGTTTGATCAAATGAAAGGTTGTATGTTCGAGTGTAACTGACAGTCGCTTATTTTGGTCACTTTCCACAACTTAAACTACCTGTCCTGTCCTGCAGGTTTAGCAGAGCGTCTCACCAGTGAACTAAATTTTTGTTGAAGTAATTAAACTTACGATCACCAGTATAATTACGTCATCCTGTCTACTTTGTTAGCAAGTAGTAAAATTTTGCGTATGATATCAAACACTGTAGATGGAAATCACAGTATATTGTAACCAGAGTAACATGCATTTTGCGCTATAGCATGCAGGAGCGGTGCAATTTCTTTGTAGATGATGAACGGCACAATTTCCTTGTAAATGACACCCAGATTGACAGTCGAGAACTAAGTCGTTGTTATGCTTTCAGGAGGGAAGTACACGCTCTTGCGCTGATTCTGGTTTGCAGCGACAGCCTAGCAGCGATGACGTCACAGTTGCGCCATGAGGCCTGTGTATACGGTGTTAGCGCGGCCCGGCTGCACCAACGGGTGACGTAGCGGCCCTGACCCACTGCTGTAGCGTTGTGGCTGGTGAGATAACGTAGTATGGCTCGGCTGGCCACACAGCAGCAGCAGCTCTATGGCTCGTGTCTCACAGCAAGCTGCCCTGATGTTGGGTCGAACTGCGGAACGCATGCGGCGTTCCGGAAGTATCATAGCCCCCTAACCATAGTGCTGTGGTACTAACACAAGATGAGTGTGAACGTGACCGACTCGCCTCACAACGCTTAGTGGCCGCTTTGTGTCTTGTAATTTATAACACATACACTACTCGCCATTGAAATTGCCACACCAAGAAGAAATGCAGATGATAAACGAGTATTCAATGGGCAAATATATTATATTAGAACTGACATGTGATCACATTTGCACGCAACTTGGGTGCATAGATCCTGAGAAATCAGTACCCAGAACAACGACCTATGGCTGTAATAACGGCCTTGATACGATTTGGCATTGAAGTCAAACAGAGCTTGGATGGCGTGTACGGGTACTGCTGCCCATGCAGCTTCAACACGATACCACAGTTCATCAAGAGTAGTGACTGGCGTATTGTGACGAGCCAGTTGCTCGGCCACCATTGACCAATCGTTTTCAATTGGTGAGAGATCTAGAGAATGTGCTGGCCAGGGCAGCAGTCGAACATTTTCTGTGTCCAGAAAGGCCCCTTACAGGACCTGCAACATGCAGTCGAGCAATATCCTGCTGAAAAGTAGGGTTTCGCAGGGATCGAATGAAGAGTAGAGCCACGGGTCGTAACACATCTTAAATGTAACGTCCACTGTTCAACGTGCCGTCAATGCGAACAAGAGGTGACCGAGACGTGTAACCAATGGCACCCCATACCATCACACAGGGTGATATGCCAGTATGGCGATGACGAATACACGCTTGCAATGTGCGTTCACCGCAGTTTCGCCAAACACGGATGCGACCATCATGATGCTGTAAACACAACCTGGATTCATCCGAAAAAATGACGTTTTGCCATTCGTGCATCCAGGTTCGTCGTTGAGTACACCATCGCATGCGCTTCTGTCTGTGATGCAGCGTCAAGGGTAACCGCAGCCATGGTCTCCCAGCTGATAGGCCGTGCTGCTGCAAACGTCGTCGAACTGTTCACGCAGATGGTTGTTGTCTTGCAAACGCCCCCATCTGTTGACTCAGGGATCGAGGCGTGGTTGCACCATCCGTTACAGCCATGCGGATAAGATGCCTGTCATCTCGACTGCTAGTGATACGAGGCCGTTGGGATCCAGCACGGCGTTCCGTATTACCCTCCTGAACCCACCGCCTCCATATCCAGCTAAGTCATTGGATCTCGACCAACGCGAGCAGCAATGTCGCTATACGATAAACCGCAATTGCGAAAGGCTACAATCCGACCTTTATCAAAGTCGGAAACGTGATGGTACGCATTTCTCCTCCTTACAAGAGGCACCACAACAACGTTTCACCAGGCGACGCCGGTCAACTGCTGTTTGTGTATGAGAAATCGGTTGGAAACTTTCCTCATTTCAGCACGTTGTAGGCGTCGCCACCGGCGCCAACTTTGTGAGAATCCTCTGAAAGCTAATCATTTGCATATCACAGCATCTTCTTCCTGTCGGTTAAATTTCGCGTCTGTAGCACATCATCTTCGTGGTGTAGCAACTTTAATGGCCAGTAGTGTACGTTTACCTGTGGCCGGATATGTTGTAATATATCGCCTACTTCACGTGTTTATCACCGAATATGGTTACACTGTGGTCCATCCGGACATAGAAATTGCATTGATTGTGATCCATTTCGAACATGTAACTTTGACTTGTAATTGATCGTGAAGCCATTAACAACGTACACTATGTGGTCACAAGTATCCGGACACCCCTCAAAACATACGTTTTTCATATGTATTAGATGCATTTTGCCGCCAACTGCCAGGTACTCGGTATCAGCGACCTTAGTCGTCATTAGACATCGTGAGGGAGCAGAATGGGGGGGGGGGGGGGGGGCGCTGCGGAACTCACAGACTAAGAACATGGCCAGGTTATTGGGTGTCACTTGTGTCATACGCCGGCCGCGGTGGTCTAGCGGTACTAGGCGCTCAGTCCGGAACCGCGCGACTGCTACGGTCGCAGGTTCGAATCCTGCCTCGGGCATGGATGTATGTGATGTCCTTAGGTTAGTTAGGTTTAACTAGTTCTAAGTTCTAGGGGACTAATGACCTCAGAAGTTGAGTCCCATAGTGCTCAGAGCCATTTGAACCATTTTTTTGTGTCATACGTCTGTACGCGAGATTTCCACTTTCCTAAACATCCCTGGGTCCACTGTTTCCGACGTGATAGTGAAGTGGAGACGTGAAGGGACACATATAGCGCAAAAGCGTACAGGCCAAACTCGTCTGTTGAGTGAGGGGCCGACCGATGTGGCCGAGCGGTTCTAGGCGCTTCAGTCTGGAACCGCGCGACCGCTACGGCCACCGAATCCTGCCTCGGGCATGGATGTGTGTGATGTCCTTAGGTTGGTTAGGTTTAAGTACTTCTAAGTTCTAGGGGACTGATGACCTCAGATGTTAAGTCCCATAGTGCTCAGAGCATTTGAACCATTTTTTGTGGGTATATTTCAGGACGGAAAACAGGTTCCTGACAGAAGCTCTAAACTTAGCGTGGAGTTCAATGCGAGACACCTATAATAGTTTCCACAACGAAACTTTGTCTCGAAACCTAGCAGAAAATCCAAAGAGATTCAGGTAGTATGTGAAGTATGTTAGCGGCAAGAGACAATCAGTGCCTTCTCTGCGCGATAACAATGGAGATACTATCGAAGACATTCCCTCCAAAGCAGATTTACTAAACACAGCCTTCCGAAATGCCTTCACAAAAGAAGTAAATATTCCAGAATTCGAATAGAGAACAACTGCCAACATGAGTAACATAGAAGTAAGTATCCTCGGAGTTGTGAAGCAACTCAAATCACTTAATAAAAGCAAGTCTTCTGCTACAGAGTGTATACCAATTAGGTTCCTTTCGGAGTATGCTGCTGAATTACCTTCATACTTAACAATCATATACAACCGTTCTCTCGACGAAAGATCCGTACCCAAAGACTGGAATGTTGCACAGGTCACACCAATATTCAAGAAAGGTAGTAGGAGTAATCCACTAAATTACAGGTCCATATCGTTAACGTCGATATGCAGCAGGATTTTAGATCATATATTGTATTCGAACATTATGATTTACCTCGAAGGAAACGGTGTATTGGCACACAGTCAACATTGGTTTAGAAAACATCGTTCCTGTGAAACACAACTAGCCCGTTATTCACAGGAAGTGCTGAGTGCTATTGACAAGGGATTTCAGATCTATCCCGTGTTCCTGGATATCCGGAAGGCTTTTGACACTGTACCACAAAAGCAGCTCGTAGTAAAATTGCGTGCTTATGGAATATAGTCTCAGTTATGTGACTGGAATTGCGATTTCCTGTCAGAGAGGTAATTGACGGAAAGTCATCGAGTAAAACAGAAGTGATTTCAGGCCTTCCCCAAGGTAGTGTTATAGGCACTTTGCTGTTTCTTATCTATATAAACGATTTGGGAGACAATCTGAGCAGCCGCCTTCGGTTGTTTGCAGATGACGCTGTCGTTTATCGACTAATAAAGTCATCAGAAGATCAAAACAAACTGCAAAACGATTTAGGAAAAATATCGGAATGGTGCGAAAAGTGGCAGTTGACCCTGTTGTTGTTGTTGTGGTCTTCAGTCCAGAGACTGGTTTGATGCAGCTCTCCATGCTACCCTATCCTGTGCAAGCTGCTTCATCTCCCAGTACTTACTGCAACCTACATCCTTCTGAATCTGCTTAGTGTATTCATCTCTTGGTCTTCCTCTACGATTTTTGCCCTCCGCGCTGCCCTCCAATGCTAAATTTGTGATCCCTTGGTGCCTCAGAACATGTCCTACTAACCGGTCTCTTCTTTTTGTCAAGTTGTGCCACAAACTCCTCTTCTCCCCAATTCTGTTCAATACTTCATGATTAGTTATGTGATCTACGCATCTAATTTTCAGCATTCTTTTGTAGCACCACATTTCAAAAGCTTCTATTCTCTTCTTGTCCAAACTATTTATCGTCCTGTCTCACTCCCTTCCCAACTACTGCTTCCCTTTCATGCCCCTCGACTCTTATAACTGCCATCGGGTTTCTGTACAAATTGTAAATAGGATTTCGCTCCCTGTATTTTATCCCTTCCACCTTTAGAATTTGAAAGAGAGTATTCCAGTCAACATTGTCAAAAGCTTTCTCTAGGTCTACAAAAGCTAGAAACGTAGGTTAGCCTTTCCTTAATCTTTCTTCTAAGATAAGTCGTAAGGTCAGTATTGCCTCACGTGTTCCAATATTTCTACAGAATCCAAACTGATCTTCCCTGAGGTCGGCTTCTACCAGTTTTTCCGTTCGTCTGTAAAGAATTCGTGTTAGTATTTTGCAGCTGTGACTTATTAAACTGATAGTTTGGTAATTTTCACATCTGTCAATACCTGCTTTCTTTGGGATTGGAATTATTATATTCTTCTTGAAGTCTGAGGGTATTTCGCCTGACACATACATCTTGCTCACCAGATGGTAGAGTTTTGTCAGGACTGGCTCTCCCATGGCCGTCAGTAGTTCTAATGCAATGTTGTCTACTCCCGGGGCCTTGTTTCGACTCAGGTCTTTCAGTGCTCTGTCAAACTCTTCGCGCAGCACCGTATCTCCCATTTCATCTTCATCTACATCCTCTTCCATTTCCGTAATATTGTCCTCAAGTAGATCGCCCTTGTATAGACCCTCTATATAGTCCTTCCACCTTTCTGCTTCCCCTTCTTTGCTTAGAACTGGGTTTCCATCTGAGCTCTTGATATTCATGAGTACTAAAAGGAACTGGTTAAACTTCGGTTACACGATAAATCAGGCAGATCTAAAAGCCGTAAATTCAACTAAATACCTAGGTATTACAATTACGAACAACTTAAATTGGAAAGAATACATAGACAATGTTGTGGGAAAGGCTAACCAAAGGCTGCGATTTATTGGCAGCACACTTAGAAAATGTAACAAACCTAATAAGGAGACTGCCTATACTACGCTTGTCCGTCCTCTTTTGGAATACTTCTGCGCGGTGTGGGATCCTTACCAGATAGGACTGACTGATTACATCGAAAAAGTTCAAAGAAAGGCATCACGTTTTGTATTATGGCGAAATATGGGAGACAGTGTCACAGAAATGATACAGGATTTAGGCAGGAAATCATTAAAATAAAGGCGTTTTTCGCTGCGACGGAATCTTCTCACGAAATTCCAATCATCAACTTTCTCCTCCGAAAGCGAAAATATTTTGTTGACACCGACCTATACCTCGCGTAACGATCACCACGATAAAATAAGGGAAATCAGAGCTCGTACGGAAAGGTATAGGTGTTCATTCTTTCCGCGCACTATGCGAGATTGGAATAATAGAGAATTGTGAAGCAGGTTCGATGAACACTCTGCCAGGTACTTAAATGTGATTTGCAGGGTATCTGTGTAGATGTAGATGTAGATCTTACATGAACTTTCAGGTTCCGTTTAAAGAAGAATGGCAGGCTCATAAGATTTCGTCGCTGTTTTGGAATTCACATGAGGCTTTCCTTTTTGAAGTAGTCATTACACCTGCTTGTTGTGAGAAAAACAACTTCTCTTATGACCGATATCAAAATTCCTCCAGGCTGTTTGTTTTTTGTACATCTGTCGTCACGTCTGTGACATTATGGCAACCGTGCACTTAAACAATGTTTAATTAGAACCATAAAATACTTCAAGCAATGGCCAATTTCAGAATGAAAAGGAAAATCCGTGAAATTCAGATAGAATGAATACAGAAGCCAGTGTTGTTTACCACTATCTTCCTCTCAGTCTGCACATATACGATGAAAACTACTGTGAACTGCACGGGAGAAGATACTCCCAATTATACCTCATGTTAAGGGTTTCTCCTAGTTCCATTCGTGTATGGTGTGGTGAAAGGATATTTAACTACCTCTGTGTGCGTCATACAAACCTGTGACCACTTGCGCTACCTTTCTCTGTATACGTTCATTATCCCTTGTTAGTCCTATTTGGTACAGGTTCCAGTCACCTGATATATACAGGGTGGGTTCAATTAAACCTCCACTCCTTCAGAGGGCCCCCCATGAAAAACGAGCGATCGTAGGTTAATGAATCTTGCGGAAACATTTGTAAGGACACGCGGTAGAGAATTAAAGAGTAAATAAACCATTGAAAGAAACATTTTAATTTGGACATGAGGGTGTATCATTTGCTAGTAGCCTGCCATATTTACGTTTCAATTTTTTAAAAAAAGTGCTCCATGTGATGGCCATCTGCATGCAGAATAGCTTGGAACCACAACCGCTCTAGAGATGCCATTTCACAAGTGTTTGCAGCTCTTTCTGAACAGTTGACCATGCAATGTTCAGCTGTCGTGACGCACCTCGTGCATTGCTTGAAGATCGCACATTGCATTCCAGCATTCTCAGCCATTGCAACAGTTAACTTCTTCAACAATTTGTGCCGCAATTGGCCCTCAGCCTCTCCCAGGAACAATTACCAAATCGCCAGTTAAATCGAACTTCCGAATGATATTCTACAATCCCGGTGCGGAAAAGGGACCTCTCTGTATTTCTGTAAGGTGTCGATAGTACTGGAACAAAGCAGTTTGTGCCCCACTCTGCATTGTTGCCAAATTTATTAAAGATGGCAGAGATGACGTCATCCAAGATGGTGGCATGTAGACTTGGCAACAGCGCATGATGTCATCCAAGATGGCGGCCTTTGGCGGGAAAATAGGCCGATTGTGCTATGTCCAGTAACCTAACCTCCAGAAAAAAATGGCGGGAATTTTGAATATTGGCGGGAAAGTAGACCAATTGGGCTACGTCCACTAACCTAAGCCTCCAGAAAAAATACACTCCAAATTCAAATTCCAATACGATAATGCATGCAAAACTTTACTTTTCTTTATTATTATTCATTATCATTTATTAACATTCATTATCATTCATTATCATTTATTATTATTTATTATGATTATTTATTATTATTGACTTACCTCCACTAGAAAATTCCCTCCAAATTCAAATTCCAGCACGATAATGGCTGCAAAGCCGTTCTTGTCTTTAATATTGACTATTATTCATTATCATTCATTATTTATTATTATTATTATTATTATTATTATTATATAAGCCTGGAGAATAAACTTGGCACTAATGGAACTGCACAAAGTGTCATGTTGAATGGACCGATTTTTTTCCATGGATGTCGAGTTAATTTCAGTCTCGATGTTGCCACAGGGAGTACTGGAAGTGGATGGTTTACTCTAGCTATCGTGCAATGTGAGTGTGGTGTCAGCGCTAGACACCACACTTGCTAGGTGGTAGCTTTAAATCGGCCGCGGTCCATTAGTACATGTCGGACCCGCGTGTCGCCACTGTGTGATCGCAGACCGAGCGCCACCACAAGGCAGGTCTCGAGATACGGACTAGCACTCGCCCCAATTGTACGGACGACGTAGCTAGCAACTATACTGACGAAGCCTCGCTCCTTTGCCGAGCCGATAGTTAGAATAGCCTTCAGCTAAGTCAATGGCTACGACCTAGCAAGGCGCCATTAGTAACATTGCATGTATCTAAAGAGTCTCACTTGTATCGCCACAATATCCAGATGTACCAAAAGGATGGATTAAAGTTAAGTATTCCAGAAGCTACGTACTTTTCCTTATAGCATTCATTACGTATCCTGTTTCAGACCTCACGCCCATCTGCGTGAGCGTTGCGCGTGCTTTTCGGCTTCCTCTCATTGTGTCTAGGCTGTCTTGTCTAGACACAATAGTGAGAATGCCTCTCTACCTGGATTGGAATCATTCGCCGACCAAGATGTCATCGCTTACAAGACCTGGCATTGTGGAATAGATGCTAGTTATGTATATAGTAATATGCTGTTTACATTGTATACCCGCTCCAGTCGTAAAGTTAGTAATGATGAAAAAATACATGTATGGATGAAAGGACTTGGTGTACTTGCTGAGAATGTAACTTTAACTGGTGATGTAACCCTGTACTATAATTATTAATAAATTCTGATCTGTAGTGTCAGCCACCAATCGCTAGACGTACATCTGGTGAACGGGAGCTCAAGGATGCAACAATTTGAAAAAATCGAAAACATAGTGCCACGTTGGCCGCTGAGCCCCTGCGAGGCTACATGATGCAACCTGCCTCTGCCAGCACGTTAGCGGGTACGCGTGCTGCTAGCAAATTGCGCCAAATTCAAATTCCAACACGATAATGTCTCGAAAACTGTACTTCTATTTATTATTATCATTTATTATTTATCCAAGATGTCCGATTTACTCGGCGAGAAAGCCACTTCCCTTACATCCATAACAAAAATCTATCACAAGTTCAAATCCAACACCCCAATCGATCACACGTAAGAACATTCGCCGTCACTTACCCTTTTTCACTGGTAACCTATCAGAATCACGTCAAATAATAAAGTGCACTTATAGTAACCTAAGTCAGGTCCTTTGATTTTGCAGGGGGAAAGGGACTTAAGTCTTTGTTTCAAGCAGTACGCTCATCACTTTTTCTTCAACACAATCAGTACAAATCGTCGAGATCCCAGTGCAGTCGCCACAACGTCCACGCTACGACTGAATTAGTTGAAATTGTCGCCGCACCTGGCCCCATCTCCCAGGCGACACGGTCGCCGAGCGCCACGGGTAAGGGAGCTCTGGCCCTGCTGGCCAGCGCGCGAGCTGTGGCCTACGGCGATGCGCTGGGGGCGGCCCGCACTAGCCGCTGAACCGGCGATCGCTCCCACGTCGTAAACATGTTTTCGCTGGACACGCTGGAACTTGCCAAGTATGACATCACAACGGTCCCTTGCGCGATCACCACGTGTATTCGTCGCCTCCGCACATTTCCCGCCAAAATTGTTTGCCTCGGAGCTGAAACACACAACGGTCGGCCGTTCCACAAAGAGTGCAACACTGCCACACTTTTGGTGCGAAAGATGTTTTCCTGGGCACGTTCAAACCTGTTGATGCCGACCATTCACCGCCCATCACGTGTCTTTGTGTGACCGAAAACGTCGTGCTACACTTTTGGCGCCAAAGTTTGATCGACCGTGGAATCCGCCATGGCTGTATAACAACACGTTTGGTCGTCACGAGAACGCTCGCTAATTGACTCTCTCTCGCGTGCGTGTTATGACTGGACACTCCCCACGCCGACGCCCTGCTTACGTCACACATCCTCCATACACGCGACGGACATATGTTAACTCCCACATCGCTCATATAAACCTATCAATTACCAAAACAATTCCATTTCAATTTTAATCATATTAAATAATTCAATTTACAATTTCATATACGTATGCAAATGTGTTCAACTACCTAATTTCAACTACTTTTCGAGGACCAGACCACCACCTCTTCCTAGGAACCAGCGCCGAGTGTGAATTCTGTCAGTAAAGAAAGGTCACTTCCGCTTTCTCTACCAACCTAAGAAAATTCTTGGAAAGAAAGGGCACTTGTACTAACCTCAGCCACCCGACAGCCACTTCCCCCTACGAACCTGCGTCAAGTTTGAATTCTGCCAGTAAACAAAGCTCACTTGCGCTTCCGCCACCAACCTAAGAAAATTATTGAAAAAAAAGCTCATCACCACTAACCTATTCCTAGACGTTTTGGGTAAAAGGACTCACCCTGCACTAGGCCCATGGATGGAGGAACGAATTTACTTTATTTGGGAATGGAGTATATGTATCACACCGACATGTCCCACACCATACAGACCTGCAAAACACTCCTACATAACTCATTTTATAATGTTCTAGACACACACTTGCTAATTGTAAACAGTTAAAAATAATGCAGAGCACAGCCTACAGACATGCGAACTTCTCGTAAATAATGCAAAACATTTATGTCCAAATAGCCAAACAACTCCTAATTTTCGCAAATACACTCCTGGAAATTGAAATAAGAACACCGTGAATTCATTGTCCCAGGAAGGGGAAACTTTATTGACACATTCCTGGGGTCAGATACATCACATGATCACACTGACAGAACCACAGGCACATAGACACAGGCAACAGAGCATGCACAATGTCGGCACTAGTACAGTGTATATCCACCTTTCGCAGCAATGCAGGTTGCTATTCTCCCATGGAGACGATCGTAGAGATGCTGGATGTAGTCCTGTGGAACGGCTTGCCATGCCATTTCCACCTGGCGCCTCAGTTGGACCAGCGTTCATGCTGGACGTGCAGACCGCGTCAGACGACGCTTCATCCAGTCCCAAACATGCTCAATGGGGGACAGATCCGGAGATCTTGCTGGCCAGGGTAGTTGACTTACACCTTCTAGAGCACGTTGGGTGGCACGGGATACATGCGGAAGTGCATTGTCCTGTTGGAACAGCAAGTTCCCTTGCCGGTCTAGGAATGGTAGAACGATGGGTTCGATGACGGTTTGGATGTACCGTGCACTATTCAGTGTCCCCTCGACGATCACCAGTGGTGTACGGCCAGTGTAGGAGATCGCTCCCCACACCATGATGCCGGGTGTTGGCCCTGTGTGCCTCGGTCGTATGCAGTCCTGATTGTGGCGCTCACCTGCACGGCGCCAAACACGCATACGACCATCATTGGCACCAAGGCAGAAGCGACTCTCATCGCTGAAGACGACACGTCTCCATTCGTCCCTCCATTCACGCCTGTCGCGACACCACTGGAGGCGGGCTGCACGATGTTGGGGCGTGAGCGGAAGACGGCCTAACGGTGTGCGGGACCATAGCCCAGCTTTATGGAGACGGTTGCGAATGGTCCTCGCCGATACCCCAGGAGCAACAGTGTCCCTAATTTGCTGGGAAGTGGCGGTGCGGTCCCCTACGGCACTGCGTAGGATCCTACGGTCTTGGCGTGCATCCGTGCGTCGCTGCGGTCCGGTCCCAGGTCGACGGGCACGTGCACCTTCCGCCGACCACTGGCGACAACATCGATGTACTGTGGAGACCTCACGCCCCACGTGCTGAGCAATTCGGCAGTACGTCCACCCGGCCTCCCGCATGCCCACTATACGCCCTCGCTCAAAGTCCGTCAACTGCACATACGGTTCACGTCCACGCTGTCGCGGCATGCTACCAGTGTTAAAGACTGCGATGGAGCTCCGTATGCCACGGCAAACTGGCTGACACTGACGGCGGCGGTGCACAAATGCTGCCATTCGACGGCCAACACCGCGGTTCCTGGTGTGTCCGCTGTGGCGTGCGTGTGATCATTGCTTGTACAGCCCTCTCGCAGTGTCCGGAGCAAGTATGGTGGGTCTGACACACCGGTGTCAATGTGTTCTTTTTTCCATTTCCAGGAGTGTAATTTCAGTGCATAGGCTGATGGAAGGAGTAACGAGTGTATCTTACTTATTTGAGACTTATCTTTTTGTAACTTTTGCATCTCATAGGTTTCGATATCTAAGGCTGACCTAAGGCAGGTTCTGAACTCCAGTAGTGCACTACACTTGGCAACACAACCACATCCATCAAGATATTCATTCCAATCCAGATCTGTAACACCTCTACAGTTTATTTTGTCCAGTTATTTGTAGACCCACTGACAGTCTGACCAGATTGCCGTCTTTGCGCAAAAACCGCTCAGACTGTGCTGTGCTGCTCAGGGAAGTAAGGAAGGACTGCACTCTATTTATTTCAAGCCCTTTTATTTAGTCATGGGGTATATCTGTCACAAAACACCTGCACTGATCCAACTGTGGTCACCTGACACAGGCCACAAACGCGTAAACAACTCCTAATTTCACCACACAATAGCAAACTGCCCTTAAATAATGCAGTACACAATATCCGCTGACGAGCTCTGTACTCGTAAACACTCCAAATAAAGCACAGCACAGTGCACAGACATGCTCGCAAAATAGAGCAAAAGACGCGCCCAAACACCCCCAGCTGCCAAAACGACCAAACGTCTCTGCTAGGCCTCCCCAAACATGACCAACTCACAGTCACATTCACACCTAACGCCGGAGAAACTTCATATCACCTATACACCCTAGATTACGCTCCAAGCCAGGCCGCGTGTGTGTGGTCAGTGGGAGGAGGGATTCCAGAGCCTCCACCCATGTTCAGCTCCCGCGCTCGCTCCTGACAGCCGATCAGAAAGGGCACTCTCCTGTGACACATGTGAAAGCTGCATTGTTCTTCTCATGTTTACCGCCAGTGTCTCAGGTCTGGACCTGCCCTCACGTCTATTGTCAGAATAGCCCATAGCTCGTTGACACACAGGATTAATGCTGCCACAAAAACACTTACTACGGTGATGGAAAACCAATCACTCTGATCTGCGCTGCAGGGGCGTGTAATGATTGACAACACTCTATTTTTTCAAACAACTTATTTAACCATACAGTATATCCATCACACTATCACAAAACACGCACCTATATTTGCCTTAGGCCATGTCACTTAGCCCTCAGACATGCACCCAATTATAATTTCAGTACACACAACAGCAAACTGCTACTAAATAATTCTTCACACTGATGTGTAGATACGCTCAGTACTCGTAAACTATCCAAATAATGCATAGCAGAGCCTGCAGATCCGCTTGGAAAATAACTCAGCACGCGTGTGCAGGTACCCCCCTCCGCACCCTGTCCACAGGTTCGTGAAGTCACCCATCCGTCTGATTACAGACTGCCCACAGCTCCTGCTCGGCTTCCGCAAGCATGAGTTGGCGCGGTCGACGCGCTCTTCAGCTGTCAAAGCACACACAGGCGTCCGTGCAGGACCGCGATCCGTCACAACCCCTAGCCACGGCCACCAAACGCGGGTGAAAGTCAACTTTATATCAACGTAGTATAATTCCAAAGTGCAGCCTTCATACGCTAGACACATCATAGCAGTAGCACACGTCTTTAGCTCCTATGACACACTGCGCATTGCTCCTGGCGCGACATTACACGGCCCTTTAACTAAACAGAACTACACATCCCTGCTCTCGCCTCACCATGTGACCAGCCATCTAAAACCTTCTCAATATTATTCTTACTTTACAACATTTTTTTTACAAAAAGATCTAATTTACTCCTCCCACCTCACACCCATCCCACCATCAACATACGCAAATGTCCTCAACCCTATCTTGACGCTCATATATCACCCTACAAACCATGTCCATCAATAAATTTACCATTCTCATCCTCTCTCTTCGAATTACAAACGTAGCCTCTATCTAAACACCAATCAACTCATCTTTCTCGCACTTTCAAGAGTAAAATTAATTTTACATGCACCCTGAAATACCAAACCCAATTAAAGAGTGAAACTTTTATACAGACCATCAAGCACATATCACACTCACACCAATATTCAAAGCCTGGTCCATATTTACCACCTCCAACTTGAATTAAATATTATTACCATGGCCCCAACATTCTGCCAGCGCTCGATTTGGAGCTATTTGTCCGCTCTTAACTCTTGTCACTACTGATCGAATATCACTATCTATATATTTCATAAATTTCCACATAAAAAAAATCTCGCACTGCCGTTTAGAGGCTCCTATATCCGAACACATACCATCATTCAAAAACTATCACTTGCTCTTATCTAATGACTCATCCATCACGTTTGGGGAGGCAAGGTCACCCCTTTTTTCTTTCTTTCTTTCAGCAGCAGACAGCTATTTTTTTACAGTGGTAGCTAAATTGCGCCATCAACTTAACATCACCAATGGCGAAACATATCTTAAATACGTAAACACACTTACTCAATTACCCAGCTTTCCCGCTGAGGACATGACCTTCAATATTACAGTTCTTAATCCAATAACCACGAAAACAAGTACTAAATGCTCAAACTAATCCCATAGTACCTTACAAAGCGAGTGTCCCGAGCGCCGGCGGTGGTATGTCAAAGCCACATATCTGTCCATCTAAACAGCCGTCCACTCAGCCCCAGGACCAGCATGCTGAAGAGGGCTCTCTCTATACTTGCTCTCCAGCTATTGTCTAACGGCATACAGTGTACAAATGGATTCCGGAATAGTGGAGATCTCTATCCCCCCTGCATCTCCAACAGGACATGTAAACAGTGTCTCCCCCAGCCAGCAAACCCGACGTCATTCACCCTTCGGTGACAATTTCCACTCACAAATCTTAAACACTCGCATATATAAAACCATATACATTCCTGCCAAAACTCACTTAATAATAAAAAAGCATTCTCCCTTTCTAAGCATACATGAGTATGCATTTATCTTCACCCATCTGATCTCTGCAATTTAAGTCGGAGAAAGACATATCCATTACCTTCTGCAGTCTGTATAGAAACAGAACGACCTCAGTTACTGCAACAGGACCTTGATTTGACCATTCGCCGGAAATGCGTGCACTGTTGTATGTCCAAAACTAGATACAAGTACAACAGATCCTCAACATCCTATCACCTTTATCCTCTACCAT
Organism: Schistocerca serialis cubense; assembly: GCF_023864345.2. Taxonomy (NCBI): domain Eukaryota; kingdom Metazoa; phylum Arthropoda; class Insecta; order Orthoptera; family Acrididae; genus Schistocerca; species Schistocerca serialis. The sequence continues at coordinate 849,326,256 of NC_064641.1, read as the reverse complement.
CAAACAGTGAAAAAAATTACAAGCTATAAAAGCTCATCATATTTAAAAGTCGCGAAGGCACCAATGCGATCCACCTCAGTGTGGACAAACGGAATATGACTGCACTGGGATCTCGACTATGTGTACTGATTGTGTTGAAGAACAAGTGATGAGCGTACTGATTGAAACAAAAACTTCAGTCCCTTTCCCCCTGCAAAATCAAAGGACCTGACTTAGGTTACTATAAGTGCACTTTATTATGTGACGCTATTCTGATAGGTCACCAGTGAAAAAAGGTAAGTGACAGCGAAAGTTCGTATGTGTGATCGATTATGGTGTTGGATTTGAACTTGTAATAGATTTTTGTTATGGATGTAAGGGAAATGGCTTTCTCGCCGAGAAAATCGGACATCTTGAATAAATAATATATAGAAGTACAGTTTTCGAGACATTATCGTGTTGGAATTTGAATTTGGCGCAATTTTCTAGTGGCGGTATGCCAATAATAATAAATCATAATAAATGATGAATGATAATGAATAATAATCAATAATAAAGACAAGAACAGTTTTGCAGCCATTATCGTGCTGGAATTTGAATTTGGAGCGTATTTTTTCTGGAGTCTTAGGTTAATGGACGTAGCCCAATTGGTCTATTTTCCCGCCAAAATTCAAAATTCCCGCCATTTTTTCTGCATGTTGGGTTAGTGGACATAGCACAATTGGCCTATTTTCCCACCTAAAGCAGCCATCTTGTATGACGTCATGTGCTGTTGCCAAGTGTACATGCTGCCATCTTGGATGACGTCATCTCTGCCATCTTGAATATATTTGGCAACAATGCAGAGTGGGGCACAAACCGCTTTGTCCCACTACTGTCGATACTCGTGAAGAACAGCTCCTCTTTTGCTGTTGTTTTGATGAAACAGCTTTACGAGTAAGGACCTGCTCACCTTGCCCAGACACATGTTCACCGTGTGCGACTGTAATGCAAACTAATGCTTGTGTTTCGAACCTTAGTGACGAAACCATACTGTCGCTTGATGGTAAGCCAGGACACTTAACGCAACACACAACGAAAATCCTGCAGTGCATAGTCTGAACAAAATTCCTAAAAAATTTGGTACCCATTCGATAAACAGTTTACGTCTAGAATGGCTCACGTAGCGAAAGTTTAATTATAAACACTCTGTATTATAGTATGGGTCACAGAAGTGTTTTGTGAGCAATCTCATTTGTAGTTTTATTGTGTTTTTCCAATGTCCTGCCAATGAACCTAGATCTGGCTTCTGCTTTACCTATGATTGAACTTGTGTGCTCATTAGATTTAATATTTCCACAAATTGTTGCATCCCAGGATAGATAGGGATTGACTGATTCCCAGTACGACTCGCAGATATTGGAGTCATTACTTGGCAGACTAATAAGAAATTAAAGGTATTCTTTTATGGACTGCTCTTGAATATTGTGAAAGTGTTGTTAGTTTTCTTTGGGTTTTGTAGGACAACAGCGTTTCCTGGGCCTCTGGCCCTCACATCATTAATAACGACTCCCAGAGTTATAATCTAATCTCACACTTTGTGATACTGATGTCCAATAACGCTATTTTATAGAGATATCTGATTTTTATCGATAGCAGTAATGTGAATTTTAGCAAGCACTGCAACTTCTCCATGCCTTATGGCAGCAGTTAAATGTCTATCGAGTAGATCTGTATTTTACCTAAGCAAGTCTAGTTCCCTACATAACAATGTCAAATGTGCTAAACTTTTTTCAGTAGCTAAAACTGACACTGCCACATTGACCTCAAAAGAGATATTAATACTTCATGCAGCCAGATCATCAAGTAATCCATTTTCTGTGGTTGACATTCATGAATACTTTTTCTGGCCTTTTATTGCTCATTTACTGTACACTAGCACATTTATAATTTAGCCTGAAGCTCAGCGTTACACTACACGTCTGTTACGCAGCCTATGAAGTATACTTATGTAACGAATGCAGAGTTGAGGCCTGTTGGCTGCTAGCAGTTACTTATTTGCCTGTCATTCAATGTGCAGAAAATCACGAGTTTTGTTTCAGATTTTTCAAACAGTTATTGATAGCTGTACAATATCATTCCGATAAAACAGTGTGCAGAAATTGTGGTTGTCCAGTAATTTTTACCTGTTTCATTATACTTGGTAACATATTGCTTCAATAAATTTTGAAACAGTTTGATTTTAATTTTTGTATAATATTTCATCAGTGTCATGACACCATTTTTAATCAATAAATACATGTTTTCAATTTTAAAACACGGTATTTTAGAATATTATGAGACCTGTTATGGAATAATTTGAAATGTTCTGTTTCTCAGATCAAATTCAATTAACTACTGTAATACTTAATTTCGGTATCTGTGAAACATAACAACAATCTCCACAGCTTAGAGTATATTTTATGCACATGAGAGTGATTAAAATTTGTAGACATTTTTAAAGTATTAATTATAATATTCTAATTATCATAGCTATCTAGCATCAGAAGAAGTGTTCCAATTTATAGTCAACAACGTTATCCTTCAGTGTGCTATACTTTACCTCACACAAGGCACTGCAAATGAGTATAAAATGTTTATTTTCATATTTTGTGATAGTGGTTGAAACTTAACCCGGTGAGGACTATATAAACGACTGATTGCGTTGGCATAATTTTAGCATTCTAACAACATTTATTTTTCAAAAGAAAAAACAGACGCAAATTATGCTAACAAGTTATTGATTGTGAGCCATGCACGGCTCACTTTTATCCCATTTATTGTTTGTCATCTTCTGTTACGGTACTGCCGCCTCATTTTCTTATTCCATTCACTGGTATCACTAACGTCCTGCCTTACTTCCCCTTGAGCAGAAGCAGCAGCGCATATCGTTAAGTGCACTGTCGTAGCATCTCTGGCGTGACTGATAGTATTTCCGGGTCGTCGTGTGTCTGGCAGTGAGTTGGACCAGCAGTGCAGTCGGGACGCAGCAGCAGTGAAGCTGGGGACGGAGCGCCAGTGAGGAGCGGACAGGCAGTGCTCGCCGACAGCTGGTGACACACGTGAACTGTCCGACTGGAGGGAGGTTGGAGCAGGACGACTGTTGGTTGGTCGTTCGGTTGGTCCTCTCATCGGCTGACGTATATTTTTTCCTCTTACCGTTTCCGGGCCTGGGCAATTGGTCGGTTTAATAAACTAAGAATTCTTTTTAGTCAGGCTTTGCAGTCTAATAATAAATATGGGAAAATTTTACTCCGCAAAATACGGTGTTCATGGCGATTCAGCAGCAGCAGCCTAGACATCATGCGACAACACGGGGTCATCCAATGCTGTAATTCGTCTTAGTCTGCTCTAATTTGGTTACAATACGGAAGGCAGTGCTGGATTTTTCTGTACTAGAGTGATTCTGTTGGCGTATGTAAATCAGTTGGCCACAATCTAACCAGAGTGACACAGCCGATCACGGAACAACTATAAACAGTTTGCGAAACGAGGTTCAGCGGCTAAAAACGGACAGAAGCAGACGCAGCCTCGACATAACTTGTGAAATGATAACTGTTGCAGTGCTGTCCCCACAAAGAATTTCTCATTATTACTATGAGTAACGCTATTAAGCGGAAAATTCGAGGAAGACGTAAAAGTATTCGTTGGGGAACTCGAAGGCGCTGCATTGTTGGGTTCGTGGACTGATTCAGATAGACTATCAGTTGCTAAATTAAGAATTCCGGGAGCAACAAAAATTTTTATCAGCGCGCAGCCCACATGCGTGAAATGAGAGGATTACAATGAATTCAAAGCGGCAGTTGTTCGAAGATTCAAACGCAAAAATGCTATCAGACTTGAGAGATCATAGTCTGTGGATGCGACTGGGCGGATCTATTGAGCAGTTTGTCGACATAATTCCGAACATTAACGCTCAAACGTACGAGCTGGTAGAAGGCGTGAATGAGAATCACATTCAAATGTTTGAAGCCGATCAGAGAGCTTTAGACAGAGGAGGCAAATGAAATTCGTTAGACGTCGAATTTAATTAATAGGGATAGTGGTTTCAACCTTGATAAATCATGGAATCCGGCACTTGCTGTAATAAACTCACAAAGACGCCGTCACGGTGCAGCTCACAGTGATATATCGACATGCCAACACAGATCGACTGCGGAGTCATAGATGTAACTCGCGCATTGCGCACATCTCTGCTGCCGACCAACGTCTCTGGCGCATTTTCATCTGTGGCCGCATGTGCAGTTGCGCGGTACACGAGTATAAACGGACGAAGCGAGCACTGGAGCGGCAGTCTTGCGGCTCACTCTGAAGATGGCTGAATGTTACACGGCCGATATATTAGAAGAAGAAGGAGAATTCTTGCGTCTGCACACCCGAAACTTAATGGAACAGTCTTTGCGCCGCGAAAACCTGAAGATTCACAGCTTCAGACATGTTCATCCACAGGTTTTATGACTAAAAAGTACGCAAAGCAGTCCGACTGATGTGGTGTAAGACGTTTCAGGAAGCAGTGCAAGCAGCTGTTGGCTTTCTGGAAGCATTAAGTTGGCCGAATGATGTACGAAAAGAAGAGCGTTGCATATTCAACAGAAATGCAGAATGTTACAGATCTAATGCCTGGTCATAAACGTAAAGACTACGTAAGGAGAAACGAATTTCCTACAGTTGTGCGATACAGGGTAGTAAAGGAAACGGTAATGCGAGCAACAGACAACTTGGCGGTTCGTTAAACGGGTATGTGGACGTACATGCCATTACACCGTCCAGCACCTGCCCGAGACAGTGATTCCTGTTAGCTCCATGGCAAATCAGATTGACAATCGACAATGATTTTGTCATAGCTGCTCTATATTGTGGAAGATAAATCAAGCTACTTATTAAGACCGTCACAGTTAGAGGTGCACGGGCTAAACGACGGGAAGTTACATACCCACGGAGAGACTGACGTCGAATTATGTTTTGGATAAGAAAAATACACAGCGTGGGTGGGAAGTACTTTCAAACAATGAAACGCTACGACGGTGAACTTGGATTTGATTTCTTGTCCGCTAACAGGGCAGACATATTTGTCGCTGATAGAAGAATCAGATTAGGCTGTAGAAACTACGACCTAGGAAATCATTCTTCAGATCTTCTCAAAGGAGTAGCAGCACTGACATCGTGGGATATATCAACCCAACCGACACATCAGTTCAAACTCTCCGAGTCGATGTACAAATTGATCAGCCTCAGCAAATCCCCCAGGGAGCAGGAAAAACAGTCTGTGCTGAAGTGAAGTCACCCCGATGAAAATAAGGAACTCCCTTATCGACCGAGCTGTCGGATAAGTGTGAGTCACTGGACAAAATGCAATATTATGTTGCTCGAGGTGCAGGCGTGGCTACTGTGGTGAGACAGGATGTAGGAAGAGTGCCAAAATGAATAACGAACATGAGCAACGATGACGTTTTATAACCACGAGGAATAAAAAGTTTCTGAAGTGTTGAGCATTAGTAAAAGTGGTGTCATACAGATTCAAATGAAGTTTCAAATGTCCAGTTACGAAGACAGATTTTGGTAGTGGTACCGAAAAACTGCAAACAGGAGCCGCAATTAATTATGAATTAAAGAACAAGATTTGGCAGAAGCTATGTGAGAGTTGAAGAGCAGACGATTTTAGTGCCCGTTTTGACAGGGTGCGCGAATCTTTTCCAAATTTACCTCTCACTCATCTGGTTGAGCATTGCATACACACTGCCCTAACCACAGCTAGAGTGTGAGATTATCCAGATTTCTGGAAGCCCTTTATTCTTTCAACGGATGCTTCAGATTTTGCTGCCGGTGCTATTTTGTGTCAAGAAATTGATGGCCTTGAAAACCCAATGCCATTTCCCTCCAGACAATTAAACAAAGCAGAATGTAATTATACTGCACCAGAAAAGGAGATTTGTGCTTTGTTTTTTGGTATAAAATGTGGTGTCACCGCCAGACACCACACTTGCTAGGTGGTTGCCTTTAAATCGGCCGCGGTCCATTAGTATACGTCGGACCCGCGTGTCGCCACTGTCAGTGACAGCAGACCGAGCGCCACCACACAGCAGGTCTAGCGAGACTTCCTAGCACTCGCCCCAGTTGTACAGCCGACTTTGCTAGGAAAGGTTCACTGAGAATTACTCTCTCATTTGCCAAGACGATAGTTAGCATAGCCTTCAGCTAAGTCAATTGCTACGACCTAGCAAGGCGCCATTTATCCTTTGCTATGTATCTAATGAAGCATGTACAGTAACAAGACCAATGTTCACCAATTGTGGATTAAAGTTAAGTATTCCAGCAGCTACGTACTTTTCTTTATAGCATTCATTACGTATCCTGTTTCAGACCTCACGCCAGCCTGCGTGAGTTTAAGCGCGTGCCTTTTGGTTACCCGTCACTGTGGATTGGCTGTCTTGCCAGTCCACAACATAAAACATAACAGATGTTTCTTGATGGGAAGAGAATTTACATTGATTACAGACCATGCCACACTTAAATGGTTATTGAACTTAAAGGATCCAAGTTCCAGACTGACGAGATGGGCTTTGAGAATGAGTGAGTTACAGATTATTCATCGACGTGCCAGACTACACGTAAACACAGAGGCGATAAGCCAAAAAATTCGTCGCGAAGAAGAGCTAAAAACAGCTCAAGAAGTGGGTCTACAATGCAAAATATGGAGACATTTTGTCGAAATGGATGGATTGCTGTAGAAAATCATTAGGAAAGTAAACCATCTAGCTATTCCAGAAAGCATGAGAGAGCAAATCAAGACAGAACAACTTGATTCCATGTTATCTGCATACTACTGTAAACAAGCAACGAACAATAAAATAACTGAGGTATATTGGTAGCCAAGACGTAAAGCTGACGTTTTTGAATGTTTTTCACAACGTGACTCCTGGGAAAAGCTAAGCTACCATTACAAGAACTGCCAGAGACTAGTGAACCTTTCGAAAGAGTAGATTTCGATGTCGCTGGACCTTTACCTAAAACTAAAGTTCGGAATAAATACGTAGTGACCATGATCGATCATTTCTACAGATATCTTCTAGAGATGGCAATACCTCGTCAGAGTGTCGAGATTGTGGCTAAAGTTTTAGGGAAAGAGTGGATTCTAAAGTTTGGATCATCATTAAGCATAATCAGTGACCAAGGATTGAATTTCATGAGCGTATTGTTTAAACAGACTTGTAAGGTAATGCAAAAAACGCAACTAAGAACTACACCAGCATGCTCTGAAGAAAACTGACTTGTTGAGCAAGTTCACATAACAATCATTAAGATGGTTAGCCAGTACAGAAGCAGCAAGCATGACAACTGGGACGCCTGCCTTCTGTACATCGTGAATGCTTACAACGCCAAAATACACATGTCTACTGGCCTAAGTCCGGACTTCACACAACTGACCACTTACATCAGCAATGAACACGTAAAGGAATTAGCGTGCAAGCTAACCGAGCCATGGAAGGGAGTGAAGCAGCAAAATCATCAAGCTTTTCTGTACTGAGTCGGAGATCTTGTGTACGTGAGTAGTGTAGTGTTAAGGAAGAGTCAGGTCATCGGATCAAAAAGTTTGAGAAGTTTTGGAATGGAGCGTATTCGATCTTGGAGGTGTTGTCGCCAGTCACTCTTAAGCTCTGGGTAGACGTCCTGTAGCATCGTGAGACGACGACGAGAACCAACCGAGCAGCGACCAGGAAACGAGCAGCACGAGACTGCAGGCTGAACTTCGACGCCGACGTGTCGCGATACACTGAGCGATCCAGTCCCAGGTACCCATAGAATTTTCGTAGACGTATGTACTATGAGTGAGTGTAAAGCGTGTGTTTATCTCTCGGCCATGTGTACATGTCAATGTGTTGTGCAAATATAGATTGCAGCTATTACATAAAAAGCGCAAGTGTAACTAAATCTTAATCCACAGGTTTCCCCAAGAGATGCATATACATTATGCTCATTCATCAGTAAACACTTCCGGGCTAAATTGCCGTGGTCGATCTGTAGAACTTCTTCTCCCTGACGTTTCGTTCTCTACTACGGAGAACATCTTCCGAGGTGAGTCAACGACTGGCTGCTAGGAGTTTTTTTTTTCCTTTATTGTAATTTTAAGCACCTCATACAAGGTGGGCTGGCAGCAGCATAATACGCTGCTCTTCAGCCTTAAGGGGTACAATAATACGACATATAGGTGACACAGACAATATAATAAAAATGGTGGGCAAAAAATGTAGAGACAAAAACAATAAACATGAAGCCGTTCACGTTCGACGAAAAAAAACACTAACACTTGGTGACACGGCGCACAGAAGGCGGACGACGGCGACGGCACACGTGAACAGGGGAGGCGTGACGACGAAAGAACACTAAACGCAGACGAAGGCACACACACGAGACATTGATGGCGATGATCTCCGGCGCGCGAATGTTTACAGAGCGTGTGTGAGTCCGGGGACCTGCCAAGAGAGGAGGAGGAAGAAGGGGAGCGGGAGAGGGAGAGGGGAGAGCAGAGATGCCAGGGGCATAGGAGATAGGGGGAGGGAGGAAGGGGGAGGGGAAGCCCGGGGGAAGAGGGGTGGAGGGAGGGGACGGGGGAAAGGGAAAGAGAAGGGAGGGAGGGTGCCTAAAGGAAAGGACACCGGAAGCGGGGGGGGGGGGGGTAGGGTCAAAGTTGATAGGAGGGGTAGATGGAGGGGAGGAGGACATCATCAGGGAGGTGGAGCTGGTGGAAGCCACCTTGCGAGAGGGTAAGGAGGGTGGAGAGATGGAGACCGGGTGGGACATGGGAATACAGGCGCGGCAGCAGGCGGGGGTGGGAGAGGATCGGGGAGACGATCGGGTGAGGAGGGTCGAGTTTACGGGAGGTGTACAGGATCCATATCCTTTCAAGGAAAAGGAGGAGGTGGGGGAAGGGGATGAGGTCATACAGGATCCGCATAGGGGAGGGGAGACGGATGCGATAGGCGAGGCGGAGAGCATGGCGTTCAAGGATTTGGAGGGATTTATAAAAGGTAGGGGGGGCGGAGATCCAAGCCGGATGGGCATAACAAAGGATAGGGCAGATGAGGGATTTATAGGTGTGGAGGATGGTGGAGGGGTCCAGACCCCATGTACGGCCGGAGCGGAGCTTGAGGAGACTGAGTCGGGAGCATGCCTTGGCTTGGATTGTCCGGAGGTGGGGAGTCCAGGAGAGGCGACGGTCGAGGGTGACGCCAAGGTACTTGGTGGGAGTGAGGGCGATAGGACGGCCATAGATGGTGATGTATAAATCAAGGAGGCGGAAGGAAGGGGTGGTTTAGCCTACAATGATCGCCTGGGTTTTGGAGGGATTGACCTTGAGCAACCACTGGTTGCACCAAGCGGTGAACCGGTCAAGATGGGATTGGAGAAGGTGTTGGGAGCGCTGCAGGGTGGGGGCAAGGGCAAGGAAGGCGGTGTCATCGGCAAACTGGAGAAGGTGGACGGGGGGTGACGGCGGCGGCATGTCCGCCGTGTACAAAAGGTACAGAAGGGGGGAGAGGATGAAGCCTTGGGGCACACCGGCGGAGGGGAAAAAGGTGTAGGAATCTGTGTTATGGATGGTGACATAGGAAGGACGGCGGGAGAGAAAGGAGCCGATCAGACGGACGTAGTTAATGGGAAGGGCGAAGGTTTGGAGCTTGAACAGGAGACCAGAATGCCATACGCAGTCATAGCCACGTTCGAGGTCCAGGGAGAGGAAGATTGTGGAGCGACGGGAATTAAGCTGTTCGGAAAGGAGATGAGTGAGGTGAAGGAGAAGGTCGTCGGAAGACAAGGACGGCCGAAGGCCACAATGGGTAACGGGAAGGAGGCAGTGCTGGCGGAGATGCTGGTGGATGCGTCGGGTGAGGATAGATTCCAGGACCTTGCTGAAGACCGAGGTAAGGCTGATGGGACGGTAGGAGGAGACAGCGGACGGCGGTTTGCCGGGTTTAAGGAACAAGAGGATACGGGAGGTTTTCCACAGGTTGGGGTAGTAACCGGTGGACAGGACTACATTGTAGAGCCTGGCCAGGGTGGAGAGGAAGGAGACAGCAGCTTCACGAAGGTGACGGTAGGTGACATGATCATGACCAGGAGCGGTGTTGCGTTTTGTGTGGAGTGTAGCAATGAGATCCTGTGTAGTGATAGGGGCATTGAGTTCCGTGTGTGCAATGTTGTCCAAGTACTGGAAACCAGGAGCAAGGGGAGGGACAGAGATGTCAGTTTGATCGCGGATATCTGGGAAGAGGGAGTAATCGAACTGGGGATCATCGGGGATGGAAAACACATTGGACAGGTAGGAGGCAAAGTGATTGGCCTTACTAAGGGCGTCAGGGAATGGGTGATCATCATGGAGAAGAGGATAGTAGGGGGAGGGCTTAGTTCCGGTAAGGCGACGGAAGGCTGACCAGAACTTGGACGAGTTGATAGGTAGGGTAGCATTTAAACGGGTGCATGTCTGTCGCCAGTCCCGGCGTTTCTTAACCGCGAGCAAATTAAGAATGTGTCGCTGGAGTTGCCGGTGGCGTCATAGGGTGTCCGGGTCATGCGTGCGGAGGAAGGCACGGTAGAGACGGCGGGATTCACGAAGGAGGAGGATGGCCTGTGGGGGTAAGGTAGGACGGTGGTGGTGGATGGCGACAGTAGGGACGTGGGCCTCCACGGCCTCAGACAAGGTCTGCTGGAGAAAGGAGGCGGCATGGGTGACATCATCTGGGTGGTGGTAGGTGAGAGGGTGGCTATCGACCTGGGTGGAGAGGGTATCCCAGTAGGCATTCCAGTTGGCATGGGAGTAGTCATGGACGTACTTAGGGGGAGGGTCATTACGAGGGTCGGGGCGGGGGCGACGACCGTCTGAAACGGTGAGGAGGACAGGGAGATGGTCGCTACCAATAGGCTCCAGGACATCCACCGTTATGCAGCCAAGGAGATTGGGGGAGGAGAGGATAACATCGGGAGTGGAGTTGGATTCGGGACGGGTGTGCTGGGGGATGGGAATGAGGTCGCCTTGAAGGGAGGAGAGGAACCGATGCCACCGCCGTAACTGGGCAGCGGAACGACTATGGATGTTGAGGTCGGCGGTGATCACGTAGGAGGAGAAGGTACGGTCGATGTGGGAGAGGAAGTCGAAGGGAATAGGGGCGTTGGGGCGGACATAGATGGTGGCACAGGTAACGGTAAGGCCAGGGAAGAAGAGACTAAGGATCAAGTGTTCGGTGGGGTCGGGAAGGAGAGGTTGGAGCCGAACGGGGATCTGGCGATGGTGCCCAATGGCAACTCCGCCACACACAAGTGGGAGGGGATTATCAGAGCGGTGGAGGAGGTAGGGCGAAGTGTGAACGGTGTGGTGGGGTTGGAGGAAGGTTTCATTAAGGAGGAAGGCGTCCACACGGTGGGTGGCAAGGGTGTGTAGGAAGAGGTTCTTATTGGCGGGAAGGGAGCGGATGTTGTTGAAAAGGATACGGTGCTGCCGTGCCATGACAGGGATTTAAACGAGGGTGTCAAGACGGGAGAAGGTGAAATGGGCCTTGTTGTTCGAGTAGGTGGCGTACATTTTGAGGTGGAAAACGGAAGGGGCGGCGAGGGAGATCTGTTGGAGGGTGTGTGGGCGCTGAAAAGGATGAACATTCTGCAGGACAATGGTGAGGAATCTGATGATGTCCTCAGCGGTAGGGGGTGGGCGAAGGGAGTTACTGGGAGGGGTGGGGGCGTCCAGAGGGCAGACAGGAACAGTGAGTTCAGGAGTGGTAGGAGGGGGTCGGGCCTTACAGTTCTGGGAGTAGGTGGGATGAGGGAGGTTACAGGTATTACAGGAGGGGGGGGGGACTGGAGATTGGGGCACTGCCGTAAAAAGTGGGCTTGCCTTCAGTGCGGGCAGTTGGGGGCCTCGCGGCACTCAGATGTTGGATGCGCATTATACCGCAAGCACCTTTGGCAGTGGAGGGATTGAGTAGGGGAACAGGAGGGGTCAACTTTATAATGCTGGTTAAAAAGGAGGGCACCCTCCTTCAGGAGACGGTCTATGGAGGGGGCGTGCTCAGAAAAAACCCGCATAAGGCAGGTGGGGCCGGCAGTGTTATGGATGCGGCAAACCACACGCACCTCCAGATGGGGATGGGCCTGAAGCTCCGCCAACACCTCCTCCTCCGTGATCACTGGACTGAGCCGAGTGATCACGGCGGTGAGGGTCGGCGGGCGACGCGGAGGTTGGGGTTGGCGGGAGGGAGGTGGCGAAGGAGCAGGGGTGAGAGAGGCATGGGGGCCAAAGCGGGTGATAGGGATGTGGGAAAGGAAGTCTGTGTAGAGGGTAGGGCTGGGGGAGGAGATAAGTACCGAATCATGGCGAGGAGTGAGGAGGGAGATGGGGGCACCAGGACAATTCTGGCGAAGGAAGAGGGTGAGGTTCCGGGCTTCAAGGAGGGAGGGATCCAGACGGGAGAGGAGGTAGCGGTAGGAGGAGAGGGTAGAGGAGGAGGAGGAGGGGGCAGGGACGAGCGGGGAGACATCCATGGCATCAGGGGTGGGGGAAGGGGGACGAGGCGGAGCCTTTTTGGGAGCAGAGGAGGCAGGGGTGCCGCTGGGGCGCTTGACGGCGGTGGAGGAGGTGTGGGGGATGGGAACAAATGGAATGTGGCGGGGAGTGGCGGGTCCCGGAGCTGGAGTCGGCGCTGGAGATGGTGAGGGCGATGGCGAAGGCGATGGTGAAGCCGATGATGAAGGGGAGAGTGGAGCGTGGGCAGTAGCCCCCCGGGCGACCACCCTGGCGGGGACCGCAGAAACGGATGGAGCAGAGGGAGGGAGTGTAGGGAAGGGATCAGAGGAGGCACGGGAGGGAGGAGCCGGGGACGGGGCGACAAATAGGGAGGGAGATGAGAGAGTGAGGAGTGGGGGGATGGACTGAGGGGGGAGTGAAGCGGCACACCACGTGATAGTGGTGGCAGCAGCGGAGGGGGAGGTGTAGATAATGGCAGTGGTGGTGGCTGTAGAAGAGGTGGTGGGGGTGGACATGATGGGAAGGGGGAAAAAATCACAGTACTAGACAAAGGAGCAAACGAGAGACACAGAGGAGAGAGGGACGGAGAATGACGAAGGAGATTGGGGCCGAAGCCCCACTCTGCTGCCGCTTGGGGGGGGGGGGGGGGGGGACCCGGCCGGCTGGCTGTTGGGGACGCCTCTGCTGCTGCTGCTGCTGCTGCTGGAGGCAGCTAGGACCACCGCTGGCCGCTGGCTGCAACCGCTGGTGGCGGGACCGCTGCTGGCCGCTGGATGCTGGATGCTGGGTCGTGGCCGCGGGCTGGTGGCCACTGGCTGCTGGCTGCTGGCTGGGGCCGGCGTAGGCGAAGACCGCTGCGTGCTGCTGGCGGGGATGCTGCTGGCTGCTGGCGTAGAACGCCGCTGGCTGCTGGCGGAGACCTCTGCTGGCGGGGACCGCTGCTGGCGGGGACCGCTGCTGGTGAGGACCGCCGCTGGCAGGGACCGCTGCTGGCTGCTGGCTGCTGGCTGCTGCACGTCGATGGGCTGGCTGGCTGGCTGGCTGGCACCTGCAACACCTAACACTTCGATCGGTACCAGAAGAGCACAGATCGAAGGGCGGTATTCGACTGAATCACCGCCGAAGATGGCTGCTAGGAGCTGGGGCTGCCGCTTATATGGAGATCATAGAGGGCGCCACCGCACGTCACGTGGCGTCGATGTGTAGCTATCTCTGGCTATCGTCTGTTTTCTCGATTGCAGGCAATCGATTGTCACGTGATTGATGCAACGTCGACCGCCATATCTTGTCCAATTTTAATCCTTCTTCTTTACGATTAAAATTGTATTGATGTTTGTGGATTTCAATTGCCTCTCTATACATACGTGTATAATAATGCGACGTCCTCGCTAGCACGCTTGTGTCACCAAATTTTATTTCGTGATCTCCACCTTAAAGACATGTTCCGCTACTGCCGATTTGTCGATATGTCCGAAGCGACAGTTTCTTTTGTGCTCCGTCAAACGTGTATTGATGCTTCTTTTTGTAGTTCCTATGTAAACCCTGCCACAACTACATGGAATTTTATATACCCCTGGGGTGGCTAGGGGGTGACGAGCTTCTTTTGTTGAATTTAGGCATTCACTAATTTTCTTAGTAGGTCTGAAAATAGTCTCCATCTGAAACTTGGCTAGTACTTTCCCAATGCGATCCGCAATGTTATGGATAAACGGAAGAAATACTTTTCCAGCTGATGGTTGTTGCTGTCTCCTATTTTTAGGCATTTTTCTACTTGGGTGAAGTGCTCGGTTAATCTCGTTTTTCGTATAACCATTTTTCGCAAAAGCCATTCGTAAATGATTTAGTTCTTCTTGTATGTAGCCTGGTTCACAAATATTATTGGCCCTACCCACTAGTGTTTTTATGACCCCCCTCTTTTGCCTGGGGTGGTGGTTTGAGTTCTTATGGAGGTAGCGTTCAGTATGTGTACCTTTCCTGTAGACCTTATGGCCTAAGGTCCCATCCGCCCGTTTGATAACTGATACATCCAAAAAGTTAAGTTGTCCATTATTCTCTTTCTCCATGGTAAATTTGATCTTTGGGTTGATGCTATTTAAGTGCACCAGGAAATCATTCAAGTCCTCTTCCCCATGATTCCATATTACAAAAGTATCATCCACATAGCGATACCACTTCGAGGGGCTTTTTGTGGCCGACTGCAGTGCTTGATATTCAAAATATTCCATGAATAAATTACTGTCGGTCCTAATGACATCCTTGTCAGTTTTGATATAGTGTCTTTGTTCACTATGGTTCCCGTTGATGAAGCTCTCTCTCATATAGCCGATATGTTCCCTACTGATATAGTGGCCTTGTTCCAACATTGTCTATCCTCGACCTATTTTCAGTACAATGGTGAATTTTATGAACAGATTGATGGGGTGACCATGGGAAGCCCCCTAAGCCTCGCAATTCATGGAATATTTTGAACATCATTACTGCAGTCGTCCACAAAAAGCCCCTCGAAGTGGTATCGGTATGTGGATGATACTTTTGTAATATGGAATCATGAGGAAGAAGACTTGAATGATTTCCTGGTGCACTTAAATAGCATCACAAGCATGCTAGCGAGGACGCCGCATTATTATACACATATGTATAGAGAGGCAATTGAAATCCAGAAACATCAATACAATTTTAATCGTAAAGAAGAAGGATTAAAATTGGACAAGATATGGCGGTCGACGTTGCATCAATCACGTGACAATCGATTGCCTGCAATCGAGAGAACAGACGATAGCCAGACACAGCTACACATCGACGCCACGTGACGTGTGGTGGCGCCCTCTACGATCCCCATACAAGCGGCGGCCCCAGCTCCTAGCAGCCAGTCGTCGACTCACCCCGGAAGATGTTCTCCGTAGTTGAGAACGAAACGTCAGGGAGAAGAAGTTCTACAGATCGACCACGGCAATTTAGCCCGGAAGTGTTGACTGATGAAGACGCCGGCCGTGAAAGCCTACATGGGATGATTGTGCTCATTGATTACTCTAGTATGTAGAACTAATTAACTATGTTAAATGTAATTCCATTTTTTTTTTCTATGTCAGTGTGTTCCATTAATGCTACAGGAATAGTACCACAGACAATAGGAATGTTTTTTGAACGACGATCAGTCACGCTGGTTTCAACAATAATGCTGAACTTGTACTTACATACAGTTTGAGTGAGATTCAACAACAATTCTATTCTATTAAGAAAGGAACTGATATAATTCATTCAGTCGAAGATAACGATACAGTTTCGAAAATGAAAACGTCGTTGTGAAAGAACTGGATCATCGCTAAAATGCATGTAGAGGCTAAATGCGCTAACAATGAACGAGAGATTGTTTCTTAAACCTTTTGCCACACAATACCATCGTTAGACGCAAACGTGCCTGGTCTGATTTTCGAGGAAGTGTCCTTCGTACTGCATTTGGTATCTTAAACAGCTGTGATCTATTGGATGTCAAAGATAAAATTTTAGCCCTTGACCAATGTCTAGTCCGAATTCAGTTAACCACTCTAACGAAGCAATGTTATTAAGGAATGTGCACCAGCGCTAAGCACACAGTTTTTATTGAACAAATTGTAAAGGAATTCATTGCAAATTTCAACATAATTCTTAGTGAGAAGAATGCAACCATCCATGAGTTGTCTGAAGGATTAAATGCTGTGAGTGCTCACTTACATTTAAACACTCCGCTTTTAAGAATTACGAGGGTGAGTCAAATGAAAACCTTAAATTTGTAATAACAAATCGAAATTTCGCGTCGTTATCCTGTAAGTTGGTAATCGAGCTACAAACAGCGTGCAGAACGGCCTGTAGGTGGCAGCATGGTGCAAATGCACACATACCGTCGCAGTATCAGTATAAAGATGGCCGCCCCACTTGCGACTTGCAGCAGGGAAAAACAGCGTTCTGTTATTCGGTTTTTGCGTAGTGAAGATGTGAAACCTATTGAAATTCATCGACGAATCTTCATTCGTTCAGTACGGTGATGCATGTTTGTCACAGCAGCAAGTCTACGAATGGAGTAGGAAGTTCGTAAATGGTGTGACTTCAGTGGAAGATGCTCCTCGTCCAGCTCAGGCACAACGAGTTGTGACTCCACAGAACATTGCAGCAGCTGAAGCCATAGTGAAGGAAAACCGCCGAGTGACACTGAATGACATTGCAGCATGTTTACAGATTAGTCATGGGTCAGCACACCACATTGTGCATGATATGCGCCAGTTTCACAAAGTGTCTGCAAGATGGGTGCCATGCAGCTGACTCCTGAAATGAGAGAACGACGTGTTGATGCTTGTGAAGAACTTCTTCGGCGCTTTGAACGAGTAGGTGATGGCCTCCTTGCAAGAATCGTTACTGGGGACGAAACCTGGGTTCACTTCCACCAACTGGAAACGAAGTGAGCGAGCAAGGAACGGCACCATTCCTCATCACCAAAACCAAAGAAGTTTCGAACAGAACCATCAGCAGGGAAGGTTATGCTGACTCTCTTTTGGGACGAAAAAGGCGTCATTTTGGAGCATTACTGTCATTACGAAATAGCCAAATAAGCTGGTACGTAAGGGTGTGAGGATTTTTGGAAATCAAATGCAGCGGGCATGTATTGTAATTTAAGTGGCTTCTGTAGGCCAGGTTGAGATTATTTTCCAGCTTTATACAAAGCAGTTCTCCTGTACAAAATTGTTTGTCTCAGCTTACTCTAAGCTACTGTACACTTTGTAAGTATAAATAAGTGCCACACCTGACCAGGGAGAGGGGGAGGAACAGATGGAGATAGGGAGGAGCGAATCGATAGAGAGGAGAAGGAGGAGATGGAAAGAGAAAGGGAGGGGAAAATGGCAGAGAGGGGGAGGAGATGAATAGAGAGGTGGGTAGATGCAGTTGCAAAAAGTAAGTGTGGATGAGACGATGGGCAGAGAGAATGGAGAGGAGGTGGAAGTGTAAGAGGCTTGTGAAACATGGAGGCACGTGGAGGGCAGGTGGAAGGAAAGAGGATGTGAATAGAGAGATGGAGACAGTGTGAGGTGGAAGGAGGATAGACTATGAGCAGGCAGCTGAAATGGGATGGGGAAGGTGAAACAGAGATAGGACGTGAGGAAGCAATACTGTGTGAATGTTTTATGAGGTAACAGATTGTGCCACATAGCCAAATACCACTGATTAATTTAACATCTTCTCTACAGTTATATGGTATAAAACAGCAGAAACTGGGACACATGTGTGCAATGTCTGAATTACATATACAGGAGCAAAACCACAGGTAAAAGTGTAGTATATATTATAAAAATGCATGTACATACATATTTCCACATCTCCAGATAATTCACTGGATTGCTTTCAACCAGACTTGGAACACATGCCAGTTATTGCCTGGAAAGAAGTACTGTGGGAACAAGGACTACCTCCCATAGTGGTGACTGTTGGGATGAAAACTGTGTGACATCTAAGATGAACATAGAGATATTGAAGGAGGATATGGACAGAGAGAGATGATGGGAGGAGATAAACAGGTAGGGCGTTGAGAATGTGATGGACAGAGAGAAGAGGACCAGGTTATGGACAGAGGATGGGGCTTGGAGTAAAGGGACAAAGGGAAGGAGGAGGAGAGAATAGAAAGGGTGGGGGAGATGGACAAAGAGAGGGCGTAGGAGAAATGGACATAGAAAGGGGTGAGAATGGGATGGACAGAGAGAGGGAAGAGGAGAACATGGACAGAGAAAAATGGGAGGACGAGATGGACAGAGAGAGAGAGAGAGAGAGAGAGAGAGAGAGGGAAGGGGGAGGGGGGAGGAGGAGCAGATGGACCTTTAAGTTCAGGCTTTAGTAGGCTTCCAACAGTGCTGATAACTGCAGTCAAATGTAAGCTGCTATGCTTTCTTGGGATACAGTCATCTCTGCAGGCACTCCAAGCAGAAGTTTCTTTTGTAATCTTTCTGTAAATTACCTAATGACGCATCCAATAACTTAATAGCTTTGGGTCACATGATCCTAGGAACCTGAGAAAAGATGATAACAAAGAAACCAGTGCAATATCTTCCACGGTTGGAAATGAAAAGGAAAAGAAAAGTAAAGTTTGGAAACAGAATCACAGATCAGGGAGAAGAAATTAAAACGTTGAGGTTTTCCGATGACATTGTGGTTCTTTCAGAGACAGCAAAGGACTTGCAAGAGCTTTTGAACAGAATGGCCAGTGTCTTCAAAAGATATTACAAGGTCAACATCTACAATAGTAAAATAAAGATAATGAAATGTCGTCTAATCAAATCAGGCGATACTGCGGAAATGAGGATAATGACATATCATTCCATATTAATGTAATACTGCCGCCTTCTGAAGAAGATAGACTTCAATCTGTCGAAACCTAGGTAAAGATTACTTTATCCATTGCAACTGGTCGGCTGTTTTTAATCTTATTACGTGGAACCGTTGCTGTTGCGCAGCTATGTTTAAAATACTTAAGAAAAGACATTAAAAGAAGCAGATGTGTTTTGATATTTGGGCAGTAAACTAGCTGTTGATGCCCGAAGTAATGAGGATGTATAACTCAGACTAACTGTAGATAGGAAACCTTTTTTCAAAAGTAGGGGTGTGTTAACATCGAACATAAATGTAAATATTAGGAAGTTTTTTCTGTAGGCGTTTGTCTGGAGTGTCGCCACCTATGGAAGTGAAACGGTGACGGTAAGCAGAAGAGAGAACTACAAAATAGAAGCTTCTGAAATGTAGCACTACATTAGAATACTGAAGATTTGATACAAAGATCGCGGAACTAATGAGAAGGTACTGAGTAGAATTGGGGAGAAAATAAATTTATGGCACAACTTGAGTGAAAGAAAGAATGCGTTGATAGGACTCATTCTGACGCATCAAGTTAATGGTAGTGGAGCGAGTTGTGTGGAGACCAACGAAGAGCACTATAATAGATGTACGTTGCAGCAGCTTTTCGGAGACGAAGAGGCTTTGTGCAGGATAGAGTTGTGTGGAGAGCTGCCTCAAACCTGTCTTCCGACTGAAGACCACAACAATAACAGGTTATTATTAGTAATACAACATTTCGGTACTAATGGTGTTTTCAAACGTATCAGTCATGAAAGCATTTAAATGTGCATTTACAGACCAACAGGGAGTGGTTTGCGTCTGTTAGTCAGCAACGGTGATGTCAGTAAAGCAATAAATTACTTACTGCATAAGAATTAATTCATGAATAATAAACGTGTTGAGCTGGGCAGGTAGGTGGCAGAGAGCGCGCGCGGTACGAGTTCTCATATATCAAGCGGTGTTATTGCTGGTCGTTGTGTAACTTGCAGAACTAAGCAGAGCTCACAACAACAGCAGTGACATGTAACTCCCGTTGACAGTAATAACTACTTTCATTCCTCGCTCCGGCGTCATGTACTTACGGAACTGTCAGCAACATGGAGACGTTGTTTGTGAAACCACTCGACGTAAATGAGAAAATTATCGGCTGAAAAAAAAAATAGAATGACGTAGTTGGTAACTCCTGTGGCGTTACAACGCGCAAATGAAATGAGAAACCAAGTTTCTGAGTCTTGTTCTCTTTGTGCATAAATAACCGGCCGTCATATAGGCAAGAAGCACATGATACTACGTATTCCAATCAAGCCTAAGTGGGAAACATCAACACGTGAAAAAGTAAATAAAATTCTCTTGAAAATTAATGACCAGTTCTACAGACACGCGTATATATAGAGCAAGCTATGAGTAATCAGTTTGGGTATTAATAAACAGCTTTAGCACTATCTAATCCTTTATTTTTAGATCACTAACGGTTTCATGGAACTAAGACTCACATCTTCAGGTGAACGTCTGCATAATAATAAATCAAGAAGGAATAAAAAGCCTTAGACATTCACTGATAAGATAATTTTCCTAAAATTATTTTAAGATTTTATTTTAAAAAACAATTAAGAGGAGTAGGAACGCCCTATCCCGACAATGTTAAATTTAGTGACTTGGCATCCCTGTATCTCAAGAACCATGTACCCATTGACATGAAACTTTTACAGGGCATTAAACTGTACGTTCTGAGTCTGCTGAACTACAATAATTGCATTTCAGCCACTGTTTTCGGATAAACAATTTTTTAATTACACGATTAAACTTTTGTGTACTTTTTTTGTACCTTATACTAAATAATTTTAGTTATACATAACTTTGTTCTTCTTTTAGTTCAGTAGACTCAGGATATGTATGTTATTACTCCCTGAAAATCTGAATACTCTACTAGAAGTAGTTTCTGAGATTTAGGGAAAAATGCAACAGAAAACGTAAATTTTCAGGAACAGCTTCTAAAGTTTCAAAAGACCGCAACTTATTTAATATATGCATCCTGCACCATACTGTACATCATCCTCTTGATCATTTTCCAAGTTTTTTCTTCTGTTCTTCTTTCTGGGCTCCTTAGTGGCCAACTGTGCTGCATACTCTGCTTTATCAATGTGAACCTTATCCATCCGTTCAAGTTCTTGGATGCAATTTGCTCCTGGATTAATTCCCATATGCTGTAGCACTCTCACACTACCAATGTTGCCATCACTAAAAGAAATAACAGCATCACTGACCCCCCACTTTAGTGTCTTCATTCCAATAAAAACGTCTTTTGGTAAGCGAGTCCAGATAATATTATTGAACGATCATTGGGATTTTGAGTCTGACCATGCAGACACTTCTTCAGTAATTCAGGATTTGCCAAATCTCTGTAAATAGGTTTTATGATATCCATGACTGCTGCTGGGATGAAGTGTTTATGGCTGTATGAACTGTTTGAGTACTGGGCATCGCGGTAACTGCACCATGATTCAGGTCCAGGAGGGCAAAGGTGGTGTACTGGTTTTTGATCAGTTGACAGTCTGTGGACGAAGGTACCTGCTTCATTTTCAACAAATCTTCAGTATTATTTCTAATGACCATCACATACACTACTGGCCATTACAATTGCTACACCACGAAGATGACGTGCTACAGACGCGAAATTTAACCGACAGGAATAAGATGCTGTGATAAGAAAATGCTTAGCTTTTCGGAGCATTCACACAAGGTTGGCGCCGGTGGCGACACCTACAACGTGCTGACATGAGGAAAGTTTTCAACCGATTTCTCATACACAAACAGCAGTTGACTGGCGTTGCCTGGTGCAACGTTGTTGTGATGCCTCGTGTAAGGACGAGATATGGGTACCATCACGTTTCCGGCTTTGATAAAGGTCGGATTGTAGCCTATCGCGATTGCGGTTTATCGTATCGCTGCATTGCTGCTCACGTTGGTCGAGATAAAATGACTGTTAGCAGAATATGGAATCGGTGGGTTCAGGAGGGTAATACCGAACGCCGTGCTGGATCCCAACGGCCTCGTACCACTAGCAGTCGAGATGACAGGCATCTTATCCGCATGGCTGTAACGGATCGTGCAGCACGTCTCGATCCCTGAGTCAACAGATGGGGACGTTTTCTAGACAATAACCATCTGCACAAACAGTTCGACGACGTTTTCAGCAGCATGGAGTATCAGCCGGAGACCATGGCTGCGGTTACCCTTGACGTTGCATCACAGACAGGAGCGTCTGCGATGGTGTACTCAACGACGAACCTGGGTGCACGAATGGCAAAACGTCATTTTTTCGGCTGAATTCAGGTTCTGTTTACAACATCATGATGGTCGCATCCGTGTTTCGCGACATCGCGGTGAACGCACATTGGAAGCGTGTATTAGTCATCGCCATACTGGCGTATCACCCGGCGTGATGGTATGGAGTGCCATTAGTTACACTTCTCGGTCACCTCTCGTTCGCATTGACGGCACTTTGAACAGTGGACGTGACATTTAAGATGTATGACGACCCGTGGCTCTACCCTTCATTCGATCCCTGCGAAATCCTACATTTCAGCAGGATAATGGACGACCGCATGTTTCAGATTCTGTACGGGCCTTTCTGGATACAGAAAATGTTCGACTACTGCCCTGGCCCGTACATTCTCCAGATCTCTCACCAATTGAAAACGTGTGGTCAATGGTGGCCGAGCAACTGGCTCGTCACAATACGCCAGTCACTACTCATGATGAACTATGGTATCGTGTTGAAGCTGAATGGGCAGCTGTACCTGTACACGCCATCCAAGCTCTGTTTGACTCAATGCCCAGGCGTATGAAGGCCGTTATTACGACCCGAGGTGGTTGTTTTGGGTACTGATTTCTCAGGATCTATGCACCCAAATTACTGGTCAGTTATAGTGTAATATATTTGTCCAATGAATACCCAGTTACGAGTATCATCTGCATTTCTTCTTGGTGTAGCAATTTTAATGGCCAGTAGTGTAATACTGCTGTAGTTACCAATCATTTTGTCTGTCAGCCTGCCTCTTATGGTTTTACCATCATATAGTTTCTTGTTTCTCAAACTTTGTTTCACCTTCCTCAACCTGGTGCCCATCCTGTTTTGGACATGACCTTTATGACACAGCAATCGACAGCCTTCTGTATAAAAAATTACCGATTTTATTAGATCTTGAAGTAAAGCATCTAAAAATGTTAACATTTTCAACCGGTGTAGATTACATTTAAAAAAAATAAAATAAAATACATCCCATCTGAATTTTAAGTGATATATATGTCATTTTATTCATAAAATTTTAAATTTTATAATGTAACTAAAACATTAGAGCTAAAAGCTCATAACTTGATACCCAACATTCATTGCCCATCAAAATAAAACAGCTCTAAAAGCCGATCCGTCATTGAATAAAACTGCCGGATGTATGCATTCAAATCCAGTACGGTAGATGGGGCCTAAACAGTTTATGCCATTGTGATCCACTGGTGATATGGAAACATGTGAAAAACTATTAAGGAATTATATACGGAGGTGACAAATCAGGGGCTATCGACATGCACATATTCAGATGGCGATAACATCACGTACACAAAGTATAAAAGGGCAGTGCATTGGCGGTGCTGTCATTTGTACTGAGGTGATTCACATGAAAATGGTTCCGACGTGATTATGGCCGCACAACGGGAATCAATAGACTTTGAACGCAGAGTGGTGGTTGGAGATAAACACATGCGGCATTTCATTTCGGAAATCGATCCATTTCGGAAATCGACCCACGGAGCGCCAAGAGTGTACCGAGAATACCAGATTTCAGGAATTACCTCCCACCACGGACAACGCAGTGGCCGACGGCCTTCACTTAACGACCGAGAACAGCGGCGTTTGCGTACAGTTGTCAGTGCTAACAGGCGAGCATCACTGCTTGAAATAACGGCAGAAATAAATGTGGGACGTACGACGAATTACGACAGTGCGGCGAAATTTGACGTTAATGGGCTATGGTAGTAGAAGACGGACGCGATAGCGCTTGCAAACAGCACGACGTCACCTGTAGCGTCTCTCCTGGGCTCGTGACCATATCGGTTGGACCGTAGACGACTGGAAAACGACGGCACGGTCAGATGAGTCCGGATTTCAGTTGGTAAGAGGTGATGGTAGGTTTAGATTATGGCACAGACCCCACGAAACTATGGAGCGAAGTTGTCAACAAAGCACTGAGCAAGCTGGTAGTGTCTCCTTAATAATGTGGACTGTGTTAGCACGGAATGGACTGGGACCTCTGGTCCAACTGGACCGGTAATTGACTGGAAATATTTACGTTTGGCTACTTGGAAACCAGCTGCAGTCATTCATGGACGCCGGCCGGAGTGGCCGAGCGGTTCTAGGCGCTACAGTCTGGAACCGCGCAACCGCTACGGTCGCAGGTTCGAATCCTGCCTCGGGCATGGATGTGTGTGACCTCCTTAGGTTAGTTAGGTTTAAGTAGTTCTAAGTTCTAGGGGACTGATGTCCACAGCAGTTAAGTCCCATAGTGCTCAGAGCCATTTGAACCATTCATGGACTTCATGTTCCCAAACAATGATGTAATGTTTACAGATGACAATGCGCCATGTCACTGGACCACACTTGTATGCTATTGGTTTGAAGAACATTCTGAAGGATTCAGCCGAATGATTTGTCCATCCAGATCGCCCGACATGAATCACATCGAACATTTGTGGGGCATAATCGAGAGGTTTCAGATCCGGAAAAGGAACTAGAGAGGCAGTACTAGCTTTGAGGATGGTATTAGAAAGAGTAATTGAAGTTAATAGGAAAACCTACTTGACCTGTATAGATTTACAAAAAGCATTTGACATGGTTAATTGGAAATTGTTATTCCGAACAATGAACGAAATAAATCTTGATTGGAGGGACAGAAGATTAATCTGGAACCTGTATAAAAGGCAGGAAGCAGAGACAGAAGTGGATGGTGTGAAGAAGACAGCAAAAATAATGAGGGGAGTAAGGCAAGGATGCCCATTATCACCATATTTGTTCAACTCATTTATTGAAAAAAACCAGTGAAAAATTGAAAAGAGTAACCAAAGGAATTAAAATTAACGGGGAACGAATACACTGTATCCGTTTTGCAGATGATATACTAGTGCTTGCTGACTCAGTAAAGGTAATGGAGTTTATGTTCCTAAAATTTGCCAAAATCCTAAGAGAATTTAATCTAAAAGTAAATAAGAAGAAAACAAAAACTATGATGAAGACAAAAGAAAATGGTAAAGTTAACATTAAACTAGAAGATGATGTCCTAGAACAGGTTGAGAACTTCTGTTATCTGGAACCGCACGACCGCTACGGTCGCGGGTTCGAATCCTGCCTCGGGTATGGATGTGTGTGATGTCCTTAGGTTAGTTAGGTTTAAGTAGTTTTGAGTTCTAGGGGACTTATGACCACAGCAGTTGAGTCCCATAGTGCTCAGAGCCATTTGAACTTCTGTTATTTGGGGAGCACAATCACTGACGACAATAAATGCATTACAGATATAAAGAGAAGAATAGCCTTGGCATAGCAAGCTTTCCAAAATAAAAGGAATTTGCTAACAGACAATCATATAAGCCTAGAAAATAGGAAAAAGTTTGCCAAAACTTTTGTCTGGAGTGTCTTAACATACGAATGTGAAGCGTGGACTCTGGGAAAGGCAAAGAAAAAGAGACTGGAAGCAATGGAAATGTGGATATGGAGAAGAATGACGAAAACAAATTGGGTAGACAGAAAAAGTAATGAACGGGTCTTAAGAGAAGTGAATGAGAATAGAACGCTGCTAAATTATATAGGAAGAAGAAAATTAAAAATGATAGGGCACATAATGAGACACAACCAGTTCCTAAAGAATGTATCTGAAGGAAAAGTTTTATGGAAAAAACCAAGAGGCACGCCAAGAGCAACGTATTTTAATAACATCAAAGAAGATATGGGGACAAAATCGTATGAAAAATTGAAGAGGATGACAATGGAGAGAGGGACGTGGCTAAATCGACAAGGCATAGCCTTTAGTTTATGATGATGAATCAAGAGGTCAGTTCGGCACAACATTCTGCATCGGCAACACTTTCGCAATTATTGATAACTGTACACGCAGCATGGCATAATATTCCTGCAGGGGACTTCGAACGATTTGTTGACACCATGCCTCGTCTAGTTGCAACACTCAGCAGGACAAAAAGAGATCTTACACGATACTAGCAGGTATCACCTCAGAATACGTTGCTAGCTTGAAATATCAAGGCGCGGTTTCAGCAAAATGAAGGAATATTCTAAGTGACAGGGACAAAATGCGTCAAGTAAATAGCTTACTGACGGAAAAGTAGAACATGAAAGACACACTTACCACCTCTCAGGTCGATACACAATCGCTAATAAGGACGGCATGAAAATAAACAATTATGCTAGAAACTGCTCGCGAATGCGCTGATAATGCTCTGAACCTAGAGAACGATCGGTGGTCTTTAGGTGGAACGCATACATTTAGAAAAAATTGTCAAATCAGTTGATGTTTCAGGGTTTTTATTCCCTCTTGATTTACTGCCATGCAGATGTCCACCTGAAGATGGGGCTCTTAGTGCTACGAAATCGGTAGTGGTCTAAAAATAAAGCACTAAAAGCAGCTGAAGCGGTTTATCAGTACCCATTATAACAACCTGTTCTCTGCAATTGGAATGTCCCTCAGGTTAGACAAAACATCGTACACGTAACTGTGTACTTCTGGAGGCCTGACCTCACCGCTGAAAATAGTACACGAGATTACGAATGTAGTTCATGAATGTACAAGCGGTGTACAAGCTTAAATCAGTAAACGAAACTATTTTTAGTTTCTTCGATTTTACGTGTTCATACTGATAAGATTGAGAATTGGAATTTTTTTTCGTATTTTGGTTTTTTGAGTCAATAGTCTTGTGACTGGTTTGATGCGGCCCGCAACGAATTCCTCTCCCGTGACAATCTTTTCATCTCACAAGGGAAACTCGCCGTCGCTACCTGTCAGATTTGGTGCTAAGATGGCCCAGTAGATAACCCTTCAAAAATTGAACACAGATCACACAGATCAAGTATGAGAACAGGAAGAAGGTGTACTGAACTGTGGAAAAAGAAGCAAAATACCGAGTGCGTTCCATAAGTAAAGCGACCAGTTTTTTTTCTGACGCAACGGTACTCCACAGCGTGTTGTAACCGGCTGCACTAAAGGGAGGGGGCTGTCAGCTTCAAAACGCTCTTTGTCTCTTTCGGCTGCGAGCTGCCGGAGAGTCAGGACGTGCGTTTCTGTCAACCCCGTATTGGGTTTATGTAACACGGCACAATGGATCATTCTGTAGAGCAACGGTGCGCTATCAAATTTTGCGTTTAACTTGTGAAGTCCGCCACCGAAACGTTTCCATTACTTCAGCATGCCTTTGAAACTGATTGCTTGTCCAATTCATTGTAACCGAAGATTTGAACATGAGAAAGGTGTGTGCCAAACACGTCCCAAAAGTGTTGGCCGACACAAGCACATGCGAGTGCTTCGGTGCCGAGAAATGTTGGAGATGTCCTCACTTTTTGAACTCATTCATCACTGGTGATGAGTCGTGGATTTTTGAGTATGACCCTGAGACAAAAAGGCAGAGTTCAGAGTGGCACACCCAATCGTCGCCCCATCCCAAGAAGGCACGCATGAGCAAGTACAGGATGAAAACCATGCTCATTGTCTTCTTTGACGTCAGAGGCAGTATCCACCACGAATTCGTACCTACCGGGACTACAGTGAACTCAGTTTTCTACTTGGAGGTGCTCAAAAGACTAAAAAGGAGGGTCTCGCGCTGCTGAAGCGACATCAAAGACACGTGGAAAGTTCACCACGACAACGCGCCGAGTCACAGCGCCTTCAAACGACTTCCTGGTTAGGACCAAGATACCCCATTGGTTCCCCAGCCTCCCTACAGTCCTGACCTGGCTCCCGTTGACTTTTTTTTTGTTTCCTCCGTTAAAAGGAGTAATGAAAGGAAAATATTTTGACACGATTGAAAGCATCCAGGCGCATGTTGCATCAGCTCTAAAGGATATTCCGGAAAAGGCATTCCAGGATGCGTTCCAAGCATGGAAACATCGCTTCCAGAAGTGTATCGATGCAAGAGGGTGCTATTTTGAAAATTCTTGATTATTTGTACGAATATATTCAATAAATGATTTTTTATGAATTTGTTCGCATTACTTATGGAACGCACCTTGTCGAAACAGTGAATGGTCCAAGAACCATGAGTGTAATAAACAACTTCCTAAAACAGCAATGGTGTTGTTGGGAAGTGGACAGAATGTTCGAGTGCCATACCGCCGAGCTGTGTTCAAAACTCCCTCGTCCGTTTTTTTTTTTTTTTTTTTTCCTCACAAGATTATGAACTGTCCGTCTGGTCATTGAAATTTTAGTTCTCTTTCCGTAGCCTTGGCAGTTGTCATATTACACATTGGTTATAGAATATGTGATATAGTAAGAATACGTTACCATCGCAAGTAAATGTGATGAATACTGAGAGCAGGCGACATATCACATAGACGTGTCACAGAAATGAAAACAATACATAAACGGGTGTGAACTATCTTACAACAAAGAAATTCAAGAGTCAACACTTTCAAAATGGATCGCAACTTCAAAAACGTTAAAAACATGTGTTTTGACAGAGCACAGAGGGACTGTGAGATTATGAAACTGTTGCGTTTATTCGTTGGAGCTTATGTGACAAACTGTTACGTTTTCATCATTTCCTCGGGAGTGACCACATTCACATTCGTACGAACACCTATATCGGGCAAGGAGGCGTATGTTACACAGTTACCAGGCGTACAAATTAGGTGCGTCGATGAAAGATTCATATCGTATGACACACGTACTGTCACTAATGCCGTGTACGACACACCAGACATGTTTTTTGGTGGAGGATTCTGTTGAGTCGTCGCGTTGTCATCAAACGTTTGCGGCTCCCATTCGAAAGCCACTTCCTTTCGGCTGCTAATGGAGCAGTTGTGCAGAATCAGCTGTCAATCAAGGTCCCTTCCTTACAATTCGCTATTGCAAACGGACGTTACACTACGATAGAGACACAAATCTGAATAAGGCGAACAGTGAGAAAAAAAACAAAAAACCTAGCCCCCTTTGCAGTTCAGTACCGTAACCACTTAGCCACGACACCATTCCTATTACCCGCTGCTCTATATAGCCCTTCTTGGTCTTCAACCGTTCACTGTTTTTATTTTTGACAGTCCAGTGCACCTTCTTCCTGTTTCCATGCTTGATCTGCGTTTAGTTTTTGACAGTCTGTACACTGGGCCCTCTTATCGCTAAATATGATGGGGGTGCGAATAGCGAGATAGCACCGGTAGCCTACGTACTCAATTATTTGTTGATGTATTCCAATTCCTGTCTGCTTCAACAGTTTTTACCATCTAAAGCTCCCTCTAGTACCATGGAAGTTATCCCCCCTCAAACACTTCGATTCTCTTCTGTTCCGGTATTCCCACGGTCCGTTTTTCACCACCATACAATGCTGCATAGCAAACGTACATTATCTGAAATTTCTTCTTCAAATGAAGCCCTACGTTTGATACTAGTAGACTTTTCCTGGCCAGGAATGCCCTTCCAGCCAATGCTAGTCTGCTTTTCGTGACCTCCATGCTCCATCCATCATGGGCTATACTGCTGCCTAGGTTCAAAAATGGCTCTGAGCACTATGTGACTTAACATCTGAGGTCATCATTCCCCTAGAACTTAGAACTACTTAAACCTAACTAACCTAAGGACTTCACACACATCCATGCCCGAGGCAGGATTCGAACCTGCGACCTTAG
Organism: Schistocerca serialis cubense; assembly: GCF_023864345.2. Classification (NCBI taxonomy): domain Eukaryota; kingdom Metazoa; phylum Arthropoda; class Insecta; order Orthoptera; family Acrididae; genus Schistocerca; species Schistocerca serialis. The sequence continues at coordinate 849,296,500 of NC_064641.1, read as the reverse complement.
CGGTCGCGCGGTTCCAGACTGAAGCGCGCTGCCTAGGTGGCAGAATTCCTTCACTTAGTCTACTTCGTGATCCTCAATTCTCATGTTAAGTTTCTCGCTGTTCTCGTTTCTGCTACTTCGCATTACTTTCGTCTTTCTTCGATTTACTCTCAGTCTATATTGCGTATTAATTAGATTCAACAAATCCTGTAATTCTTCTTCAGCTTCACTCGGTATAGCAGTATCATCAGCGATTCTTATCAATGATATCCTTTCACACTGATTTTTAGGCCCACTCATGAATCTTAGTTTTATTTGCGTCATTGCTTCTTCGATGTACAGATTGAGCAATAGGGGTGAAAGACTACATGCCTTTCTTACAACATTTTGAATCCGAGCACTTCGTTCTTGCTCTTCCAGTCTTATTATTCCCTTTTTGTTCTTTTACATATTGTACTCGTATATTACCCGTCTTCCTCTACAGCTTACAACTGTTTTTCTCAGAATTTCGTACATCCTACACCATTTTAGGTCGTCAAACGCTTATTCCAGGTCGACAGAACCTATGAAGTTGTCTTGATTTTTCTTCAGTCCTGCTTTCATTATCAACGACACGTCAGAACTGCCTTTTTGGTGACTTTGCGTTTCCAAAAGCCAAACTGATCGTCATCTAACAGATAATTTTCTTTTCCATTCTTCTGCACATCATCTAGTCAGCAACTTAGATGCGTAAAGTGTTAAGCTGATTGTGCCGTAATTTTCACACTTGTCGGCTCTTGCTGTCTTCGAAATTGTGAGGATGATGTTTCTCCGAAAGTGACACGGGACAGCGCCAGTCTCGTACGGTCTACACGCGAATGTGAATAGTGCCTTCGGTGCCATTTCACTCAATGATTTTTATAAATTCCATGCTATGTTATCTATCGCTTCTGCCTTATTTGATCTTAAGTAGCGCAATGCTCGTATTAATTCTGATTCTGAAGCTGGATACCCTATTTCTTTCATTTCGAATCCTGTGTTTTCTTTATCTCTTGATCAGAAAACTCTTCGGCCTCACAGACGCCTTGGAGGTACCCTTTCCACCTATCCTCTCTCTAGTCCGTATTTAGCAGTAGAATTTCCCACTGCACTGTTAATGTACCGTCCTTGTTTCTAATTTCTCCGAAGGTTGCTTCTACTTTTCTGTACAATGAATCAGCCCTTCCGACAATCATTTATTTTTCGATTTTTTCGCATTTTTCCTGCAGGCATTTCGCTTTAGCTTCCGCGTACCTCGTATTTACTTCGTTCCTAAGTAACTTGTATTTGTATATTCCTGTCATATGTTACAGGTAATTTTAAACGTCGAAGATATAGTCCTGTTGCATATGGATAATAGTTTTTGAGGTGAATATATCAACAAGTTTATACTTCATTGCTCTCATAGTTGATGTCTTATCGCTTCATATTCTGGGCCAACTCGTCTCTGTTGCACAGAAGCGTGTAATAAGGATAATGCGTGGTGTCTATACTAGTAGCTCTCGTAAACCAGCTCTTTAAACAGCTTCGCGTACTGACGACGGCCGCACAGTAAATTTACTCCCTTATGACGTTTAGTGTCGACAGCCAATGTCTATCCAGAAACAACAGGAACATTCATAAACATAAATAATATGTGACTGAGGTCACAGGTCGTAGTAATTGACGGAAAGTCATCCAGTAAAACAGAAGTGATTTCAAGCGTTCCCTAAGGTAGTGTTATAGGCCCTCTGCTGTTACTTATTTATATAAACGATTTGGGAGACAATCTGAGCAGCCGTCTTCGGTTGTTTGCAGATGACGCAGTCGTTCATCGACTGATATAGTCATCAGAAGACCAAAACAAACTGCAAAACGATTTAGAAAAAATATCTGAATGGTGCGAAAAGTGGCAGTTGACCTTAAACAACGAAAAGTGTGAGGTCATCCACATGAGTGCGAAAAGGAACTCGTTAAACTTCTGTTACACGATAGATCAATCTAATCTAAAAGCCGTAAATTCAACTAAATACCTAGGTAGTACAATTACGAACAACTTAAATTGGAAAGAACACACAGAAAATGTTGTGGGGAAGGCTAACCAAAGGCTGCGTTTTATTGGCAGGACACTTAGAAAATGTAACAGACCTACTAAGGAGACTGCCTACACTACGTTTGTCCGTCCTCTTTTAGAATACTGCTGCACGGTGTGGGATCCTTACCAGGTAGGACTGACGGAGTACATCGAGAAAGTTCAAAGAAAGGCAGCACTTTTTGTATTATCGCGAAATATGGGAGAGAGTGTCACAGAAATGATATAGGATTTGGGGTGGAAATCATTAAAAGAAAGGCGTTTTTCCAGTCTCCAACTTTTTCCTCCGAATGCGAAAATATTTTGTTGACACCGACCTACATAGAGCAGAACGATCACCACGATAAAATAATGGAAATCAGAGCTCGTACGGAAAGATATAGGTGTTCATTCTTTCCGCGCTCTATAGGTGATTGGAATAATAGAGAAATGTGAAGGTGGTTCGATGAACCCTCTGCCAGGCACTTAAATGTGATTTGCAGAGTATCCATGTATATCTAGATGTAGATGTAGAATCCTAGACAGAGATATGACTTACACTGTCTACGTCTCTAGCAGGATGTGCCACAGAGAAGAACGTGATATTCAGCCATAAAAATCGTTGACCTCTTATCAAGTTATGTAAGTTATTTATTAGCTAACAGAGACAGAGGTTCTGTCACATACATGGGACAGAAATTCGTGTGTGGAACTGGAGCAGGAGGCACAGTGTGTGGGAGCACAGAACCTCCGTAATTGTCGCTCAACACTGACCGCCATATTGATCCAATAATAGGACACACCTTTTAAAAGGTAAATGGCATGAGATAGTGACAAGAATCAACGAAGTTCTGTGGAAGCTGCCGAAGAGTGGGCTTGCAACCGGCCCGTTTGTACGAATTGGGAAACCGTTTCACAAGAATGCATTCTCCTGCTAGGAAAGCCCCTGGTCATGATGGCATTCAAAACCGTGTCCTCCAGGAGTTCATGGATAAAGCCACTGAATACCTAACACACATAACGAATGCCATACTAAAACACTAACACTTCCCCGCCTTTTGGAAAACGGCCAAGGTCCCGATGTTCAGGAAGCCGGGGAAAGACGACAGCCTCCCACAAAATTACCGACCCATCAGTCTCCTGAGCTCGCTCAGCAAGATTGTTGAGAAGGTGATTCTCAAACGCATCACTGGGCACTGCATAACAAATGACATCCTGAGACCGGAGCTATTCGGCTTCAGGAATCACCACAACATAACTCTTACGGGTCGTTGAACATATAGCACATGGCTTCAACACAAACAAAGCAACAGGGGCGGTTTGCCTGGACATCTAAAAGACTTTCGACCGTCTATAGCACAACGGCCTCATTCGCAAAACCCAGCGACGCGGGGTTCCCCGACGGGCTGGTGCGTCTCATAAACTCATACCTCACAGACAGGAGTTTCAACACTGACGTGCAGGGAAAACAGATCAACACGACACGGTATACACGCGGGTGTACCCCAGGGAAGCATCCTAGGGCCCCTACTGTTTAACCTCTACATAAACGATCTCCCAATCACACACAACACAACGATGGCAATCTACGCAGATGACACAGCCATCCTCGCGCAAGATTGGAAACCATCAAACATTGCGTCACGCTTACAGATCGCACTCAGAGTGGTTGAGCCTTGGTTAGAGAAATGGCGCGTTAGAGTAATCGTCGACAAGTGCAAAGCCGTTCTGTTCACTAGAAGACCGAAGCAACTGCGCAAACACCCATACTGCAGACCAATAACTCTACATGCACGCCCAATACGTTTCCGCGAGAAAGTCAAACATGGGGGGAACCATATACATGACCAAAGCAAGTGCGAGGCTCAAACAGCTCTACCCTATACTCAACAGGCGTAGCACACTGAGCAGAAGGGCGTCGAGGTCCATGTACATGACACGTATTCGACCCCTGATGAAGTACGCAACCCCTGTCTGGGGATACGCTGCGCCCACACGCCTGCGCCGTCTGCAGATCATACAAAACAAAGTACTCAAAATCATAAGCAATGCTCCACGATACACACCAGGCATACCGACTTGAGACTCTCACAGAGGTAATCCACAAACTCACCACAAGACTATACAGAAACTCCAGACATTCGCAGAACCCGTTTATTCTGAATCTGGGGAACTACGACAACAATCATAGATGGAAACATAAAAGACCAAAAGACATACTTGTAAGGACCTAACATCTATGGCCAAGTTCACGCAAACACAACGGTACAGGTGAGCCCCTGTTAATCAGCCACCATTACTGGATATCCAGTTGGAACACACTTGCCGAATAACTGGCACCACGCAGGGAAGCCGTACCGTACACTACATGCAGAGAAGTTCCACCCGACTCCCCCCCCACCCCCCCCTACATCCCCCACACAGTGAGATGATCTATGGCCGATCTCCCACCAATACATAACGATCCTGATTGTTCCAGGAATGCACCGGCTGCAGCAAGCTCGGATACATTGCCATGGCCTGCCACGGTAATGATGCATGATACCCATACTAACAAACCCAACCTTGAATGAACTATCGCAGGTAGTAAGCCACCACTGCTCTTACTACCCATCCCACTGTCGCAGAAGTTTTTTTCCCACGGCACGAGCCTTGGCACTTTTTTTCCCTCTGCTCTTCAAATTGCTACCCTCATTCGCGTTTGGTCCACTATCTATCACCTGATGGACCGTGTTAATGCGTAGCCTTACCCAGACGCACGGGTAACATCACAGCCCAGCATCCTGTGACCCACCTATTAGATAACTAACATGTTGACGGAGGTGACAGTAGAACTTTTGGTTTGGTGCGGGCATGGAGGGGCCCCACCTCTATATAAAGTGAATCTCATGTGTGGTTGCTTCAGCATCTCTGAAAATGATGTGAAACTCTTCCACCATCTGTTTCAGTTGTTAATCAAGCAAACAGTGTCTTTTTTTATCAAATTCTTGGTTAGGACCCAACAATACCAGTGTGTCTGCATTTGCCTGCTGGGTAGATGTATGATAGTGAATGGAATAGTGATACTTCAACATGAAACGAATCCAAACTTGTAAACTCTAAAATGTCCATCCAGGCAACTTTGACTCTGTGCCAAATACGGACAACAATCACCGATGGTATGTACGTTTACAATGTTAACTTTACGTCCTATCATTTTTTTTTTCTGGGTGCTTCACTTTTTTTGGCAGGCAGGGTACACTTCACCCGTAAGCGAAATGCAGGTTATTAGTTGCATATATTCATCGCTCCAACACAGAATACATTGAGAGAACTGTAATATGCCGTGATTATTTTGTGGCATAGTAGCCTGCACTTGGATTAACTGATATGAGTAATGCAGGTCTTCATGCAGAATTGACCACGGGTGAATACAGTATTTGTCTTCAACATTTGCAGTTCCTCACGTACCTGTTTCATACTGACCCTATATCCCTCGTAACACCTCCATATCTGGCGTGTGAACTGTTCGAGTTATACCACAATTCGATATCCTTGTTGTGAATTGTTCAAATGGTTCAAATGGCTCTGAGTACTATGGGACTTAACGTCTTAGGTCATCAGTCCCCTAGAACTTAGAACTACTTAAACCTAACTAACCTAAGGACATCACACACTTCCATGCCCGAGGCAGGATTCGAACCTGCGACCGTAGCACTCTCGCGGTTCCGGACTGAAGCGCCTAGAACCGCTCGGGCACCGCAGCCGGCAATTGTTCCATGTGCGCAACTCGCAGGAGTCACTAGCTGAAATTTTTTTCGGATCGAGTGTGGCACTGAGTTTGCTGTTCTACTGGACGACGGTATATAGTACGAACTAAATCGGTGTTTTGGTTGATGCTCTATCGACGTACAACGTTTGGTGTCTGACATCTGGAGTTTTGGGTGTGAGCCTTTGATTCTATCACACGATTCAGAACTTAGAAATTCTCTGCAAACAGTTAAAGTTTCACTTCAACTATCAGCAGTGTTTAATAATTTTCAGTACTACAGCGTCCGCAGCTGAATCTTTTGAATGATTTCTTGAAGCCTTCATCTGCCATTCTCTTTATTTCCTGTAGGGATTCTACAATTTCGGCCTTAGGCCATTTGCAAGTATATAAAACGGAAGTTTCATACTTCGGATACATTAGTGACTCTTATGATATTGATGTAGGAACAAGTCATATCTGTAGATATACTAGACGCATTGTAGTTTACTTTATGGATGATTTTTTAGTAATAGATTATGTCATATACGTCGTTGCTCCTATGACATATTGTTATGGTCATAAATTAGATCGAGGTGTTCACGCTATTTTAGGAGCACATTACTTTCGAGCAGTTATTGCAAAGCTCTTACATATAACTAGGAAAATTATAATTATTTTACAGAAATTTGCTGCCTAACCTGCATATGCTTTTGTTCTCAGTTATATTTAACTATCGTTGACCACGAAATACCCAATATAGATGGATCACTTCAAATATTATACACTCCTGGAAATTGAAATAAGAACACCGTGAATTCATTGTCCCAGGAAGGGGAAACTTTATTGACACATTCCTGGGGTCAGATTCATCACATGATCACACTGACAGAACCACAGGCACATAGACACAGGCAACAGAGCATGCACAATGTCAGCACTAGTACAGTGTATATCCACCTTTCACAGCAATGCAGGCTGCTATTCTCCCATGGAGACGATCGTGGAGATGCTGGATGCAGTCCTGTGGAACGGCTTGCCATTCCATGTCCACCTGGCGCCTCAGATGGACCAGCGTTCGTGCTGGACGTGCAGACCGCGTGAGACGACGCTTCATCCAGTCCCAAACATGCTCAATGGGGGACAGATCCGGAGATCTTGCTGGCCAGGGTAGTTGACTTACACCTTCTAGAGCACGTTGGGTGGCACGGGCACATGCGGACGTGCATTGTCCTGTTGGAACAGCAAGTTCCCTTGCCGGTCTAGGAATGGTAGAACGATGGGTTCGATGACGGTTTGGATGTACCGTGCACTATTCAGTGTCCCGTCGACGATCACCAGTGGTGTACGGCCAGTGTAGGAGATCGCTCCCCACACCATGATGCCGGGTGTTGGCCCTGTGTGCCTCGGTCGTATGCAGTCCTGATTGTGGCGCTCTCCTGCACGGCGCCAAACACGCATACGACCATCATTGGCACCAAGGCAGAAGCGACTCTCATCGCTGAAGACGACACGTCTCCATTCGTCCCTCCATTCACGCCTGTCGCGACACCACTGGAGGCGGGCTGCACGATGTTGGGGCGTGAGCGGAAGACGGCCTAACGGTGTGCGGGACAGTAGCCCAGCTTCATGGAGACGGTTGCGAATGGTCCTCGCCGATACCCCAGGAGCAACAGTGTCCCTAATTTGCTGGGAAGTGGCGGTGCGGTCCCCTACGGCACTGCGTAGGATCCTACGGTCTTGGCGTGCATCCGTGTGTCGCTGCGGTCCGGTCCCAGGTCGACGGGCACGTGCACCTTCCGCCGACCACTGGCGACAACATCGATGTACTGTGGAGACCTCACGCCCCACGTGTTGAGCAATTCGGCGGTACGTCCACCCGGCCTCCCACATGCCCACTATACGCCCTCGCTCAAAGTCCGTCAACTGCACATACGGTTCACGTCCACGCTGTCGCGGCATGCTACCAGTGTTAAAGACTGCGATGGAGCTCCGTATGCCACGGCAAACTGGCTGACACTGACGGTGGCGGTGCACAAATGCTGCGCAGCTAGCGCCATTCGACGGCCAACACCGCGGTTCCTGGTGTGTCCGCTGTGCCGTGCGTGTGATCATTGCGTGTACAGCCCTCTCGCAGTGTCCGGAGCAAGTATGGTGGGTCTGACACACCGGTGTCAATGTGTTCTTTTTTCCATTTCCAGGAGTGTATAAGTTACAGAAAGGCAAAGTCATGGATGTAATGGAAGAAACTGAAATCTACATACGTCTAAAAGATCAGTCAGACAGGGTTTTAAATAAGCAAAAAGATCTGCGAAATGGGAAATTCCTAGACAACTTTCTACCAGTTCTATGGCGAAGCGTTACAGAATCATAAAATGTAAAATTATCGCTACACTCATTAATAAATATGACAGTAATGCGGAACATCACGCAACCTTGAGGCAGTCTTTACTAGGCTCTCGTGGTTCTCTGTATTATTTCATTAGAATACTGTGATAAATGTGATATATAAGATCTTTGTATCAACTACTCAAAAATAACGAGCTCTTACAATAACAGAACAAATATTTACAATTTATTTTAAAGAAATTACATACGTCATATTTACACCACTGATGAACGATAATTAAGCGTTATTTCTGGAAAACTGTTCAGATGTCGCTGATGACATAACACTTCTAGCTTCGCTCGTGTGAAATTCAGCTTACCCTTGTCTCACGTGATACGTATCTTGCGAAACGTGGAAGAAGGACAACAAGCAGATCCCATATTTCTAGGTTTCCGAAAGTTGTTTGACACAATGCCACACTACGGACTGTTAACAAAGGTTAGAGCATACGGAATAGATTCTCAGAAGTGTGAGTGTTTGGAGACTTGTTCAGTTATAAAACCCAGTATGTTGTCCTTTGTCTTGGGAAACGAGTGTTCATCAAAAATAAAGGTATCGTCAGGAATGCACCAGGAAAGTTTGATAAAACTCTCTTGTTCTCAATGCGAATAAACGAAGTTGCTAGAGTACGTGTGTATACATTATAAAGTATTAAAAATTGTCACTATAGCCTGACATAAACAAATCGCAGACACTCCAGAAATATAAACAGGTAATTCGTCAGCTACGAAATTAAACAAGAATGACAGTTTATCACATTAAAGTATGCAGTGAAACATCTGACAAACATTGACAAAATCAGACTATTACCTTGTCACATCTGGATGATGGACCGGGAGTCAGATCCTAATAACTGTGGTTCGTTATAAAACAGCAATATTCGTGAAGTCATGACGTGATTGCTGAAATGTTAATACTAAAAATTAGATAACGGTTTAGAAGGATATGCATTTACATCTACCGCCAGAGTTGAAAGCATAGTGATTCTAAAACTCTAGAAGCAACTCTTGTGACTGAAGCCTGATAATTGCTGAAACTTGATAGAAATGATGTGACTGTCCCTACGGTTTGCCTCCCAGTCATGGTTAGACCTCACCATTTGAATTTGCAGGATGACGCTGAAGTGTCTGCAGAATGAGTCACTGGTTTCGCCCTAATAACTTGCGTCTGCGGCGAAGTGCAAGTACCCGGCTGATGTGATAGAAAAGGCGCTCATCTGCTCAACTGATGAGCTGCCCGTTAAGTGATTTTGTTCCATCTGCTTCCGAAAAGGAAGACTCAGGTTTTCGTGTCATTTCAGTTGGCATAGATGTAGATATTCCGAACGCCAACCAGTAAGACGCCTTGTAAGAAGGTAGTCCCTTCGCGATTCTAATTTCAAGCAGATAACTAGTAAAGCGTTCCCTAACATGTGATCTACATCTACATCTATATCTACATTTGTACTCCGCAAGCCACCCAACGCTGTGTGGCCGAGGGCACTTTACGTGCCACTGTCATTATCTCCCTTTCCTGTTCCAGTCGCGAATGGTTCGCGGGAAGAACGACTGCCGGAAAGCCTCCGTGCACGCTCGATTCTCTCTAATTTTACATTTGTGATCTCCTCGGGAGATAAAAGTAGGGGGAAGCAATATATTCGATACCTCATCCACAAACGCACCCTCTCGAAACCTGGACATCAGGCTACACCGCGATGTAGAGCGCCTCTCTTGCAGAGTCTGCCACTTTAGTTTGCTAAACATCTCCGTAACGCTATCACGCTTACCAAATAACCCTGTGACGAAACCCGCCGCTCTTCTGTGGATCTTATCTATCTTCTCTGTCAACCCGACCTGGTACGGATCCCACACTGATGAGCAATACTCAAGTATAGGTCGAACGAGTGTTTTGTAAGACACCTCCTTTGTTGATGGACTACATTTTCTGAGGACTCTCCCAATGAATCTCAACCTGGCACCCGCCTTACCAACAATTAATTTTATATGATTATTCCACTTCAAATCGTTCCGCACGCATACTCCCAGATATTTTACAGAAGTAACTGCTACCAGTGTTTGTTCCGCTATCATCTAATCATACAATAAAAGGATCCTTCTTTCTATGTATTCGCAATACATTACATTTATCTATGTTAAGGGTCAGTTGCCACTCCCTGCACCAAGTGCCTATCCGCTGCAGATCTTCCTGCATTTCGCTAAAATTTTCTAACGCTGCAACTTCTCTGTATACTACAGCATCATCCGCGAAAAGCCGCATGGAACTTCCGACGCTATCTACTAGGTCATTTACATATATTGTGAAAAGCAATGGTACCAAAAACTCCCCTGTGGCACGCCAGAGGTTACTTTAACGTCTGTATACGTCTCTCCATTCATAACAACATGCTGGGTTCCGTTTGCTAAAAACTCTTCAATCCAGCCACACAGCTGGTCTGATATTCCGTAGGCTCTTACTTTGTTTATCAGGCGACGGTGCGGAACTGTATCGAACGCCTTCCGGAAGTCAAGAAAAATAACATCTACCTGGGAGCCTGTATCTAATATTTTCTGGGTCTCATGAACAAATAAAGTGAGTTGGGTCTCACACGATCGCTGTTTCCGGAATCCATGTTGATTCCTACATAGTAGATTCTGGGTTTCCAAAAACGACATGATACTCGAGCAAAAAACATGTTCTAAAATTCTACAACAGATCGACATCAGAGATATAGGTATATAGTTTTGCGCATCTGCTCGACGACCCTTCTTGAAGACTGGGACTACCTGTCCTCTTTTCCAATCATTTGGAACCTTCCGTTCCTCTTGAGACTTGCGGTACACGGCTGTTAGAAGGGGGGCAAGTTCTTTCGCGTACTCTGTGTAGAATCGAATTGGTATCCCGTCAGGTCCAGTGGACTTTCCTCTTTTGAGTGATTCCAGTTGCTTTTCTATTCCTTGGACACTTACTTCGATATCAGCCATTTTTTCATTTGTGCGAGGATTTAGAGAAGGAACTGCAGTGCGGTCTTCCTCTGTGAAACAGCTTTGGAAAAAGGTGTTTAGTATTTCAGCTTTACGCGTGTCATCCTCTGTTTCAATGCCTTCATCATCCCGGAGTGTCTGGATATGCTGTTTCGAGCCACTTACTGATTTAACGTAAGACCAGAACTTCCTAGGATTTTCTGTCAAGTCGGTACATAGAATTTTACTTTCGAATTCACTGAACGCTTCACGCATAGCCCTCCTTACGCTAACTTTGACATCGTTTAGCTTCTGTTTGTCTTTGAGGTTTTGGCTGCGTTTAAACTTGGAGTGAAGCTCTCTTTGCTTTCGCAGTAGTTTCCTAACTTTGTTGTTGTACCAAGGTGGGTTTTCCCGTCCCTCACAGTTTTACTCGGCACGTACCTGTCTAAAACGCATTTTACGATTGCCTTGAACTTTTTCCATAAACACTCAACACTGTCAGTGTCGGAACAGAAATTTTCGTTTTGATCTACTACCTACCAGGTGCAGGTAGTCTGAAATCTGCCTTCTATTACTCTTGCTAAACAGATAAACCTTCCTCCCTTTTTTTTATATAACTATTAACGTCCATATTCAGGGATGCTGCAACGGCCTTATGATCACTGATTTCCTGTTCTGCACATACAGAGTCGAAAAGTTCGGGTCTGTTTGTTATCAGTAGGTCGAAGATGTTATCTCCACGAGTCGTTTCTCTGTTTAATTGCTCGAGATAATTTTCGGATAGTGCACTCAGTATAATGTCACTCAATGCTCTGTCACTACCACCCGTCCTAAACATCTGAGTGTCCCAGTCTGTATCTCGTAAATTGAAATCTCCACCTAAGACTATAACATGCTGAGAAAATTTATGTAAAATGTATTCCAAATTTTCTCTCAGTTGCTCTGCCACTAATGCTGCTGAGTCGGGAGGTCGGTAAAAGGAGCCAATTATTAACCTAGCTCGGTTGTTGAGTGTAACCTCCACCCATAATAATTCACAGGAACTATCCACATCTACTTCACTACAGGATAAACTACTACTAACAGCGACGAACACGCCACCACCAGTTGCATGCAATCTATCCTTTCTAAACACCGTCTGTACCTTTGTAAAAATTTCGGCAGACTTTATCTCTGGCTTCAGCCAGCTTTCTGTACCTATAACGATTTCAGCTTCGGTGCTTTCTATCAGCGCTTGAAGTTCCGGTACTTTACCAACGCAGCTTCGGCAGTTTACAATTACAATACCGATTGCTGCTTGGTCCCCGCATGTCCTGACTTTGTCCCGCACCCGTTGAGGCTGTTGTCCTTTCTGTACTTGCCCAAGGCCATCTAACCGAAAAAACCGCCCAGCCCACGCCACACAACCCCTGCTACCCGTGTAGCCGCTTGTTGCGTGTAGTGGACTCCTGACCTATCCAGCGGAACCCGAAACCCCCCACCCTATGGCGCAAGTCGAGGAATCTGCAGCGCACACGGTCGCAGAACCGTCTCAGCCTCTGACTCAGACGCTCCACTCGGCCCTGTACCAAAGGTCCGCAGTCAGTCCTGTCGACAATGCTGCAGATGGTGAGCTCTGCTTTCATCCCGCTCGCGAGTCTGGCAGTCTTCACCAAATCAGATAGCCGCCGGAAGCCAGAGAGGATTTCCTCCGATCCATAGCGACACACATCATTGGTGCCGACATGAGCGACCACCTGCAGATGGGTTCACCCTGTACCCTTCATGGCATCCGGAAGGACCCTTTCCACATCTGGAATGACTCCCCCTGATATGCACACGGAGTGCACGTCGGTTTTCTTCCCCTCTCTTGCTGCCATATCCCTAAGGGGCCCCATTACGTGCCTGACGTTGGAGCTCCCAACTACCAGTAAGCCCACCCTCTGCGACCGCCCGGATCTTGCAGACTGAGGGGCAACCTCTGGAACAGGACAAGCAGCCATGTCAGGCCGAAGATCGGTATCAGCCTGAGACAGAGCCTGAAACCGGTTCGTCAGACAAACTGGAGAGGCCTTCCTTTCAGCCCTCCAGAATGTCTTTCGCCCCCTGCCACACCTTGAGACGACCTCCCACTCAACCACAGGTGAGGGATCAGCCTCAATGCGGGCAGTATCCCGGGAAACCACAGTCGTAGTCCGATCGGGGGATGGGTGGGACGAGCTGGCCGTCCCCGACAAACCCCCATCCGGACCCCCACAGTGATGCCCATTGGCTACAGCCTCAAGCTGTGTGACCGAAGCCAACACTGCCTGAAGCTGGGAGTGAAGGGATGCCAACTCAGCCTGCATCCGAACACAGCAGTTTCAGTCCCTATCCATGCTAAAAACTGTTGTGCAAAGAACGTCTGAACTAATCTATAGAGAGCGCAAACAAATCGACACAAAATTTAAATGGTTATTAAAGTACAAGATTCCCTAGTAAATGCAGTAATGCTGCTACTTGCGCACTGCTGACACACTGCTCGGCGGCGGAAGGAGACTACGCGATTTTACACTATTCAGGTACTAAAACGCGATGCTACAACTCTCAAATACTATAATATGCCCGAAATTTATGAATTAAACAATGCAAGTACCAAAAAGACGCAAAGAAATTAAAAATTAAACTATGTAACAAATGAGTGAGCTAGGAGTATACGACTTGCTGCTGCAGCTGCTTATCCAACGGCGGCAGGGAGCACACTGACTGTGACCAACCGACACTGGCCGTTCAAAACAAAAACAGAAGACAGACGACTACGCGAATGTACACTATTCTGGTACTAAAACGCGATGCTACAACTCTCAAATACTATAATACGCCCAAAATTTATGAATTAAACAATGCAAGTACCAAAAACACGCAAAGAAATTAAGAATTAAACTATGTAACAAATGAGTGAGCTAGGAGTATACGACTTGCTGCTGCAGCTACTTATCCAACGGCGGCAGGGAGCACACATCTACATCCATACTCCGCAAGCCACCTGACGGTGTGTGGCGGAGGGTACTCTGAGTATCTCTATAGGTTCTCCCTTCTATTCCAGTCTCGTATTGTTCGTTGAAATAAAGATTGTCAGTATGCCTCTGTGTGGGCTCTAATCTCTCTGATTTTATCCTCATGGTCTCTTCGCGAGATATACGTAGGAGGGAGCAATATACTGTTTGACTCCTCAGTGAAGGTATGTTCTCTAAACTTCAACAAAAGCCTGTAAAGAGCTACTGAGCGTCTCTCTTGCAGAGTCTTCCACTGACGTTTATCTGTAATATCCGTAACGCTTTCGCGATTACTAAACGATCCTGTAACGAAGCGTGGTGCTCTCCGTTGGATCTTCTCTATCTCTTCAATCAATCCTATCTGGTACGGACCCCTCACTGGTCACCAGTATTCAAGCAGTGGGCGAACAAGAGTACTGTAACCTACTTACTTTGTTTTCGGATTGCATGTCCTTAGGATTCTTCCAATGAATCTCAGCCTGGCGTCTGCATTACGGACGATCAACTTTATATGATCATTCCATTTTAAGTCACTCCTAATCCCTACTCCCAGATAATTTATGGAATTAACTGCTTCCAATTGCTGACCTGCTATATTGTAACTTAATGATAAGGGATCTTTATTTCAATGTATTCGCAGCACATTACACTTGTCTACATTGAGATTCAATTGCTATTCCCTGCACCATGCGTCAATTCGTTGCAGATCCTGCTGCATTTCAGTACAATTTTCCATTGTTACAACCTCCCAATACACTACAGAATCATCCGCAAAAAGCCTCAGTGAACTTCCGATGTTATCAACAAGGTGTTTTATGTGTATTGTGAATAGCAACGGTCCTACGACACTCCCCTGCGGCACCCCTGAAATCACTCTTACTTCGGAAAACTTCTCTCAATTGAGAATGACATGCTGCGATCTGTTACCTAGGAACTCTTCAATCCAATCACGCAATTGGTCTGAGAGTCCATATGCTCTTACTTTGATCATTAAACGACTGTGGGAAACTATATCAAATGCCTTGCGGAAGTCAAGAAATACGGTATCTACCTGGGAATCCGTGTCTATGGCCCTCTGAGTCTCGTGGACGAGTAGCGCTTGCTGGTTTCACACGACCGTCTTTCTCGAAACCCATGCAAAAGAGTCTTCTTGGGGACTTGCTACAAACGGCATTTCTCCTCTTTCCACATTTCAATCGTACACTGCTTGACAATTGCTGAGGATGAGAGAAATTTTTGGACAGGAATAATCAGAGGCAATGATGGACGTTATGAAACACAGTAATACACGTAGAATGTTATATTTATAATGAAAAATGGTAGAGATTTCACCACATGAGGAATTAGGGGAACAGACATAAACATCGATATTGGACTCTCAGTGAGGAATAGCCCCTCCTCGGGCACAAATGCATATTTCGTACCTATTGTCGATGCTGGCTAACGAACTGTTTGAGGAGTTCTTGGAGAATATTGTCCCACTTCTCTCTCAAGGCTGTTTTCAGTTCTGGCGTGGTTCGGGAAGCGGTAAAACACATTTGCCAAGACAGCCCCATTTCATACTTTCAATATCTTCACTTTCCAATGTGTCTGACATCTCAGCGGTCCTCTATGGGTGGCATTGTCGTTCATGAATGGAAAGCCAGGACCCATCGCACCCTTAAACAGACTAGAGATAGGCAAACTCGTTCATCCTTGGAAACTAGTTCACTGTCGATCGCTCTTTTTTGGGAACCGTTCATTTTTACTTGTTCACCGTTCATTTGTACATGGTATATGGTTCTTATGAAAAACTGAAAATTGGTAGCACAGGTGACTGAAGATGGAAGGCTCCAAAAGGGGGCAGTTGCCACCCCTCTGGAATACAGCCTTTTTGTTCGTCAGAGAATTCACACACACTTGTAGAAGTAATTTTCGTGACTCTGCAAAACCTCTGGTTTCGCTAAGTGTGGCGTTACGTACCTGATCACAGTGAAATAATATAACTGGTGCACGAAAAATCTGCCCCGAGTACTAGACCGCGCATTGTCGTCCACCAATCGTCATCTACTGTTTCGAAGTTGTTGTTTGCATTAGCTTATTTTTTATTTCTTTAGTGTCTAATTATTACATGTTTGTCTGTTCCGCTTGCAGCGGTCAATTAGCAAGCACTCTGTACCACTGAAATAATATTGTAGACGTTATTGTAGGCCCTATTATCTTTATAAAATGTGAAACTAGACATGCGATTATAGAGCGAGGGCTTCATTCGGTTTCTAACATTCTGCGTGGTGTCTGTTTGTTCTAAGTCGTGTCTCCCTACCACTTTCGCGCAACGACGCTCTGAGCGTGTTTTTTAGGGAATTGACTAGTTTGAACCTGGGACCTGTTGCTGGTAAGGAGACGCCAGACCACACATGACATGTAGTGTTCAGAAGAGTTCAGTGAGACTAGCGACGATATAATCAAACACTTAATGATTTTGGCGTCAGCTCGACTGCACTCCCTGTAAAACAATCTTAATACTAACTAAATATAGCGGAAGGGGTTCAAGGCTTTCCTATTTGTAGTTAGCTGGTAAAATAACGTCGAAAAAGCAGTTAAGTTTACAATTGGAAATTTTATTCTACCCACAAAACATTGTTTATAAATTGCACTATTGATAAAAGGAAATATTTTAATACAGGATGATAAAAACCAACTGCATTCAACAAATATGTGAACGAACATTCCATGAATGGGTTTCCAAGTTTTACAATGGATTGAAGGATGACCTATGCCAAATCTAGATTTAAGTTAAGTTTCATAAAAGAGAAAACTATCAAAATGGTCTACAGTGACCCTCAATTATCTTTAAGTACATATTTAACCTGTCGTAAATTACAGTGGCTGATGTGGCTTCTCAATAATTATATAACAGAAAAATCATTGAGTTTCAGATTTTAACATCTAGTAGCAAATGTGAATACCACGAAGTTTAATTGACGATCGACACTAGTATTAAATAAAAGGGGATGTAACAGATGAGACTTCTGCAGTTCTGAGTGAAGGCTAATGGCGGCACCGCGTGAGTTCATTACCTTGTCGGTGTTTAGGCAGCGTCAGAGGGCGGCGGGCAGCGCAGCTCCACGCACCTCGCTGTCTCAGAAGCAACTCTCTCCTGACTTCTTCTTACCACAATTTACCGAAGTTGGTTTAAAAAAAAGGTATCTGGCTGTGTTTTCAACTGACCAATCAGGGTTTCAATGTTAACCTTAAGCTCCGCCTACTAAAATTCTGTCTATCCAATGGGAAACATTATACTTTCCATGGTGGGGCAATGTTTTTAACGTTTGCAATGTAACAGAGACGCGTATAGTCTCACGCCAAAACTTTCAGCTGATGTGGCCCTTTTAGTGTTATCGTAAGATCTACACTGTTCTTCTGGAGGGCTCTATCTTTTAACATGGGCTGGGGGGTGGTCCAGCGGTCGGCTGGCGACGTGGGTGTCCATCCCCTATCGTAAGGCCTTGTAGCCTACACGACTCTGCTCTCGGCTTCTGTTCTCGTTTCTCCCCTCGGAACTGCGTCTATCTCACTGTGGAAAGGTATGACATGCATTTAGGCGTTCTTGTGTTAGTCTGTGGTATTCCATTTGCTCACTCGTTGATCGTATTACTTTGGTTAATTTAATGTCAGGATTTATTCGGAGCTATGTGACATACTGCCGGATTTGCTATCATGTTAGGGTTTTCATGGAAAGTGTTGGATTTACCTGACACCTTCCAGGTTGTAAATCGGTCCGCCTTCCATAAAAATGGATTTGCTAGTTTAGTCAGGATAAAAAAAAAAATTACGGAAAATGGCCACTCGGTGTGCAGTGCTGACTTCGTTTCACGCGTAATAACCAAAGAACTTGCTTTTTTTATAAATATGTCTTTGGCTTTTTATCGAAATAGTGAAGTAAGATTACACGCCCTTTTTTTACCTGAAAAGATGTATGTATTACATACCACGTAATTTTTTTGTAATTTACGTGATTATAAAATACATTTTAACTACCGATCTTGGACGCTGCTTAGAATACGAAAAGAACCAGAAGTCCAGAGTTCAAAAAGGGTTTGAAACATATCTAGAACGGGCGTGAGCAGCGAACGAAACGAACAACTCGATATGGACTTAGACTACTTGGAGCAGTTGGCAGTGAAACTGAGACGAGTGGCGAAGAAGGACGAGTCCGGCCGAGGGAGACCGAGACCGAGGCAGACGGGAACGAAGCCGAGGCTGCACGAAACTGGTCGAGGTGACGTTTCCCGTTCCCGGGAACTATAAATAGAAAGCTGCGACCGATGTCAACTATAAAAGACCATTCCTTAGAATTCGTTCCTCGCTCCTTCCGTTCATCTTGGTGAACCGTTCCTTTGGACCCGTCAGTTCATGAACGACCCATCTCTAAAACAGACGGAAATGATACAGAATAATCTCCCTGCGATACTGTGTGCTGTAACGGTCCCTCGCGCAAGACATGCAGCAGTGTTTGGCCACTGTGCATAATACCTGCCCACTCCATAACGCCTAGGCCAAACAGAGGACGTTCTTGAACATTATATGGTGTCTAACGTGCTCCTCTCTTTCTACACCCTAATTGGTGGCCAGAGTCACTTGTAACAGTGAAGTGGATTCGTTGGAGAACATCACTGTGCACGGCTGTCGCAGACCCCAACCATCACGCTCTCCACACCAACGAACACATACTCCACGATGGCGTGGTCGAAGTGGAATGCTTTTGACCGGCTTACGACCATAGCAACAAGGATTATTTAGTTGCCATAACATGTACCGGTAGCGACTGAAAGGTCTGCAGCGATCTAGCTAAGAGCGAGATATCTGTTGATTTTCGCCACTAGGGTTATATATCGAGCCTCTTGTGGTTTGGTTGTCCATCAGGCACGCTTTTGCATAGTATTTCCTCCTCAAGCGGCTGTTTCTAATCGCGAGGTGACACTTTCGGACACACCCATTATTGTGGCCAGACAGATGGCAGAGGGAACCAGGGCAGTGACACTTTCACAGGCTCTGAGCAGTTCAACTGCTCGCCCACGATCGTATCCACATGAGTGATGTCTTTCAGATATATTGCCGTACCGCTCAGAATGTCACGCTAGTCATTTGCTCAACAAACTTCGAGAAATACTTTACTGCGTAAACTTTCGAAACCATACAGAGCGTTCAAGCACAAGCTTTACTGCTGTTAACACGCCTCGACCTCTACATTCTCTTTTACTTTCTTTCATCAGGTGTCCCGTAGCAGTTGGTACTTGTTCCTTATAAAATATTAGTTGCTCCTTAACAGTTGTCAAGCAGTGTAAAACAGTACCTGCTGGTAGTCCCACAGCAAAGGTTATTGTGACTTCAGTGAGTGGCACCCTACGGTATCTCCTCAAAGGAAAGCTGGTCACCCAAGAGGCGTTGACCTGTGCTCCTCTTTATTCGCACGAAGTAATGGCCACTATCGTCAGGGGATCTCAAGTTGATTAAGTATTTCTAGATTTCCGGAAATCTTTTGACACTTGGGTCGGTCCTTTCCTGGTGTAGGGATGTCGTTTAGCCAGTGGGCGTGTTTCCTCTGCATGGTTCGGTCCGAGCCAGTATTTCGGCCGTCGTGTATCTGCAAGTAAGTGGGTGACGCACCAGCAGTGCAGTCGCGAAGGAGCAGCAGTCGCAGACAGACCAGCAGGGAGTCGATCGGTTGTTGCGGAACATGTAGTTATCTCCGCGCGGTGCAGTCGACTGGGTCTCTAGTACCTCACGCCGCGGAAGTCGAACACGCGCCAGAACAAATGGACGTGGTCAGCCCATAGAGGGCTCCGCGTCCGCGGGGGCTGTTCCGCACAGCGGCTCTCGCGAAGCGAGGGCGACACCGCTAAGCCACGTGCAGACAGCGGCCAATAGCCGTATATAGGGACCCGCTCTGCCCTAGTCCAGTATCTTTGTTTCCCTTGATCTCCAGAACGCCTATGACCGTGTCTGGCATCCCGGGCTCCTCTTCAAACTCCAGACCTATGCTCTCCCCATCAACTTCGTCCGTCCATCTCGTTGCTTACATCCTCTCCCATCGTCCCTCCTATGTGACTATCCACAATCCCAACTCCCGTACTTTCTATCCCTCTGCCGGCGTGCCCCAAGGTTCTGTCCTTTCCCCTCTCCTCTATCTCCTGTACACTGCTGATATACCCAAACCTCCCCCTCCTGTTCATCTTCTCCAGTTCGCTGATGACACCGCCTTCCTAGTCCTTTATCCTACCCTTCTACGGTCCCAACGTACCCTCCAAACCCACCTTGACCGATTCACCACTTGGTGCAATCAGTGGTTCCTCCGTGTTAATCCCCCCAAGACCCAGGCGATCATCATAGGCCGCACCACCCGCTCCTATCGCCTCCATGATTTCTACCCCACCATTTATGGCCGTACTATCCACCTCACTCCTGCCCCTCAAATACCTTGGCCTTACACTCGACCGCCACCTCACCTGGACTCCCCATCTCCTTACCATCCAAAACAAAGCTCACAACCTCTTCCGCCTCCTGAAACTCCTGTCCGGCCAGACGTGGGGTCTGGATCCTTCCACCATCATTCACACCTACAAATCCTTGATCTGCCCCATCCTCTGTTATGCCAGCGTTGCTTGGATTTCCGTCCCTCCCCGGTTCTATAAAGCCCTCCAAATCCTCGAACGCCATGTGCTCTGCCTCACCTTCTTCATCCGCCTTCCGTCCCCCACGCGCATCCTCTACGACCTCGTCCCGTTCCCCCACCTTCTCCTTTTCCTTGAACACATCCACACACTATATATTGTCCACTGCCTTGATCCCCCTCACCCCCTGGTGTCTCCCTTCCTCTCCACCCCATCCAGTTGCCGCACCTTTACCATTGTGTCCCACCCTCTCTCCATCTCCACACCCTCCATCTCCTTTCCCAACACAACTTCCACCGTCTACCCTTCCCGGATGATGAGCTTCGCCCGGACGTCTGCCCTTCCTACCAACTCTAACCTCATCTTCCTGCCTCCTCCTCGGGGCTCCCTCTCCTCCCCCTCCCTCCTCCTGAGCGGCTTCCCCTTCTTACTCTCACTCCATCTCTTGTGCCTCCTTTCAGTGTCTCTGCGCTCCCTCTTGCCCTGTCTTCCCCCTTCCTCTCCTGCCCCACCAGTCTCCTGCCTCTTCATGAACCCACTGATGCCCCTCCTCTCTTCATCCCACCGCTTCACCTGCTGCCCCATGCTCTCCCCAGCTTCTCCATCCTCTCTGCCCTTTCCCACGGCAGGTCCAGCCTGGCAGTTTTATTCTTCATCGTGTGTGTTCCAAGTAGGTTTGAAGTGTGTTGTTCCGGAGTGTATTTACTACTGTGGCCGACTTTTAACGTGTGCATGTCCATTAAGTGTCTTCTCTGAGTTTTGCAGACTCACCAACTGTGTTTTTTAACTTTCTGATGACTTATAACTGTCCTCCATGAACGTCTCCGTGTTAGTCTATTTTTTACCTCCATTTTCTCCCATTTTTCTGTTTTAAGTTCCCCTTTCTCGCCTTGTGTATGTAACATTTTATTCTTATTTTAAGTTGTTATGTCACTCGGCTGAAGAGCGACGGATTGTGCCGCTGACAGCCCTCCCCTGCCCATATGAGGCAGGGGAATGAAATCACAAAAACGAAAAAAAGAAAACCTAGTCCAGTCAGTCTGGAACTCGCTCTAGATTGAGTTTCTATATCGGCAGTACTGTGTTCTTGTCGTTGCTCGTTGTTGACCTTTGCCTGGCTCTGGTTCCGAGTGGATTTACTGTTGGTGTTTGGTGTTGTGGTTTCTACAAGCCCCCATTGTTTATCTCTCCCTTGTTGTGTCGGTCATCATCGATCGTGGTCGGTTGTTGTCGGTTGTCATTGGTCTGTCGTCCAACTCGTCCTTGTGTTTACCCGGTGGTGCGTGCTCCATCGCCGGCGGCTTCCCCGCCTGTCGGCTCCAATCCACAGCCCAAGGCGTTCCCGCAGTCGATTGTGGTTACTACAGGGTCCGCTGCCAGTCCCTACGCAGTGTCGGAGCGTGTGTGGAGCGGTCCGATCGCTACGAGCTTCGTGGTTCTCTAACCCAGGTCGCCAAAGTTGATTAGTGGTTTCAACTTCCCAAGCCACGTCCATTCATGTTGTGTGGTTCGATACATATTGTGGATAATCACGTTCCTAACTTTTGTGTTTGAGTTCTCATGTATTGATTGGTGGCAAGTAAGTCGTTAGACCGGTCGGTCCATGGCTGTCCCTTGGTTGCGTTCTGATGGATCAAGTGTAGTTGGGCTCACCACCTGCCTCGTCTAAGTGAACGAGGGCAGACTGACCTCCCTGGAGGCTTTCTGAGTGCCACCGGTGTTTAATTATCTGTTGTCAGCTATATTAAATTTTAGGCTTATGGGTATTTTCAGCATCTCGTAGACAACTATACTCATGCTCATAAATTAAGGATAATTGCAGAATGTGGAGCCACACAACGTGGCACTACACAAGACTGGCGCTAATAGCATAGGCACATAGGAAACACACACGACACAGATCTGCAAGTCCACGATATTGCTGATAAGTTGAGAAAACCGTCCCGAAATACATGTGCCACAAAACGCCACTGTTGACTGCGCATGTACCCTGACATCAATATGGGATATGATCACCATGCACACGTACACAGTCTGCACATCGAGTTGGCATACTCTGGATCAGGTAGTCGAGCAGCTGCTGGGGTATAGCCTCCCATTCTTGCATCAGTGCCTGTCGGAGCTCCTGAAGTGTCCTAGGGGTTTGAAGACGTGCAGCGATACGTCGACCTAGAGCATGCCAGACGTCTTGATGGGGTTTAGGTCTGGAGAACAGGCCGGCCACTCCATTCGCCTGATATCTAATGTTTAAGGTACTCCCCCACGATGGCAACTCGGTGGGGCCGTGCGTTATCAGGAGCAAGGTGGGAGCCACAGCACCCCTGAAAAGGCGGACATACTGGTACAAAATGACGTCCCGATACACCTGACCTGTTACAGTTCCTCTCTCAAGGACATGCAGGGGTATACGTGCACCAATCATTATCCCACCTCACACTATGAAACCCACTTCCATACAGGTCCCTTTCAAGGACATTAAGGGGTTGGTATCTGGTTCCTGGTTCACGCCAGATGAAAACACGGTGAGAATCACTGTTCAGACTATACCTGGACTCGTCCGTGAACGTAACCCGGGACCACTGTTCCAATGACCATGTACTGTGTTCTTGGCACCAGGCTTTACGGGATCTTCTGTGACCAGGGGTCAGCGGCAAAACCTTGCAGATCTCCGGGTGAATAAACCATGTCGCTTCAGTCGTCTGTAGAGTGTGTGTCTGCAGACAATTGTACAGTGGCTACGGTAAGGTCGTGAGCAAGGCTACCTGCAGTACTCCGTGGCCGTCTACGGGCACTGATGGTGAGATATCGGTCTTCTTGTGGTGTTGTACACTGTGGACGCCCTGTACTGTAACGCCTGGACACGTTTCCTTTCAGCTGGAATCGTTGCCATAGTCTTGAGATAACACTTTGGCACACGGAGGGCCCGTGCTATGACCTGCTGTGTTTGACCAGCCTCCAGTCGTCATAACGTCATCAACATGTGTTCTTTGAGCCATTTTCAACACACAGTCACCATTAGCACATCTGAAAACCTCTGCACACTTACTCGCTGCACCGTACTCTGGCATGCACCAGCACACCTTTACGTATGTGGACTGCTGCCAGTGCCACCGTGCGACGACCGCAGGTCAAATGCACCGCATGGTCATACCCCGAGGTGATTTAAACTCGAAAATCGCCGACCAGAGCGTTGTTTCACCATGTATCAGCATTATCCTTAATTTATGACCACGAATGTATATCATTAGAGACTAAGCACAGGGACGGACTATGGAGAGACTGATAGTAAAATCGGCTGTACCCTGTCAAAACAGCCATGTTGGTATCTATCTTAACTGACTTAGAGAAATTATGGAAGACTGAAATCAGGATGGCCAGACGCGGATATGGACCGTCGGTCTCCCAAATGCGAGTCCAGTGCGCTGCCTCCTTCGGTATCTACAAAGGAAACCACGAGGAGGACACTTATGCGAGCGCTTTTGGAGCACTGCTCGAGTGTCGGGTATCCATTCCAGCTCTGCTTAAAGGAAAATGTTAAAGCAGTGCCGAGGCGTGCTGATAGATTTGTTACCAGTAGATTCGATCAACATGCAAGCGTGACGAAAATGCGCCGTGAGCTCAAATAGAAATTCCTGGAAGGAAGAGAACTTTCTTTTTTCAAAACAATACTGAGAACGTTTACAGAACCGGCTGTTGTGACTGACTGCAGAACGACAGTACTACTACCAACGTATGCCTCCTACTACCAACGTATGCCTCCTACTACCAACGTATAGCATGTGTAAGGACTGCAAACCCAACATAAGAGAAATCAGGGCTTATATGGAGGCATATACAGGGTGGTCCATTGATCGTGACCAGGCCAAATATCTCACAAAATAAGCGTCAAACGAAAAAACTACAAAGAACGAAACTTGTCTAGCTTGAAGGGGAAAACCAGATGGCGCCATGGTTGGCCCGCTAGATGGCGCTGCCATAGGTCAAACGGATATCAACTGCATTTTTAAAAATAGGAACCCCAATTTTTATTACATATTAGTTTAGTATTTAAAGAAATATGAATGTTTTATTTGGACCACTTTTTTCGCTTTGTGATAGATGGCGCTGTAATAGCCACAAACATATGTCTCACACTTTTAGACGAACACTTGCTAACAGGTAGGTATTTTAAATTAAGATACACAACGTAGATACTTTTGAACATTTTACTTCGGTTGTTCCAATGTGATACATGTCCCTTTGTGATCATATCATTTCTGAGAACGCATGCTGTTACAGCGTGATTCCCTATAAATACCACATTAATGCAATAAATGCTCAAAATGATGTCCGTCAACCTTAATGCATTTGGCAGTACGTGTAACGACATTCCTCTCAACAGCGAGTAGTTCACCTTTGTGGGGCGGCGGATAAATTTGTAAAATAATAAACTAAAATCTGATTGCTGGATATATGCTTGCGTGTTGAATCAGTTTCTAGCTTTTAGAATGTTGTTAATGCTGTCTTTTGCCGTTCTCAACACTGGCTCTCTATTTACTTCGTGGCCCCCAGAAAGTGATTTAATA
The DNA here is from genome assembly GCF_023864345.2 of Schistocerca serialis cubense. Classification (NCBI taxonomy): domain Eukaryota; kingdom Metazoa; phylum Arthropoda; class Insecta; order Orthoptera; family Acrididae; genus Schistocerca; species Schistocerca serialis. The sequence goes on along the minus strand of NC_064641.1, from coordinate 849,271,163 downwards.
AAACTTGGAGCCAGTAAATATATATCCTAGTGCCCACTTTGCCTGAGAATGTTATTATAACTGCAGCTTATAGCTCTGAGGAATTAGGAGATTGTCCGGGATTTCTAATCAAAAACGGTTTTCCAAAATAGTTGAGTATATTCTGAAATTCACTGATAAACAACACAAGTATCCCTACAACCTAACTAACAGAACAGTTCAGAGTCTAATGCGCTGATGCAACTATAAATGTCCGAATCAAATGTTAAAAAGAATGCTCGCCATAATTTGATGAAAATATTTCATCAAACGCCACGCTAAATTTTTGGTAGAATGTCTGTCCCGCGACGGCACGGGAAAATACGACAATACGCAAACTGAAGCTAGATAATGAAAATCATTCCAGAATTAACACTTCACATATAATGTTTTCATGGTTCCGCGTATCTCTGGCAACTTAATACGGCACCCGAGGCTGTTTGTAGCAGATACACTGATGCGACGCGACTACCGACACAGATGGCGTGTCATTCAGCGTCTGGAGAGAACTGGGGCCTTCCTTCCTCGCGCAGTGTTCTTATATATAAAGCCGCGGTGCGGACGGCGAAGGGAACGCCTGATCTTTCCGGCTCTCTCGACTAGCCGCTGGGCTAGTAACGCACCACTTCAAGTTACATAATAATTTATAGCTTCTTTGGCTGATGGCCGAAGAAGCTCTTAATTTAAACGTGCATTCAGCACGCAGGTAAGTATTGATAATAAAATTTTGACGTGGCTAAGTTAAATACTTTGAGCGAGAGAATTAATTAAATTACACTGCACGCAGCAGATGAGCTCTGAACTGCCCCTTTTGAGATCCGCTATCGCTATAATTTTATAGGTATTAAAAAGAAAATTTACACATCTTCATAGTCATAGCGGACCTCCAATCTATTTAAATCTAAACATCCTAGCCTTATTTGCTAGCCTACTTAATCTATCTTGCTTCCTTCAGTTTTGAGACGAAAACCAGAAAATCATGAATTTCCACTAAAATCTTAATATGTGAAATCCAAAGTACTGTTTTTATTAAATCATTATGAAAGATGAATCTAAATATAAATTTTGAAGTCTCTAGCTCTGTTCTGTTGCGCCAATGATTTTTCCAGAAAAACGTCCAAATCTCGGAAATGGCTGAAGTTATCGAACTGATATTTAACACACATTAATTTAGTATTATTTCTGACATGCTAGAAAAGTTTTAGTTCATTCGCTTGATTTTTAAGGTATTGCGCAACATTTATGACGTCAGAGCTAGTTACAGCAGACTGGCTGACACACAATGGAAACTGATGTGAATTTACTACAGCGTGAGTAGGCTGCTTCCCTACATCACCCTCTACTTAAATTTTTTGTTTATGAATGTTAATGAATGAAAAAAAATTTAATTACAAAAGGGAAGCAAGAGTACAGTTTAACTCCCTATGAAAAATCAAAATTGAAATATAAACCGTAGAAACATTAAAGAAAACTGATTACCTACATTAATTATTTAAATTGTAGGCATGTTCACTGCCTTTTAAACAATGTCATTACTCAAAATTTTAAGCAAAGTCAACGAAATATTTTGGCATACATATTGCCTTAGACAAACACATACAAATTGAAAAATTATGAAAATCTTAACTACATTAAATACATTTTTACATACACACATTCAAAGAAATAACATGATACATAAACAGATATATATATCTCTTAGCAGTCTTTTCTAAACCTGAAAGAAAAAGTTCACAAATAATTCTTACACACGTGGTTGTAGCCGCTTTGGCTGGCGTCCTACACTTCCATTCACAGGGGTAGAGAAGGGGAAGTTGCTATGGTGTGCGTCCTTCACGTTCTCTCTAAATTACATGGGGGAAAGGGGAGGGGTCACTGTGAGTTGTGTCCAAGTCACTCCACGCTTTCACGCAGCTACCAGGCTGCCATTATCTGGTTTGTCCTGTAGAACAAACAAAAAGAGTGCCTCAGACTCTGTTCACTTAATATCTAAGGGAGGGTCACAATGAAATGGGGATATATACATTTTATCCTTCAGTATGTTGCTGGAACAAAGTTAACAGAACCTTTCTCAATTTTACTCTTACTGTTACTTAACTGTCATAAAATCGGTCAACAATTGGCTCAAAACGCCGTTAGTCACGTACTGGAGAAAATTTATGCTCCTAAGGCATACAATCATAAATCATATTTAATCTGAATTTATAATTTCTGGGCGGGAACACTGAACCAATGCTCGGTACATTCCTGATACATTTGTATTTTAAGCACTTAACTGACTCATCTTTGATTACCTTATTCTTAGAGATAGTATGAGTATGATTAGCGGTTGTTTTCTCAGCTTCCATGTACATATGAGTAACTTTTGGTAATAGTACAGTTGTGAGTGTTCAAAACACACTACGTTTAGTTGACTACTAAATCCACTTATTGGTCCTCTGCCGTTGTCAGTTCCACATCTGCAATTACGTACTTACTTACTTTGAAGTGTATTTATGCGGAGCTAAAATAATGTTTTACGTCTGCCATTATGTACTTATTTACTTTGCTAGTGTATGAACTTAAGTAATACTCATTCCATTTAAATTTAAAGCATAGGAAAGCACATTTATCTCATATTCGTAGTGTATTGCAGCTGATTAGTTTGCTCATGTGGCAATCCATTTCCACTCGATCGGACGCTGAAACCACAGGTAGTCTCTCTCGACCTACCACTAAAGTGCATCAAGTAATTATGGACGAGCGTAATGCTAAATTCCTTAAACCTATAGGACACCATGAGCTGCTCTGTCTCATCTAACATAAGGGTACCTATGGTCGCATTCACGCCTCCAACTCATAAACTCAATACGTGTAGGTGTATCCTGTCACACACTACACTAAAATAATGGCCAGCTCCAACCTTATAAATACTTCAGGGACGTGTCCTTCACGTCTCAACCACAAACACTGCTCAATTCTATTACACTGCCTTTCCTTGCTACACCAGGTGAGTTTAATCTTACCACTTATCTGCATATTTTTTCCTAACACTAAGCAATCTCTTTTACTATTTATTAGTTAGCTCTAATACATACACTAGGTTTCACTACCACTTCAGATCCTGCTTGTACATGAATTCATATATCTTTTTAAATTACTGTTGGTGGACCATTTCCAATAAAACAACACTTTGTAGTTACTATATTACCAGGGTACTATACATAATTGTTACTCAAATACATTTTATATCTTAATTACGTCATACTTCTCTATTGTTTGTCACTATTAGGTTTGTCACATTAGGTATTTTTCTTCACTAATCGGTAGATGGAATGGTTACATAACTCATGGCTTGATAGCCATGACTGAAAATTTTCATGTCTGGAAAGAAGAGGTCGAAATTTTAGCGGACAGGAAAGAGGAAGAATGAGTGAGACCTGAAAGGGAAAGAAGATCTCACACAGCTGGGACTGCACAGCTGCCACACTGTGTAGAGGTTACAGAACAACCTCCTCCCTACAGCATTCATTAGTTTATGGTTGGCTTGGTAACCATAACGGAAAATTTTGTGTTGGAAAGTAGAGGTCGAAATTTTTGGGGATAGGAAAGATGAAGAATGAGTGAGACCTGAAATGGGAAAGAAGATCTCACACAGCTGGGACTGCACAGCTGCCACACTGTGTAGAGGTTAAAGAACAACCTCCTCCCTACAGCATTCATTCACTACCTATGAATTTCTTTAGGTCAATCACGTTCCTGAGACCTAATAGCTTCTTACTTTTAGGGTACTCTAGCCTATATGCATTGGCATGTGGTTTTCCTATTATCCTGAAAGGTCCTTGGTATACGAACATGAATTTCTTTGTTTCTGCATTTACTTTCTTTGATTTTTCTTTGGTTTTGACAAGGACTAATTGACCTATTTCAAAGCTAGTAGGTACAGCTTTTGCGTCATGACGCTTCTTCCTTTCCAACGCTCTTTTTCTCATATTAGCCCTAGCCTTTAGTTTCTTCTCGTCTGTGGATATTTGCGTTAGAATAGGGAATTCTACCATATCTGCAATCACATTGTGCGGTTCTTGGCCAAACATCAATTCGCAAGGTGCAAAACCAGTTGCATCATGTCTTACGTTGTTAATTACATTCTCAAAATACTTAATGTGCTCTGCCCAACTTGAGTGTTTCCGAGCACAATAAGTTCTGCAAAGCCTATTCAATTCCCTCACAATACGTTCACTCATATTTCCTTGGGGGAAATACGCAGATATTTTCAGATGTTTCACGCCGGCCTTATCTAGACATTCCTTAAATCTATCAGAAGTAAATTGAGGTCCATTGTCTGACAGCAAATTCTTCGGAACGCCAACGTTCACGAAGAAATCTTTTTCCAACTTTTCAACCAATGTTTTTGCATTTGCTATTTTAATTGGGTATAGTTTAACATATTTACTGAATCCATCCACAACAACAAAAACATGGGTACAACCACCTCTCGAAACAGGAAGAGGGCCAAACAAATCACAAGCCAGTAATTCTAGGGTTTCAGTTGGCTCTACTGAATGCATATCTCCTTGTATTCTGGTGTTGGCAGCACGGACTTTTTGGCACACTACACACGATGCTAGACGCTTGGCCACACGGCGGTACATGTTGTCAAATACAACCTTCTCTTGTAATTTTGCAATGCACTTCTTTGCACCGTAGTGCCCATACCTCAGGTGTACATAGTCGATTAGTAAGTCTACATGTTGTGAGGGAAAGCACAGCTTCCACTCAGAAACACCTACCTTCTTCCTTCTAAACAGAATACCTTTATGCAGACAATAGTATTGCGAAACCTTAGGATAGCTCGCATTTCCTAAATAGCTCTTCACTAATTTCAGTTGGTCATCTGCATTCTGCTCACGTCTCAAGTTCTTAATCACCCTCTTTAATGCACTTTCTTCCTTTACTTCGTGTAATGCAAACATTCGAACTTCATTTAGGTCGGTGGCTGTAATTCCCGCGTCATCACAGAGTTCCGCACTTCTAGATAACCCATCAGCTACCAGATTGTCTTTCCCTTGAATATACCTAACCTCAAGGTCAAACTGCTGGAGATACAAAGACCATCTTACCAAACGAGAATTCCTCAACTTACAGGTCTTTAAAAAGGTCAATGCCTTATGGTCACTGTAAACAATTATCTTGTGACCTAATAAATACTGCTCAAACTTCTGTACCCCAAATACAATTGCTAATGCTTCCAATTCTGAGATGCCATAATTTCTCTCTGCTGCCTGTAAAGATCGACTGGCGAAAGCTATAGTCTTGTGCACTTCTTGTTCGTTCTCTATTTCTACTTGGAATATCTCCACAGCTATACCATAGCCACTAGCATCAACAGACATACAGAATGGTTTTTCAAAGTCAGGATGATGCAAAATTGGACTATTAATTAAAGACTGTTTAAGCACCTCAAACGCCTGTTGACATTCTGCTGTCCAAACCCAAGGGGTATTCTTTTTCAGCAGGAGGTGAAGACTGGGAGCATTAAAAGCCTGATCACTAACAAAACGCCTATAGAAGCCGAAAAGACCGAACATTGATCTCAACTGCTTCTTGTTTCTGGGAGCCTCAAATTTTTCAATTACTGCTAGCTTGCCTGGGTCAGGCAGAATACCTTTTCCACTTATCCTATATCCCAAGAAACCTATTTCCTCTTTAACGCACTCTGTCTTTTCAATCTTTAGTTTCATGCCACCTTTCTCAATAGCCTCTAACACTTCCTCTAATAAAGCTATGTGTTCTTCCCAGGTAGGAGTTGCTATTAACAAATCATCTACGTAGACTGTTATTTTATTACTTAAAGCTGGTCCTAAAACATGGAACATCACACGTACGAAGGCACAAACAGAGATATTAAGTCCGAAAGGTACCACACGGTATTGGTAACAAACTCCTTCGTACAAGAAAGCTGTGTACTTCCTTGAACTTTCCGCCAGTGGCAAATTCCAATACCCACACGTGATGTCCATAGACGTTAAGAATTTTACTCCCCGGAATTTTTGCAGTAACTCGTCCATGTTCTGCGGTCTATCACTTTCCCTAACCACTATTTCATTCAACCAACGAGCGTCCAAGACCAATCTGACACGCCCGTCTCTTTTTGGTACAACAACAAGAGGATTATTGTATTCACTGACCGCTTTCTCAATCACACCCCACTCCAGCATTCTCTGTATCTCCTTTCGAACCGCCTCCTTCCTTGCTACATGTATTTGGTATGGCTTCCTGAAAAACACTTGGCCGGGTTTCACTTGTAATTTACATTCATAACCCTTGACTATGCCAGGTCGATCCGAAAATACTTTGTGATGCCTTTTTAGAACCTGTCTCAGTTCTTCCTTTTGATTGGCTGAAATCCTATCGATTTCCTGCAATTTAGTTTCTATTTTGTCTAAAATAATTGCTTCTTCTTCTTCTGTATTCAGCTTATTGTTATTAAGATTAACACCTTCGTCCCAATACCTCCTATTTTTCAGAACTCGTATAGGCAGCTCCCAAGTTTCATGATCAGTTACTACATGTTTATCACTAAAAGGGACTGTAATTACTCCGGTTATTGGCAAGACCATTTTTAACTGGCTTCTTTCAAAGTCAACAACACTCTGATATTTTGACAAGAAATCTATGCCAATTAAAACCTCAATACTGAGATTATTTACAATTAAACATGGATGATCAATTAAATTACCATTAATGTTAAAGGGTAGTAAAGCTTCTTGCTTTACCGTTTTTGAAACCTTGCCAGTAGCACCAATTATTCTTAGTCCTTATACCTTCATTACTGTAAGCTTGTCTTTACCAGGTAATGCATCAAAGAAGGACTGCGATATTGCACTCACCTCACTTCCACTGTCTAAGAGACAACGTACATTGATACCCAACATATTCACTATTATTATAGGGTGGCTTATTCTAGGTTGTACAGGTGGTTCCTCACATTCATCTAGTAGTTCCTTTTGGATTTGTCTCCAACTAAAGTGATCGACATCTGTCTTCATTACATTTAGGTCACAGTGTGTAGGGGTTTCCTGAATTACATTTTCAGCTGCTTTTTCCGGTCGGTCTATTAATTTTAAATCGAAACACCGCACGACTTCATTACATTTAGTTTGCTGAACATGACCCAAATTACTGTAGTCTGAGCGATTCTGCGCCTCTAGACCGGGCATAACATTAGTTACAGCTAAACCACTTTCACCATTATCGTCGGTTTCCTTCTCAAGTGACAACTGGTCACAGCTACTGGGTTCATCGACCCCAAACTGCCTACCCTCTACATTCCCACTTATCTCCTGTCCTAAATCTATTAGTACATTGTCAACATCCTGCACAGGCACTTTAGATAAGAGCACATCATCCTCATCGTAAATATAAGCATGAATTTCTTCTGCTTCTTCACCTGTCAATTCAGTATTTTGTAGCTTATCCCTACTGTTACACTGCAGCGCCTTCTCTTTCTCTTCCCACTTAGAAAGCGTCTCTAACACGGTATCTATCAAATACTGTGAGTGATCTAATATTTCTGTTGTATCCTTAGGTGCTACCGACTCTTCATCCACATGTTCAGTTTGAGTATTCTGATCTGTCTTACCAATTCCCTTAACTACTGGCTTAGGAAAAGTAACCGCCTGGTGAGCGCCAGTGTCCTCATAGACGGGAACTAGTTTTCCTGCCTCGGCATACTACTGTTTCCTTTAGTTTCATTATAGTTAGCTGGCATAGCCTTACTTTCCGTACTGTTGTTTACATGCATATTTCTGTTTGGAACAAAATTATTATCCCTTGGACGCCATTGTTGGTTCTGATAATTATTTCCCCAATTCCTATCTCTCTTAGGATGACGAACACCTACTGTTCTGATGTTTACATTGCCATTTTGCTCGTTCCTAAAATTACTATTATTATTATTGGCATTACGGTTATTACGTGCTTGCTCCTCATTGGCAGCAACACGTTCTACACGTTCCAAATATTCAATGAAACGATCCAGATTGTCTCTAGGGGCTGATATAATTCTAGTTTGCCAGTACCATGGCAGTTTGGCTTCCAGACCTAGTATAATCATTTCTGGTTTTAGCTTTTCCGCCAAATGTGACAAACGTGAAATCCATGACCTAGCAAACTCTTTAATAGATTCCTTGCCTGCATTGAAGCGTTTTCCACTCCAAAATTCTCTCAACACTTCATTTTGCTTATTGCTAGACCAATATTCATTAATAAAAGCTGTTTTAAATTCCGCTAATGTTTTACATTTCAACATAACATCAGCTGACCAACGCATGGCGTCACCTGCTAAATGGCTTCTAATAAACGAGATTTTCTCTCGTTCAGACCAAGTTGGTGGAATCACATCTTCAAAATCGTTCCAGAAATCTAGCGGGTGGATATTTTTATCTGGATCGAACCGCAAGAACTGCCGACACCCGATAAAAGCGGCGTTTGCAGCTACAACTTGTTGTACATTACCATTACCAGAAGTTACTGAAGCTACTTTACTCTCAATGTTAGCAATGTTAGTACTTATATTTTCTACTTTCATTTCAACATTATCTACTCTTTGCACAATATGAGTAGTGTCAGTTTTGATTGCTTCTACTTCTGCTTGACATATGTTTACTTTTATATTAACATCTTTAAATCTATCTGAGCACAGTTCAGACTCCGCCTCGATCTTTTCTGTTAACTTGTGCTCCAGCTTCGCATCTTCCATTTGGAAGTCTTTGCGAACCTCAGCAACTTCGGATTTAACTGTTTTATACATTTCAGAAAACTGTTGAGCAACCTTTTTCTTAATATCCTCATGATTGCAATCAATTTTATAATTCAAACTGTCTAGATCCTCTTTCAACTTATTGCAACCAGCCTTGAAAGTATCGTCCATTACCTCCAATCGTTTATTAAAATTTGTTTGGCTGGCCACAATCTCAGACTTTAATTCAGCATTACTGCTTTTGACCTGTTCACTTATTTCGGACTTCAATTCAGCATTCATTCTAGCATTACTGGCTGCCATTTCAGCATTACTGCTTTTGACCTGTTCACTTATTTCAGACTTTAACTCAGCATTCATTCTAGCATTACTGGCTGACATTTCAGCATTATTGGATTCTAATTTATTGTTCATTGCCTCAAACCGCATATTAAAATTTGTTTGACTGGCAGTTATTGCTTGTAATATAACATTTAAATCAACAGCCCCAGCATCTTTGGGTTGCTCACTGGCGGGTTTTTTATCACACTCAGGTGACATAAAACTAGCTCCAACACCAGAATCATCAAAACTAAATGAAACTTCTGATTGATTAGTCATATCTAACTTCTCCTTCTTAAACTCTACCATCTTTGATGACTGTTTCATTTTTAATTCATCAGAGAAACTATCATCCAATAAATTTACCATTTCTACTTTCCGCTTTACAACAGGGGTCTCTATTATTGAATCATTGCCCCTTCGCACACTATTGTCAGGAGACAATACTTCATTTTTCACTTTAACATTACTACCTTCATGCATGTTTATACTTGAAACGTTGTCTGAATTTACAGTTCCCTCAACAGACATAGGTTCTAATTTAAGTTTAAACTCAGTTTCTTTTGGCGGTTCCATCGCCAACAGTCTTTTAGTGCAGGTTAGTAAAATTTTTAACAGTTTTTCACTTAACTTAGTTCCTTCTGCACGACGTATGGCGTTGCCAGCGCGGCGTACCAGGATTCCTGATGCGACGTGGCACGTTAAACTGCAGACGGCTCTCCGACGGCTGTTGTGTGTTAGCGTGGCCCGCAATTGCAGGCTCTGCGTCGGCTGCTCCAGCGGACGACTGCGGTGCGGCGAGACTGGCTTCTCGCGATGCCGGCAGCACCGCTAGACCCAGTGCCAGCTCCGTCAATCCAGATGCGTTGTTAATCCAATTGCGTCGTCCACATGCACACGTAACACATTCACTGTTCTATACTCAGTTGCGTGTCGCATTTCACTCGCGAATCCGAATAGTTAAAAATCACTTTCACTTAGTTGTTTCCCGGCCGATGCACCATATGTGGGGCGGCGGATAAATTTGTAAAATAATAAACTAAAATCTGATTGCTGGATATATGCTTGCGTGTTGAATCAGTTTCTAGCTTTTAGAATGTTGTTAATGCTGTCTTTTGCCGTTCTCAACACTGGCTCTCTATTTACTTCGTGGCCCCCAGAAAGTGATTTAATAAAACTTGGAGCCAGTAAATAGATATCCTAGTGCCCACTTTGCCTGAGAATGTTATTATAACTGCAGCTTATAGCTCTGAGGAATTAGGAGATTGTCCGGGATTTCTAATCAAAAACGGTTTTCCAAAATAGTTGAGTATATTCTGAAATTCACTGATAAACAACACAAGTATCCCTACAACCTAACTAACAGAACAGTTCAGAGTCTAATGCGCTGATGCAACTATAAATGTCCGAATCAAATGTTAAAAAGAATGCTCACCATAATTTGATGAAAATATTTCATCAAACGCCACGCTAAATTTTTGGTAGAATGTCTGTCCCGCGACGGCACGGGAAAATACGACAATACGCAAACTGAAGCTAGATAATGAAAATCATTCCAGAATTAACACTTCACATATAATGTTTTCATGGTTCCGCGTATCTCTGGCAACTTAATACGGCACCCGAGGCTGTTTGTAGCAGATACACTGATGCGACGCGACTACCGACACAGATGGCGTGTCATTCAGCGTCTGGAGAGAACTGGGGCCTTGCTTCCTCGCGCAGTGTTCTTATATATAAAGCCGCGGTGCGGACGGCGAAGAGAACGCCTGATCTTTCCGGCTCTCTCGACTAGCCGCTGGGCTAGTAACGCACCACTTCAAGTTACATAATAATTTATAGCTTCTTTGGCTGATGGCCGAAGAAGCTCTTAATTTAAACGTGCATTCAGCACGCAGGTAAGTATTGATAATAAAATTTTGACGTGGCTAAGTTAAATACTTTGAGCGAGAGAATTAATTAAATTACACTGCACGCAGCAGATGAGCTCTGAACTGCCCCTTTTGAGATCCGCTATCGCTATAATTTTATAGGTATTAAAAAGAAAATTTACACATCTTCATAGTCATAGCGGACCTCCAATCTATTTAAATCTAAACATCCTAGCCTTATTTACTAGCCTACTTAATCTATCTTGCTTCCTTCAGTTTTGAGACGAAAACCAGAAAATCATGAATTTCCACTAAAATCTTAATATGTGAAATCCAAAGTACTGTTTTTATTAAATCATTATGAAAGATGAATCTAAATATAAATTTTGAAGTCTCTAGCTCTGTTCTGTTGCGCCAATGATTTTTCCAGAAAAACGTCCAAATCTCGGAAATGGCTGAAGTTATCGAACTGATATTTAACACACATTAATTTAGTATTATTTCTGACATGCTAGAAAAGTTTTAGTTCATTCGCTTGATTTTTAAGGTATTGCGCAACATTTATGACGTCAGAGCTAGTTACAGCAGACTGGCTGACACACAATGGAAACTGATGTGAATTTACTACAGCGTGAGTAGGCTGCTTCCCTACACCTTCCGTAACGTTGGCCCATGCAAGGACAATGCACTGTCGCATCTTGTCAAGCGTTGTCGGTGGATCACGATAGCAAATATCCTTCAACTTTCCCCACAGAAAGAAATCCGGGGACGTCAGTACCGGTGAACGTGCAGGCCGTGGTATGGTGCTTCGACGACCAATCCACCTGTCATGAAATATGCTATTGAATACCGCTTCAAACGCACACGAGCTATTTGCCGGACATCCATCATGTTGGAAGTACATCACCATTCTGTCATGCAGTGAAACATCTTGTAGTAACATCGGTAGAACATTACGTAGGAAATCAGCATACATTGCACCATTTAGATTGCCATCCATAAAATGGGGGGCAATTATCCTTCGTCCCATAATACCGCACCATACATTAACCTGCCAAGGTCGCTGATGTTCCACTTGTCGCAGCCATCGTGGGTTTTCCGTTGCCCAATAGTGCATATTATTCCGGTTTTAGTTTCCGCTGTTGGTGAATGACGCTTCGTCGCTAAATAGAATGCGTGCAAAAAATCTGTCATAGTCCCGTAATTCCTCTTGTGCCCAGTGGCAGAACTGTACACGACGTTCAAAGTCGTCGCCATGCAATTCCTGGTGTACTGAAATATGGTTCGGGTGCAATCGATGTTGATGTAGCATTCTCAACATCGACGTTTTTGAGATTCCCGATTCTCGCGCAATTTGTCTGGTACTGATGTGCGGATTAGCCGCGACAGCAGCTGAAACACCTACTTGGGCATCATCATTTGTTGCAGGTCGTGGTTGAAGTTTCACATGTGGCTAAACACTTCCTGTTTCCTTAAATAACGTAACTATCCGGCGAACGGTCCGGACACTTGGATGATACCGAGCAGCATACATAGCACACGCCCGTTGGGCATTCTGATCACAATAACCATACATCAACACAATATCGACCTTTTCCGCAATTGGTAAAGGGTCCATTTTAACACGGGTGATGTATCACGAAGTAAATACCGTCCTCACTGGCGGAATGTTACGTGATACCACGTACTCATACGTTTGTGACTATTACAGCGCCATCTATCACAAAGCGAAAATAGTGGTCCAACTGAAACATTCTTATTTCTTTACGTACTACACGAATATGTAATAAAAATTGGGGGTTCCTATTTTAAAAAACGCAGTTGATATCCATTTGACCTATGGCAGCGCCATCTAGCGGGCCAACCATAGCGGCATCTGGTTTCCCCCTTCAAGCTAGACAAGTTTCGTTCTTTTTAGTTCTTTCGTTTTTTGTTTATTTCGTGAGATACTTGACCCAGTCACGATCAATGGACCGCCCTGTAGATAGTAGTTTTTTCCTCGCTCTATTTAGGAGTGGAACAGGAAAGAACATGACTAGCAGTGATGTGAAGTACCATCTGCCATATACCGTATAGTGATTTATGGATTATTCAGAGTATAATGGGTATAAGTGCAGGTATTTCGATTGGGGACTGTGGACAGTGTACTGAAAAACATTACTTCAGTATTTACATCACTTCCAGACTAATAATTATAGCTGTTACAGGTCGTACTTTTTTAGGCTGCACAGTACTTCCAAGTACATATGGCAAGAGAAGACATTAAAGCTTATTTCCTCTTAGATAGCGGTTGAGATGTTGAAGTGTGGATACATGGATGTAAAACGGAAAGTCTATCTTCCCAGGCGTTGTTCACTTCGTGCCTCAGGTACGGCCATGCGGAAGACATCAGGTCATAGCGCTTGTGACCTGTTTGTGAGAGAATTGTTCGACACAGAGAAAAATACAACCAGTACAAGAATGTGCGTACATATTAAGTCACGGCATGTAAAAAATATCTGCACTTATATCACTTACACCTGGTGCATGTAGATGTATACTACTGGCCATAGAAATTGCTACAACAAGAAGAAATGCAGATGATAAACGGGTATTTATTGGACAAATATATTATACAAGAACTGACATGTGATTACATTTTCACGCAATTTCGGTGCATAGATTATGAGAAATCAGTACCCAGAACAACCACCTCTGGCCGTAATAACGGCCTTGATATGCCTGGGCATTGGGTCAAACAGAGCTTGGATGGCTTGCACAGGTACAGCTGCCCATGCAGCGTCAACACGATACCACAGTTCATCAAGAATAGTGACTGGCGTATTGTGACGAGCCAGTTGCTCGGCCACCATTGACCAGATGTTTCCAATTGGTGAGAGATCTGGAGAATGTGCTGGCCAGGGCAGCAGTCGAACATTTTCTGTATCCAGAAAGGCCCGTACAGGACCTGCAACATGCGGTCGTCCATTATCCTGCTGAAATGTAGGGTTTCGCAGGGAACGAATGAAGGGTAGAGCCACGGGTCGTAACACATCTGAAATGTAACGTCCACTGTTCAAATTGCCATCAATACGAACAAGAGGTGACCGAGACGTGTAACCAATGGCACCCCATACATCACACCAGGTGGTACGCCAGTATGGCAATGGCGAATACACGCTTCCAATGTGCGTTCACCGCGATGTCGCGAAACACGGATGCGACCATCATAATGCTGTAAATAGAACCTGGATTCATCCGAAAAAATGACATTTTGCCATTCGTTCTACATCTACATCTATATCTACATACTCCGCAATCCACCATACGGTGCGTGGCGGAGGGTACCTCGTACCACAACTAGCATCTTCTCTCTCTGCTCCACTCCCAAACAAAACGAGGGAGAAATGACTGCCTGTATGCCTCTGTACGAGCCCTAATCTCTCTTATCTTATCTTTGTGGTCTTTCCGCGAAATATAAGTTGGCCGCAGTAAAATTGTACTGCAGTCAGCCACAAATGCTGGTTCTCTAAATTTCCTCAGTAGCGATTCATGAAAAGAACGCCTTCTTTCCTCCAGAGACTCCCACCCGATTTCCTGAAGCATTTCCGTAACACTCGCGTGATGATCAAACCTACCAGTAACAAGTCTAGCAGCCCGCCTCTGAATTGCTTCTATGTCCTCCGTCAATCCGACCTCGTAGGGATCCCAAACGCTCGAGCAGTACTCAAGAATAGGTCGTATTAGTGTTTTATAAGTGGTCTCCTTTACAGATGAACCACATCTTCCCAAAATTCTACCAATGCACCGAAGACGACTATCCGCCTTCCCCACAACTGCCATTACATGCTTGTCCCACTTCATATCTCTCTGCAATGTTACGCCCAGATATTTAATCGACGTGATTGTGTCAAGTGTTACATTACTAATGGAGTATTCAAACATTACGGGATTCTTTTTCCTATTCATCTGCATTAATTTACATTTATCTATATTTAGAGTTAGCTGCCATTCTTTACACCAATCACAAATTCTGTCAAAGTCATCTTGTATCTTCCTAGAGTCACTCAACGACAACACCATCCCGTACACCACAGCATCATCAGCAAACAGTCGCACATTGCTATCCACCCTATCCAAAAGATCATTTATGTAGATAGAAAACAACAGCGGACCTGCCACACTTCCCTGGGGCACTCCAGATGATACCCTCACCTCCGATGTACACTCATCATCGAGGACCCAGGTTCGTCTTTGAGTACACCATCGCAGGTGCTCCTGTCTGTGATGCAGCGTCGAGGGTAACCGCAGCCATGACCTCCGAGCTGATAGTCCATGCTGTTGCAAACGTCGTCGAACTGTTCGTGCAGATGGTTGTGTCTTGCAAACGTCCCCAACTGTTGACTCAGGGATCGAGGCCTGTCTGCACGATCCGTTACAGCCATGCGGATAAGATGCCTGTCATCTCGACTGCTAGTGATACGAGGCCGTTGGGATCCAGCATGGCGTTCCGTGTTACCCTCCTGAACCCAAAGATTCCATATTCCACTAACAGTCATTGGATCTCGGCCAACGCGAGCAGCAATGTAGCGATACGATAAACCTCAATCCCGAGAGGCTACAATCCGACCTTTATCAAAGTCGGGAATGCGATGGTACGCATTTCTCCTCCTCACGCGAGGCATCACAACAACGTTTCATCAGGCAACGTCGGTTAACTGCTGTTTGTGTATGAGAAATCGGTTGGAAACTTTCCTCATGTCAGCACGTTGTAGGTGTCGCCACCGCCACCAACGTTGTGTGAATGCTCCGGGAAGCTAATCATTTGCAAATCACAGCATCTTCTTCCTGTCGGTTAAATTTCCAGTCTGTAGCACGTCGTGGTGTAGCAATTTTAATGGCCAGTAGTGTACAAGATGCTTTCAACAAGTAGTGCAACATATTTCTTTTCTCGGACATACGTGGTTGAAGACATGCGGAATTTGTTGTGGGACATGTGAAATATTTCTTCTTTAGCCCCTATAGTCTCTTGACGTTTCAATAGGTGGCGGCCCTATACATGGGAGATACAATCCAAGCAGACAGCTGCCATTGAGATTCTTTTGGCGGAAAACCAGAGCATCGCAGGTATTCATAGGCGATTGCAGGATGCCTATGCAGACAGCCCACTGAACAAATGCACGGTGAGTCGTTGGGCCAGATGTCTGTCGCCGGCCGCGGTGGTCTAGCGGTTCTAGGCGCGCAGTCCGGAACCGCACGACTGCTACGGTCGCAGGTTCGAATCCTGCCTCGGGCATGGATGTGTGTGATGTCCTTAGGTTAGTTAGGTTTAAGTAGTTCTGAGTTCTAGGGGACTGATGACCACAGATGTTAAGTCCCATAGTGCTCAGAGCCATTTGGAACCAGATGTCCGTCAGCATCGCAAAAAGGTCGTGCAGATCTGTCCGAAGTCCTACGTTCTGGCTGCCTGCACACAACTGTCACTCCTGCATTGTTGAAGCTTGCGGACACTCTCATTGAAGGTCACCGACAGATCACAATCAAACACCTCGCTGCTCAACTGTGCGTCTCTGTAGGTAGTGCTGGACACTCGTACACCAGTTAAGGTACTGAAAGCTGTGCGCCTGCTGGGCTACCATGTAAAATACCATAAAGAGCAACAAAGGACCAACTGAGTGTAACTGATTGCATGTTACGATGTTGGTCTTGACAATTTTTGCCGAACATTGTTACAGGCGATGAAACATGGGTTTATCCCACTGAACGGGAAACAAAATGGCAATCCACGAATTGGCGCTGCACAACCCGTCTTACGAAGAGAAAGTTCGAAGCCGCATCCACAGCTGGCAAAGTCATGGCGGTGGCCTTCTGGGAATCTGAAGGGGTTATTTTGTTTGATTTCCTCCATCATGGTGCAACGACCAACTTGAAAGCATACTGTGCTACCTCCGAGAAACTGAAGAAACGATTTCATCATGCTCGTCGCCTCAGAAATGCAAACGAACTTCTCCTTCTTCTTGACAACGCAAGTTTTCACGGAAGTCTGTGCACCCGAGAGGAGGTCACAAAACTTCAATGGACTGTTGTCCCTCATCGACCCTACTGCCGAATCTCACACCTTCTGACTTCCATCTAGTTCGCCCAATAAAGGATGCACTGCATGGGAAGCAGTATGTGGATGATGGGGACGTTATCAGCGCAGCAAGATGTTGTCTCTGACGTCGAAGCCGCAAAATACTGTACCAGTACTGAAATACCATGTGAGCACACAGACAATCGCAGTAAAGTGGCGTAAGGCTGCGAGGTGCTGGAGTGGAGAAGGCTTTGTACCTCTTTAATTCACACGAATCTTGCATGAGAACGAGACATTCACTCGACCCCCTCCTTATCCACCAGCTTATTAATTATGCGCACAACGGTAACGGAAGGAAATGATGCTGGACCCTGCTAGTTGGTAAAATAAGGAGTGCACACTCACAATAATTTAATAAAAATCGTACTCTACTCAAAAAAAGAGAACTTCATCATAATAAACATCATGAAATGGGATTCACATAATTAGTAGTGAGAGCTCAATTGGGATCACATGGAGAAACAAGCAAGGTGGGCTTGTAGCAAAGCGAACGGGCGTGCTGCTGAGGGATTCAGTTTAAAATTGATGAAGTCCTACAATGCCGGAGCCGCCAAATCCTGTACCAGTACTGAAATGTGCAGCACGTCGTCGGCAGGCAGCGTCCTGATGATGTAGGCGCCGACTTCTGCCGTGCAGCAACTCTGTGTCAATCCCTGGCCGCGAAGGCTGTCCGAGAATTCTAAGTTCTTCTGAAAAAGTGCGAGCAAGTCGCAAGACCGACTCCAAGGAAGATCAGATCCCGACTTCCCCTCTGTGATGCAATGCAAGCAGCGATGCCAGCATTGCTCAACTCCCTACTCTCCCCGAAAAACTGCGAATCAGCATTCAGCTCTGATTCCCAAATTCCCCTACACTGTCTCAGAACATCATTCGGGCCAGCAGCGACTATTCCTTCCAATTTAGAGCAGGGCTTGATGACGTCAACCAGCCTCAGTTTAAGTTGACCAATCATGCCTCTCCTGTTGAGCTGAGGGCTCTGAACTTGCCATTTGACCAGCTACGAAAACAGCCTGCCTAGACCACCGGCCATTGCGCGCCAGACGGTGTCACCCAGCGGGGTACAGTCCTCAAGTGTTCTCAGAATCAAGAGGACAATGCAGTCAGTCGGTGCCAGGAATCTTCGTTCCGGACGCGCCGGAACTGTAAACACATAAACTGCGGCGACACTCAGACGTCTCGCAGGTCGTTTCGCCCTGCAAACAATAGGCGAAACTAGACCGACGTCAGTCGTTCCGCCAGGCGCTTAAGCCTATTGTACGAACCCCACAGAAGTGCAGCACCCAACCGGAAATGCAGTATGGCGCGTCCTCCGATGCTCGCCTCGCACAGGCCACGCAGGGAAGTAAAACAACATGTTCAGGAATCAAGTGAAAAGTATCTCAGTACAAATACTCTCATTACAATTACCTTATTCTGTCTGTTACTACTGTGCAATGACATAGAACATTAATAAAATTGATGAAAATGAGAGGAGATATGCAGAAGAGGGCATGGAACCTCTCAAGGCCTCGCATTGAACGGAGATGATATTGCTAAAAGAGTGGGGAATAATATGGTGTATTGGAATCCTGAATAAAACCAACCTGCTGTCAGATAAGAAGTGTTGCATTACTTACTGAACACCTCTCCTGGATGTAGATAGTGCATGTTGTCTTCGCAGCAGGAGCCAACAATCAACTTTGGTACTTTCCAGTCACAGTGTGGAGGGGGATCTGTGGATACGTCAGCAGGCAGAACTTTTCTTAGCTTGGGGGAATGTTTACTGGCCGTGCAGAGGTACCCTCTGGGACTGGACAATCTTGCGCCATCACATACTCGTTCCGCGAGGCTCCACATATGCAGCTATCTATAGCTCCATACTTCCTGAATCAGTCGCAGCACAATACAGCTTTGTTTGACTTTTAAGGTCGACAACTGGGTTACTTACTGCCTGCGATATTGCGCTCTGTGTTAACGGACTGCTCCGACACGAACTTGGAACCGGAATATGTGAAACTGGTTTGTTTATGCTACCACGACGCAGTCATCTTGTGTATTTCATTGTCTGTAGTTTTATTGCGTTTAAATAAAGCTTGTTTGGCACAAGTACACAATCATCACACACCGGGTTATTCATTTAATATGTCGTCTCAGAGTTAGTTACACGTAAGTCGTAAATACGTACATCTGTTTAGTGCAACTGTTTTTACATACCGGAGCTTTTTATGAAGCGCAAAGCACTACTGTCATTCCTCTGTGTGAAATCAGTGCGATGTATGTCCGACGTGTGTTGCGTCGACGTTTACACATGAAACCATACAAAATTCAGCTACTACAAGCTCTTCGTGAAGGCGACAAACAACAACGCGTGGAACTCTGTAATTTCGTTCTTGGCAAGATGGACGAGTGCAGTTTTCTTCCAAGCTTAGTGTTTAGTGACGAGGCAACATTCCATTTAAATAATGTGATAATATGGGGTACGCAAGAACCACATTAATTTTTAAATCAAAGAATTACTGAACAATGGATCGGTCGCTCTGGACCGAATGATTCAGCCCTACATTACTGGTCTCCAAGATCGCCGGGTTTGACTGCATGCGGTTATTTCTTGTGGGGGTTCATAAAAGACTCTGCTTGTGTGCGTCCCTTATCAACAGCAATGAATGAACTGAGACATCGCATAACACCAGCTAGGGACGCTGTAAATAAAGGCATGCTCGCTGCAGTGTGGGAGCAATTGGAATATCGCATTGGCAGATGACTTGCATCTCAAGGAGGGCTTATTGAACACCTATGAAAAGGTATGAAAAAACAGCTTTTTGAGTTTCCTGTTCATCAAAACACAAAATTCATTGTACATGTTTACTAGTTTCAGAAATACAGACGTGTCAAGTCGGATGATTCTTTTTTATACACCCTATATTTATGTTAAGCCGCGCGGGATTAGCCGAGCGGTCTTAGGCGCTGCAGTCATGGACTGTGCGGCTGGTCCCAGCGGAAGTTCGAATCCTCCCTCGGGCATGGGTGCGTGTGTTTGTCCTTAGGATAATTTAGGTTAAGTAGTGTGTAAGCTTAGGGACTGATGACCTTAGCAGTTAAGTCTCATACGATTTCACACACATTTGAACATTTATGTTAAAACTCATGCTAGTCGCACTTAGGTACAAGTTGTCGGACCGACACACCTACTGGATGGCAAAGGACGTAGCATCTCACGATGATTCACTAGTTAACTTCTGCATCAGTTCTGATCTCGCTTCTAGCAGTGCTTTGAAAGAAATGTACACCTCAAAATTGAATCGATTTTTAAACACGCACTTGATATATGTCATCCGTTAAATAACGACTTCGAGTCAATGAAGTAATAATCAGTCATGCAGTCTCCAATAATCGCCCACCAAACGTTCACACTCACACTGCCTTTGATGTTCATCCTGTCTCAACCAGCGCCGATTCTCAACGGCCCAATGAATGCACAGTTCTTACTTTCAGCTCTCCACGATTCGTAAAGAATGCATCGTTGGTGTAGGGAATTCTCTGATGGAAGAACCTACTGGCCTCAAGTCTCAGCAGAACCGAAGGACAGAATACCACCCATCTGTCTCACTCCTGCTAGTTAATCCGCTGCTGAAGTGACACTTTCTTGATGCAAGCTGCTTGCGCGAAAAAATGCGAAAAGCAGTGGATTGAATTGTTTCAGGGCACTCGCAGTTGTTCAGGACTTAAATGTGAATGCATGTCTCTGGAACCATGTTCTGCACAATCATTCGCCAGTGGAAATAATTTGGGGGGAGGGGGGGGGGGGGGGGGGGGGAAGATGAGATTAATCGTGGCCCTCAGCCGTTACCTGCAATAACCCATAACTGTTCCATACCATTTTTACTGTTACTGGATCGCCATCTGACTGCTACTTCGAACTGCGACATGAATATACTTACTCTGTTTTACTATGCTTTACTAGCTGCTGGTGGGCTGTCATAATAAGTGGCTGTATTTATTGCCAAAGCTGACGTTATTCTTTAATAGCAAAGCTGACGTTATTCCTTAATTAATTTGACTGAAGTAACGTAATTCATAGTTAAACTTTCTCTTGACAACAATAAAATTTTGTAACGTTTTACTTTGATGGTTTTTGGGATGGATTACAATCAGTAATGCAATATTGCTGGCAAAAATTAATTATATTTTGAATGAAATGATTTTACAAACGTTCAAAAGGGACTTACTTTTTACAATAAACTCACAACCAGCATTGCGCAAACATATCGTCAGTAGTCTTGAATTCCCCCCCCCCCCCCAAAAAAAAATCTATAATATTAGTTCTTCTTATTATAATAGTTAGCTGATGTCTCTGTACATCCGTTTATAATCTCTTGTAATTCAAAGCTGGTGGCTGGCAGGCACACCGCTCCTCCCAACCTCTCGCTTCAGACCTGCTACCGACTCGCTTCACTTCTCGCTTACTACTGACTTCCTACGAACGCTAAAGTGCGGTCTCTCCTGCCGACAGTGCTTTCTGGTGCAGACAATCCCTGCTACCATTACAAAATGTATCGAAGCGTGGCCTTTCCAGCTCTTTTCTTAAAATGTATCCAAACGCTGTCTCTTCCGCCCTTTTTAAAATTATATCAGTGCGCGGTCTCTCTTGCCAACAGACATTCCATGCTACCACAATTATTTCCAACATGACAAATATTAATTATTCCTACTTTATCCTATTAATAAAGTATAAACATACTTGTGGATTGACAATATACAATAGAAATACACACGTCTTACAACATCTTCGGAAAGGAAAAATTTTATGACTAACTATCCGTCTAACGACAACTGATTTTATTAATTTGGCTCCGACAGAGAGTATGTAGTGTCAGCATTACACATACGCTCGCGCGCCGTAGATGGAGCAATATTCGAAGAGGGCTGAAGATGGGTGAACGGCAAGAAGTCGACATCATCCGCCTGCAATCCCGAAACTTCATGGAACAATTATTCAAGTCGAATGCGACGTTAGGAACGTCACTCAGAGTGTATGACACTTCTTTGCACATCAATGTCGTTCGTCAGAAGATGCTCGAATAGCATTTTAGCCATTTCCCAAGCGAAATACTAGGAGTAAATTTCACTGGCCACGTTGTTTACACTCGATGGACTCACTAATCTAATCGTATTCTAATGGTAGCCCACCATCAAATCTATACGTATGGGATGGCTGATGTGTGAGACAGTTGTGAGCACTGCGCCTGTTACCAGCATAACATTTAATGAACTGAGTACAGAGACAGTATCAGTAGGAGATAAGACATGGACCTCAACTGGAAGACGGGCAGCCCACACCTCTGAGTACTAGCCGTTTTCTACACAAGGAAAGGGTCCCATACCTCAACGAGCACTTACTTCTCGGTATATTCATTTCTACTTTTGGGAAAACTAGAAATTTTCTAGTTTTGAGCTGTAACTATCTCAGGTAGGAATAGGAGACTCAGCTTTCTTGTATAATTCGATATATTAAATGGTAAGAGAAAGGATAAGATTTCTCTTACACAGGTAGGACGTGAACTGCACCGACAAAATTTCGGAGGTTGTTCAAGGAATTCCCCGAGTCTTTTGGTATAAGGGACACATGGTCTCTGGTGGATCTGGTGGATAATAGCGCTTTGTTTGGTTTCTTAACCCCATTTATCCAGAAAATGTTGCCACAGCAGTGCACATTACAAAAGTTTTCACTACTGTCAAGGTACTTTCGCGGAAACACAGCAAGTCCCTCACACAGAGGTGAGTCGTAGTTCTACGCAGCACATGTACTCTTGGCTCCACGTAGCAGCAAGCGGTGACGGTCAAACGATGTTGTCGTCGCACAGACTATGAAATCCCAAGCACCGAAAACAGCGTATTTTGGAAACAAAACTTTATCTTCTCAGATGTTATGCCTTTCATTAATTATTGCTGATTTAGTATGTTTAGGTGTCAATGTTAATGATGGTGGTAATGCAAAGTAATATGATAAATGAATATTGTTATGTCTATTAGCTGAGAATTCGTTAACGTTGTAAGTAGGCTTTTTAGGTTTTTATGTTGGTAACGCCACGTAGCGCTCTATATGAAAATCACTGACTGTGCATTGTGACGGCTGTGGTTGGTTTGCATTGTTGGAGTATATGCTATTGTAGTGTTGGCAGTTGGCTGTTGACAGCGCGTAGCGCTGCTCAGTTGGAGGTGAGCCGCCAGCTGTGGTGGATGTGGGGAGTGGGATGGCGGAGTTTTGAGAGCGGATGATCTGGACGTGTGTCCATCAGAGTGAGTAAATTTGTAAGACTGGATGTCATGAACTGATATATATATTATGACTTTTGAACACTATTAAGGTAAATACATTGTTTGTTGTTTATCAAAATCTTTCATTTGCTAACAATGCCTATCAGTAGTTAGTGACTTCAGTAGTTAGAATCTTTTAATTAGTTGGCAGTATTGTTTAATTAGCGCTCGCTGTATTGCAGCAGTTCGAGTAACGAAGGCTTTTGTGAGGTAAGTGATTCATGAAAGGTATAGGTTATTGTTAGTCAGGGCCATTCTTTTGTAAGGATTTTTGAAAGTAGATTACGTTGCGCTAAAAATATTGTGTGTCAGTTTATTGATGGTCAGAATAAGTAAAGAGAGAAATGTCTGAGTACGTTCAGTTTTGCTCAGCTGTTTGAAAATCAAATAACGTAGAGGTTTATCAGCACAGTCATTCATAAATTTTTCTAAGGAGACGTTTCAACGTGATAACTACCCGACCACGATAGCATTGCACTCGGCCTCCAGTGACTGTTATCAGGAACGCCCGGTGGTGTTAACATTAAGCAAGCACAGTGGTACCTAAGGCTGCGTTCACAGTGGCACCGACAATAATCGTCAGACATCGTCGCCAGCGGTCGACCGATAACATCGGCCGGCAGCATGCTCACAGTACGTCCGATCTCCTTCGTCAGTTTTTGTCAGGGTCAAGCACGTTTGGTTAGGTTAGAATCTATTCTGTGTATGAAGTAGGTTAGATTTTAACGTCTTAGGGTTGGGTGGACGCCCCGACGCCTCTGTTATTGGATGCTATTGCTACATGGCGGTTTCTGCTATTAAAGAGCCCCCGAATGAATGTGAATGAGCTTTCCTGTCTTGTAAAGAACGTGGCGAGTACTATACACTCAGTCCTCAGTTTTAGGAATAACCAGACAAGTTTCACAAGTAGATGACGGGAGAAACAGTCTGTTACATATTCGAGATAATTCTTGGTAATCTTGAAAAGTAAGTTATAAACACTGTTTTCGCTGTATTTATTTAAAGTTGTGCAGAGGTACGTCAGTTAACCTTCAATGACTGTCATTTAGCACACGTGTGAAAGTCAAGCATAAGGTGTAACATCAAACACTCTGAAAAGCTAAAGCACTGAAAAGTGGAAATACATACCGTACACCACATTTGCAAACTACTTCATATTAACAGAATCACTACCCTACTAGCATAAAACGCCAGAAATCAGTAATAATAATTTGTAGACAACTAATGACGACTTAACACAAAAAAAACAGTACAGTAGCTACAAGCATATAACATACTCCACCCTTTTCACTTGAACAAATTATTTTTTAAGGTTATAATCTATGCCCAAAAAATCTGCCGACTTGAGACTTCAAATAAACCCGGCGATTTTAGTCCATAGATTCCGAACTATATTCAGATTATGATATTTTCATCCTCAGGATGGCACAAACTCACTCTTCCTTGGACTGGACTTAGGAGTTTTTCAATGCTCCATATTCCGTGTGCGAGAACGTCGGTCGATTTGTGATTGACAAAACAAACTAATTTGAATTTCACCATTGCCGTCCGAAGTGTGTACGTTCGGGAGATAAGATCGGCCGCGCACATAATGGTGAACTGATTTGAAAAAATCGACCGTCTGCGGCCGATGTCGGTCGTCGGCGGTATCATCCAAAATTGGAGCCACTGTGACCGCGGCCTAAGGAAAACCCATCACGGTGTAAATGATTCAGACCACTTGTGCATACACTATCCAGTGGTTCAGCGTGTCCACGTGAAGTATCACAATAGCAACTCACGATGAGCTGATCAAAGCGCCCTCTTTCCCACGTGGAATAATATTGTGGTCGACAAACAGGCAGCGCGAGAGAGTCACGCCCAGTAAAATTGTGTAAAGTACTATTTGCCAGTTTATGGTGCCGAGGAAAGAAAACACACTCAGATAATTCAGTTAGGCAAAGAGAGGAATATTTTGATATTTATGGTTTTTTTAAACGTCTTCCTTTCATATAACGCTTTGAAAAGATACTATATTGTGATTGGCTCACAGCGGAAGACGCCGATAGCGGGGTTTAATTCTAATATTGTAGTGGCTATGATGTTTCTTAGCCAATCAGAAGACAGTACTCTGATGCGTCTTGGATTTCTTTGTGGAATCTAGAGATCTCGGAGCTCAGCTAACATGACGGTAGGACGTCTGTATTAGGAGCTCTGAAAAGTGGTTGTAAATTTGCGGAATTATGAGTTAAACTTGAGCGTGGTGTGCCGCAATGTAATTGCGAACGGATGAAAAAGACGAGGGCACAAAAAAACTTGTTTTTCTATGTAAACTGTGACTTTTTAACCAATGAAAATCCGCACGGCATGTTATGAAGGTCGTAACGGTGAACTGAACGTTCGAAGAGACTGATTTGGACAATATAAAGCGAACATTCAAAAACGCAGAACATCTGTTCGTAAACTTCGCACTATGTCTAGCTTATTTTTGGTATTCAATAAATGTGATGTAAGCAGTATTTTCATTCAGTGTGTCATACTTCATATGCGCACAGAGTTTTCCAATAGTTGATGCGTTACACCAAGTTTCTGAGTACAAGTAACGTGATCTTTTGTTGCTAAAAGCATTGTCGTTGCTGTGGCATTATAAGAGAAGCTAGTGAGTGAGTCGGGTCACACTACAGACCAGTCTGGAAATAGCTTGCAGAGCACAGGGATAAAGATACTGAGGATGCGGAATGCATTCAAATTGAAAGCGGTGTATTCTAGATCCTACTTTGCTGATATAAAGTTTTCTCAGAGCGAACTTTGAAAAGTGTGTGCTCGTTTACAACATTCACCTTGACAGGGAGCAGCAAAAGCAGACGAAATTTTGTGCTTTCTGATCTCTGTAAGTGTTGCGATGTGACAGTTCACTGAATTTTTTAAGTCGCCAGTATCTGTTTAAAAGCTCGACAAGTTTCGGAATGTAACAGTAACGACCTAGTAGTAGCACTATATCAGTTTATATCTCATTAATTCAGTAGAAACTAATGAATTCCCGAAGTATATCGCATAAATATGTGGTCCACATGTTACAGAACTGTTCCCAACGCTGAGTAACTCCTTAAAGGTGTTAGGTTACAGCTGTTCCTTAGTGACGTAACTGCGTCATCCTGTAACAGCGCAGAATGCTTAATGCCTAGCTTTATTTTTCTCTGGACATTAAGTGGGTCACGTGATCAAGTGGAGGTAGGCAGAATTTTGAGGAACGGAGTTACGCTGAATATCTTTTTCTTTTGTTTGGTCGTCAGTCTTCTGACTGGTTTGAAGCGGCCAGCAATGATTTCTTCTGATATGACAAAGATTTCATCTCAGAATAGCAATTGCAACCTACATCCTGAATTATTTGCTGGATGTATTCCAATCTCTGCCTTCCTGTACACTTTTTGCGCTCTACAGCTCCCTCTAGTACCACGGAAGTCATTTCTTCATGTCTTAACAGAGGTCCTATCATCCTGTCGCTTCTTCTTGCCAGTTTTTCCATATATTCCTTTCATCACCGCTTCTGCG
Source organism: Schistocerca serialis cubense (assembly GCF_023864345.2). Taxonomy (NCBI): domain Eukaryota; kingdom Metazoa; phylum Arthropoda; class Insecta; order Orthoptera; family Acrididae; genus Schistocerca; species Schistocerca serialis. The sequence continues at coordinate 849,244,276 of NC_064641.1, read as the reverse complement.
AACATCTTAATTCATTGTCTTACCAGTCCACCTAATATTCAGCATTCATTTGGAGTACCACATCTCAAATCCTTCGATTCTCTTCTGTTCCTCTCTTACAACAATCCATGTTTCACAGCCATACAATGCTGTGCTCCGAACGTACATTCTCAGAAATTTCATCCTCAAATTGAGGCCCATGTTTGGTACTACCATACCTCTCTTCGACAGAATTATTAGTAAATATAAAATATGAAATTAGTATAGACGATAGATGAACAGCAGTACCGTGATAAGAGGAAGAATAGTCATTCATACATATTTTAAAAATGTATGTATGTATGTTTCACACTTTCTTCTAACCCACTGGGAGATCAAATCAATTTTTACACGTATCCCTTATTGTAGGACAGCAATGACGTTTAAATTTATTACTTCTGTGCTACTAACTCTATTCCCAATATATTTTTCATACAGTATCCACGGATGCCTCTCAATGTACCTACACAATTAAATCATTGCATGATAAGTAGTTAAAGAGATATGATGACATACACACAGAGATACGTGAAAAATGCCACATCATTCATAATGCTTTAATATACAAGCGTCGTTCAATAAGTAACGCCGCACATTTTTTCAAAAAGCCATTAATATATAGGGTGATTATAATTAAAGTTAAACTTTAAAACAGTTGCAGAAATAACACCATTGGCCTGAATGATGTCAAAGTGCAACAGAATATTATCGGAGAAGGGAGAAAACACATGGCAGAAGAAAAATCAGTAGTTGCAAAATGTATCAATACATGGCGCAGTAAGCATCATAATTTAATAGTGGTCGATTACAAATGACAAATGAATCATGCAAAAATGCCTAAGGTGTACGTTAGTAGGGGGACAACCGTCGCGTCACCCCACTCTCCATTGTTACCAAATTTATACAAGATGGCGGCAATGACGTCATCCAAGATGGCGGCATATAGACTTGGCAACATCACATGACGTCATCCAAGATGGTGCCTTTTGGCGGGAAAATAGGTCAATTGTGCTATGTCCACTAACCTGACCTCAAGAAAAAATGGCGGGAAGTTTGAATTTCGGTGGGAAAATAGTCCAGTTGTGCTACGTCCACTAACCTAAGCGTCCAGAAGAAAAAAAAATGGCGGGATGTTTGAATCCCAACAGGATAATGCATGCAAAGACCGTATGTGTCTTTATTATTATTACTGATTATCATTCATTAACATTCATTATCATTCATTATCATTTATTAACATTCATTGTCATTCATTATAATTCATTGTCATTCATTATCATTCATTATTATAGGCGTACCTCCACTAGAAAATTGCGCCAAATTCAAATTCCAACACGATATTCTCTCGAAAACTGTACTTCTATGTATTATTATCATTTATTATTAATTCAAGATGTCCGATTTTCTCGGTGAGAAAGCCATTCTCCTTACATCCATAACAAAAATCTATCACAAGTTCAAATACCCAACACCATAATTGATCACATGTACGAGCTTTCTCCATCACTTATCTTTTTTTTTTTTTCACTGGTAACCTATCATAATCACGTCAAATAATAAACTGCACATATAGTAACGTAATTCACGTCCTTTGATTTTGTAGGGGAGGAAGGGACCGAAGACTATTTCAAGCAGTATGGTCATCACTTGTTGTCCAACACAGTCAGCACACACATCTTTGATATCGCAATCAGTCACCACGACGTACGTGCTCCAACTGAATTAGTTCAAATCCTCACCACCCCCTGGTCAGCTCGTGGAGACACTGCCAACACCTGTCACGTGAGGCGGCCGGCCACTAGTGGGGCGGGGGGGGGGGGGGGGGGGCGAGCCCAGTGATCGCTCCCACGTCGTAAACATGTTTTCGCTGGACACGTTGGAACTTGTCGAGTTTGATGTCACAGCGGCCCCTTGTCTGCTCACCACGTGCATTCGTCGCCTCCACACGTTTCCCGCCAAAATTGACTTCCTCGGAGCCAAATCACACAACGGTTGACCGTTTCCCTGCAACACTTCCGGCACCACGTTCAAACCTGCAAATACGACCTCACACAGCCGTTCGCCACGTGTCCTTGTGCAATCGAGAACGCGGTGCTATACTTTTGGCGGCAAAGTTTGCTCGACAGTGGAATCCTCCATGACTAAATAATAGCACCTTCAGACACACTAGAACGCCCGCTAATTGACTCGCTCTCGCGCGCGCCTTAAATGTACAATCACTGCGCCACTGCCCCGCTTACATCACACACCCTCCAACACGGGACGGACATAGCCTTCTGTAAATACCTGGAAAATTACTTTATATTTCAGACATTATTGTCATGCATGTGTGTTCCAACTGACTTCTCCATGCTCACACAGCGAAGCTCCAGAGCGCAGCTAACGTACGCGCGATCGGTTGAGCCCGCTCCCTGGCCGGCTGACGTCAAGCGGTCTACGGTGCCCACCCAGCCCCCACGGCCGCAGCGCCTGAGGGCCCCAGCCCGCGAGCACTTAACACCGGACACATTGTTTCAAGTCGACCGCGTGCCGTGCGCGTTTGCTCGTCGCGAGAACGCACGCTAATTCACTCTCACCACCCCGCTATGTTAAATAATTCCATGCGGCAGCGAGCGGCGCCTGTGGGTCCCCCGCCCGTGACTACTTAACACAAGACCCAATGTTTTCTGTCGACCACGTGCCGTACAAAGGATACGTTTGGCGCCAGAGTTTGACCGACAGTGGAATCCACCATGACCACATAACAGCGTGTTTGCTCATCGCGAGAACGCTCGCTAATTCACTCTCACCACCCCGCTATATTAAATAATTCCATTTACAATTTCATACACATCTTCAAACGTGTTCAACTCCCTAATATAAACTACTTTTCGAGGACCAGAATGCCACCCCCGCCTCCTCCTACGAACCAGCACCAAGTTTGAAATCAGCCAGTAAACAAAGCTCACTTGCACTTCCGCCACCAACCTAAGAACATTGTTTCAAACTAAGCCACCAGCACTCAACCTCTTCCTACACGTTTCTGGTAAACGGACTCACCCTGCACTACACCAACGTATTTACTTTATTTATGAATGGAGTATATATATCACGCCGACATGTCCCACATCATACAGACCCGCAAAACACTCCTACATAACTCATTTATAATGCTCTAGACACACGCTTGCTAATTGTAAACAGTTAAAAATAACTCATAGCACAGCCTACAGACATGCGAACTGCTCGTAAATAATGCAAAACATTTACCTCAAAATAGCCAAACAACTGCTAATTTTCGCAAATAATTTCAGTGCATAGGTCGATGGAAGGAAGAACGAGTGTACTTTATTTATTTGCTACATTTCTTTTTCAAACTTTTACTTCTCATAGGTTTCGATATGTAAGGCTGATATACGGCAGTTTCTGAACTCCAGTAGTGCACTACACTTGGCAACACAACCACACCCATCAAGATATTCATTACAGTCCAGACCTGTAACTCCTCTACAGATAAATTTGTCCAGTTATTTGTCTACTCACTCACAGTCTGACCAGATTGCCGTTATTGCGCAAAAACAGCTCAGACTGCGCTGTGCTGCTCGGGGAAGTAAGGAAGAGCTGCACTCTATTTACTTGGAGCCCTTTTATTTAGTCGTGGAGTATATTTGTCACAAAACACCCGCACTGAGCCCACTGTGATCATCTGACACAGGCCAGAAACACGTAAACAACTCCTAATTTCACTGCACATTACCAAACAGCTCTTAAATAATGCAGTACACAGTATCAGCAGACGAGCTCTGTACTCCTAAACTCTCCAAATTAAGCACCACACAGTGCACAGACATGCTCGCAAAATAGTGCAACAGACGCGCCCAAACACCACCAGCTACCAAACCAACCCAAAGTCTCTGCTCGGCCCTCCCCAAACATGACCTCAACACAGTCGCATTCGCACCTATCACCGGAGAAATTGATACCCCCTATATACCTTAGAGATTACGCTCCATCAATCAGTCCATTTACCATTCTCATACCCTCTTTTCGAAGCCTCTATCTAAACACCAATCAACTCATCTTTCTCGCACTTTCAACAGTAAAATTAATTTTACGCACACCCAGAGATACCAAACGCAATTAAAGAGTCAAACTTTTATACAGAGCATCAGGCACATACGACAATATTCAAAGCCTGGTCCATGTTTACCACCTCCACCTTGAATTAAATATTAGTACCATTGCCTTAACATTCTGCCAGCGCTCGATTTGTACCTACTTTTTCCGCTCTTAACTGTTGTCACTAACGGTCGAATATCACTATCTATAGATTACATAAATTTCCACATAAAAACAATCTCGCCCCGCCGTTTAGAGACCTATATCCGAACACATAGCATCATTCAACTATCACTTGCTCTTAACTTATAACTCATTCATCAGGTCTGGGGGCAAGGTCACCCCTTTCTTTCTTTCTTTCAGCGGCAGACAGCTAATTTTTTACAGTGGTAGTTAAATTGCGCCATCAACTTAGCATCACCATTCGCTAAACATATCTTCAAATACGTAAACACACTTACTCAATTACACAGCGGTTCCGCTGAGGACATCAATATTACAGTTCTTAATCCATTAACCACCGAAACAAGTACTAAATGCTCAAACTAATCCCATAGCGCCTTACAAAGCGAGTGTCCGAGCGCCGCCGGCGGCATGTCAAAGCCATATACCCGTCCATCTAAACAGCCGTCCAATCAGCCCCAGGACCAGAATGCTGAAGTGGGCTCTCCCTATACCTGCTCTCCAGCTATTGTCTAACGACATACAGTGCACAAATGGATTCCTGAATAGCGCAGATCTCTATCTCCCCCTTGCATCTCCAACAGGACATGTAAACAGTGTCTCCCCCAGCCAGCGAACCCGACGTCATTTACCTTTCGCTGACAAAATCCACTCACAAATCTTAAACATTCTCACATATAAAACCATATTCACTCCTGCCAAAACTCACTTAATAATAAAAAAGCATTCTCCCTTTCTAAGCATAGATGAGTATGCATTTACCTTCACCCATCTGATCTCTGCAATTTAAGTCAGAGGAAGACATATCTATTACCTTCTGCAACCTGTCTATAAACAGAACGATCTCAATTACTAGAACAGGACCTTGTTTTGACCATTCGCCGGAAATGCGCCCAATGTTGTACGCCCAAACTACACTCCTGGAAATGGAAAAAAGAACACATTGACACCGGTGTGTCAGACTCACCATACTTGCTCCGGACACTGCGAGAGGGCTGTACAAGCAATGATCACACGCACGGCACAGCGGACACACCAGGAACCGCGGTGTTGGCCGTCGAATGGCGCTAGCTGCGCAGCATTTGTGCACCGCCGCCATCAGTGTCAGCAAGTTTGCCGTGGCATACGGAGCTCCATCGCAGTCTTTAACACTGGTAGCATGCCGCGACAGCGTGGACGTGAACCGTATGTGCAGTTGACGGACTTTGAGCGAGGGCGTATAGTGGGCATGCGGGAGGCCGGGTGGACGTACCGCAGAATTGCTCAACACGTGGGGCGTGAGGTCTCCACAGTACATCGATGTTGTCGCCAGTGGTCGGCGGAAGGTGCACGTGCCCGTCGACCTGGGACCGGACCGCAGCGACGCACGGATGCACGCCAAGACCGTAGGATCCTACGCAGTGCCGTAGGGGACCGCACCGCCACTTCCCAGCAAATTAGGGACACTGTTGCTCCTGCGGTATCGGCGAGGACCATTCGCAACCGTCTCCATGAAGCTGGGCTACGGTCCCGCACACCGTTAGGCCGTCTTCCGCTCACGCCCCAACATCGTGCAGCCCGCCTCCAGTGGTGTCGCGACAGGCGTGAATGGAGGGACGAATGGAGACGTGTCGTCTTCAGCGATGAGAGTCGCTTCTGCCTTGGTGCCAATGATGGTCGTATGCGTGTTTGGCGCCGTGCAGGTGAGCGCCACAATCAGGACTGCATACGACCGAGGCACACAGGGCCAACACCCGGCATCATGGTGTGGGGAGCGATCTCCTACACTGGCCGTACACCACTGGTGATCGTCGAGGGGACACTGAATAGTGCACGGTACATCCAAACCGTCATCGAACCCATCGTTCTACCATTCCTAGACTGGCAAGGGAACTTGCTGTTCCAACAGGACAATGCACGTCCGCATGTATCCCGTGCCACCCAACGTGCTCTAGAAGGTGTAAGTCAACTACCCTGGCCAGCAAGATCTCCGGATCTGTCCCCCATTGAGCATGTTTGGGACTGGATGAAGCGTCGTCTCACGCGGTCTGCACGTCCAGCACGAACGCTGGTCCAACTGAGGCGCCAGGTGGAAATGGCATGGCAAGCCGTTCCACAGGACTACATCCAGCATCTCTACGATCGTCTCCATGGGAGAATAGCAGCCTGCATTGCTGCGAAAGGTGGATATACACTGTACTAGTGCCGACATTGTGCATGCTCTGTTGCCTGTGTCTATGTGCCTGTGGTTCTGTCAGTGTGATCATGTGATGTATCTGACCCCAGGAATGTGTCAATAAAGTTTCCCCTTCCTGGGACAATGAATTCACGGTGTTCTTATTTCAATTTCCAGGAGTGTAGGTACAAGTACAACAGATCCTCAACACCCTATGATCTTTGTCCTCTACCATCAAACAAAGAAAAAGTCACGAAGGTACCAATGCGATCCACCTCCAGCGCGGACAAATGGAATTCACAATACTCCCCCGAATAACTCAAAGTGCGACCATCCAAGAATTCCTAACAGCTCGCCAAGTCCGACACCTCAAACTGCAGATGCCTATATGAACAAGATTAAATATACACACGCTGCAGAGACCCCTTTAATGTTTGATCATCCAAACTCTAAGCGAATGAGAAGCTGCCTCTCGCCCTTGTTCAAACAGCGTTTTCTAACACGCTTTTGCACACTGCCGAGCATTTCGTCTTTCTGCCGCGACTTCGAAGTCAGTGTCTGATTCTAAACAGACATTAACACGGACTGATGCACAGCCTCTCACAGGAAACTATACCTTGCACCTTGTAAATCATAGTCTTACAGTCGATAGCATAACGTTGTAGCGACTTCCCTCGAAAGTGATTGACCACCTCTACATTTAATCTCATATGTCACAGTGACCGAATAGTTTATAACTCTGTGTTCCATTTCTAGTGATTGGTTCTTTTTGCACACAAGTATGGGATCACCGTTTTCGGTATTCTGAGAATAGACGTGAAGGCAGATCCAGTCCTGAGACGCCGGCGGTATACATGAGAAGAACAATGCAGCTTTCACATGTGTCGGCTGTGAGGAGGGCACGCTGGGAAGATGAACTTGGCTCAAGACTGTGGAATCCCCTTCCCGCCGACCGCACGCGCGCGCGGCCTGCATTGGAGCGTAATCTAAGGCATATAGGCACATTATTTAATATAGCGGGGTGGTGAGGGTGAATTAGCGTGCGTTCTCGCGACGAGTAAACGCGCACGGGACGTGGTCGACAGGAAACATCGTGTCAGGTGTTAAGTGCTCGCGGGCGGGGGCTCTCAGGCGCAGCAGCCTACCTGTCGCGCAGGCCGTGGGAGCTGGGCCGGCACCGTAAACTGCTTGACGTCAGCCGGCCAGGGAGCTGGCTCAACCGGCCGCGCGTACGTCAGCTGCGCTCTGGAGTTTCGCTGTGTAAGCATGGAGAAGTCAGTTGGAACACACATGCATGACCGTATTGTCTGAAATAATGAGTTATTTTCCAGGCATTTACAGAAGGCTATGTCCGTCGTGTGTATGAAGGGTGTGTGACGTAAGCGGGGCGGTGGCGTAGTGATTGTACATTTAAAGCGCGCGCGAGAGCGAGTCAATTAGCGGGCGTTCTAGTGCGGCCGAAGGTGCTATTTTATAGTCATGGCGGATTCCACTGTCGAGCAAACTTTGCCGCCAAAAGTATAGCACCGCGTTCTCTATCGCACAAGGACACGTGGCGAACGGCTGTGTGAGGTCGTATTTGCAGGTTTGAACGTGGTGCCGGAAGTGTTGCAGGGAAACGGTCAACCGTTGTGTGATTTGGCTCCGAGGAAGTCAATTTTGGCCGGAAACGTGTGGAGGCGGCGAATGCACGTGGTGAGCAGACAAGGGGCCGTTGTGACGTCAAACTCGACAAGTTCCAACGTGTCCATCGAAAACATGTTTACGACGTGGGAGCGATCACTGGGCTCCCCCCCCCCCCCCCCCGCCCCCCCACTAGTGGCCGGCCGCTTGACGTGACAGGCGTCGGCAGTGTCTCCACGAGCTGACCAGGGGGTGGTGAGGATTTGAACTAATTCAGTTGGAGCAAGGACGTCGTGGTGACTGCACTGCGATATGAAAGATGTGTGTGCTGACTGTGTTGGAGAACAAGTGATGACCGTACTGCTTGAAATAAAGTCTTCAGCCCCTTCCTCCCCTGCAAAACCAAAGGACGTGAGTTACGTTACTATATGTGCAGTTTATTATTTGATGTGGTTATGATAGGTTACCAGGGACAAAAAAAGATAAGTGATGGAAAAAGCTCGAACATGTGATCAATTATGGTGTTGGGGATTTGAACTTGTGATAGATTTTTGTTACGGATGTAAGGAGAATGGCTTTCTCACCGAGAAAATTGGACATCTTGAATTAATAATAAATGGTAATAATACATAGAAGTACAGTTTTCAAGAGAATATCGTGTTGGAGTTTGAATTTGGCGCAATTTTCTAGTGGAGGTACGCCTATAAAATGAATGGTTATGAATGATAATGAATGTTAAGGAATGATAATGAATGATAATGAATGTTAATAAATGATAATGAATGGTAATGAATATTAGTGAATGATCATCAGTAATAATAATAAATACAAGTATGGTCTTTGCATGCATTATCCTGTTGGAATTTAAACTTCCTGCCATTTTTTTTCTTCTGGACGCTTAGATTAGTGGACGTAGTACAACTGGACTATTTTCCCGCCGAAATTCAAAGTTCCCGCCATTTTTTCTTGAGGTTAGGTTAGTGGACATAGCACAATTGACCTATTTTCCCGCCAAAAGGCACCATCTTGGATGACGTCATGCGATGTTGCCAAGTCTACATGCCGCCATCTTGGATGACGTCATCGCCGCCATCTTGAATAAATTTGGCAACAATGGAGAGTGGGGTGATGCGAAGGTTGTCCCCCTACTTATGTTTGACGTTAAACAAACTGCGCTGCTCAGTGTGCATGGGTGTACAGGTTTGATACTATTAGTTACGTAAGCCAATCCACCAGGCAAGGTTATATCACATTAGATGGGAAAAATGGGTTTTTAAATGACCTGATGCCAAAAACCGCATAAAATGTATGAATCAAATTCAAATCAGATTATTAATTTCCGTGTCACTGGCGCAAAATATGTTCAGTATGCTGTTCACCGTTTTCTGCAAGAAGTTGAAATTGAGAATTAGTATGCTACACAGGTGATTGAAGTGTTTCTGGGGTCACGTTCAAAATGTGTTGCGGAATGCGTGCCTTCAATGCACCTAAGTTTGCAGTCGGAACATTGAACACAACATCTTGGAGATAGCCCCACATCCCAAAGTCTCACGGACTAAGATCAGGTAATCGGGAGGGCCAGGCTGTAGGGAAATGGCGGCTGATAATTCTAGCATTTCCGATATCGCGCGTCAGCAGCTGCTTAACTGGATTTGGAATGTGTGGAGGTGCGCCATGTTGCACAAAAATGATCCCATCCACACACATCCACGCTGTTCGAGAGCTGGAATGACGTGGTTGCGCAAAAGACACTCATAGCACTTACCAGTGACGGTACAGGTAACAGAACTGGAAACACCTGTCTCTTCGAAAAAAAAAAAAGGCACAATGATAAACGTTGCCGTAAACCCGCACCACACAGTGACCTTTTCAGGATGAAGCAGTACTGGCTGATCTGCGTGTCCATTTTCCGTTGCCCATATTCGACAATTCTGTGTATTGACATATCCTGTCACATGAAAGTGGGCTTCGTCTGTCCACAAAATCTTCCACGGCCAGACATTGTCCATTTCCATGCGAGCAAGTAATTCTAATGCAAAGGTCTCTCTTGCTGGCAGGTCAACAGGAAGCAACTCGTGGACATGGATAATTTTGAATGGATAGTAAAGAAGGATGTTTCGTAGGATTTTACGCACCGTGCTCACGGGTATGTTCAATGTTCGGGCAGTTCTCCGTGCACTACACGTTTGCACACCACCACTCATCTCCTCCTGCATTGCTGTGACGGCTGCTTCTACTGACGTCAAATCAATTCGTTTCCTCCTCCTACCAGGTTGCACACCAAAAGAACCCGTCTTTTCGAATTTCCGAATCATTTTCTGCAGACCCACGGTAGTCGTCGGACCAACGCCTTTTACCAAACCCTTCAGTGTCCGGAACTTCTGAAGAACGATGTGTTCACAGTCATCATTCTTGTTTATTTATTTAATCGTATGGCTAGGGTGCCCCGTCGGGCAGACCGTTCGCCGGGTGCCGGTCTTTCAATTTGACGCCACTTCGGCGACCTGCAGTCGATGAGGATGATGGGGTGACGATGAGGACAGCACAACACCCAGTCCCTGGGTGGAGAAAATTCCCCGACACAGCCGGGAATCGAACCCGCGGGCCCAGAGGATTGTCAATCCATCACGCCGACCATTCAGCTACTGGGGGCGGACATCATTATTCTAATACAGCTTTACAAGCAGAACGCGATTCTGCATTTAGATAGTCATGGAGAACGTCGCAGTCGAGAAAGGAGGAAAAGCCGTGTACCCGACGTGTTTATACCAACTTCAGTGGGTTCAAAAAAGGTTCAAATGGCTCTGAGCACCATGGAAGGTCATCAGTCCCCTAGAACTTAGAACTATTAGACCTAACTAACCTAAGGACATTACAGACACCCATGCCCGACGCAGGATTCGAACCTCCGACCGTAGCGGTCGCGCGGTTGCAGACTGTAGCGCCTAGAACCGCTCACCCACCCCGGCCGGCACTTCAGTGGGTCGTGCGCATTACTGGTGTTTTCATTTACGTATTCTGACACATACAGCGCCATCTATTGATCAATTTTCACACTATTTTTTTCTTCTGCCATACGTTTTCCCCCTTCTGCGATAATATTCCGTTTGCAATTTGACGTCATTCTGACCAGTGGTGTCATTTCTACAGCGTTTTCAAAGTTTAACTTTAATTATAATCACCCAGTACGTAGACAGACGTCCTTCGTTTGGGCTTCACATTTGATGCTTGTTCCGTGCTCCGGTGAAGTGCCGTTCTGGCTGAAGGCAGCGCCATAGTACAGCGTCGAAATGGCGTCTACATACTTCTCACGGTTCAAGCAGCGTGTTGTTATTGAATTATTGTGTGAAGAAAAAGAAACCGTGGTGAACATCCATAAACGGATGTGTGCAGTGTATGGCGATGCTGCAGTTTATAGGAGTACAGGTGGGCGATGGGTAAAGAAAGTTACAGCCTCAGGAAACGCAGAAACAGAGCTCCATGATCAGCCACGGTCGGGACGTCCTGTCACAGCCACTGCTCCAGACGTTCTGAATCGTGCGGATGCCATCATTCATCCCGACCGGAGCATCACAACTTCAGTATTGGCTCTACAGTTATCGATCAGCATTGAAAGTCCGTCTGCAATCATCGAGACTCTCGGATATTCAAAGAGGTGCTCACGGTGGGTTTCACGAATGCTCGCAGAGGACCACAAGATTCAAAGAAAGGTCATTTCATCTGAACTGTTGGGGTGTTTCGAGACCGACGGAGAGGTTCTCTATGGGGAACACACTTTGAAGCTGACGAGTGTGTCAGTCATGTAGTGAAACATGGCTACGCCTACAGGACAACAGCTTTTACCAGCAGGGAATACATGCTTTTCCAGAACGTTGGCACCCGGCCGTAGAACGTGATGGACACTAGGTAGAAAAATAGGATATGGACAAGACGTATTGATGTACGAGGGTAAGTCAATTATTATCCGCAAAGTAGCTATAAAATATTGTTGTAATCAAAAAGGAAACTTACAAGAACATCATTTTTCGACATAGTCTCCTTGCCTTTCAATGCACTTTGTCCAGATTTGTACAAGCTTCCTGATGTCTTCATAAAGAAGGTTCTCGGTTGAGGTGCGAGCTAGGAATTCACGGCTTCTTTCACTACTTCGTCCGAGGCAAATCGACGGCGCCTTAATGCCTGTTTGAGTGGACTAAAAAAGTAATATCAGAAGGGGCAAGGTCGGGACTATATGGAGGATGATCCAGTACTTCAAATTTGAGTTTTTGGTGCGTTTCAGCAGTGTGAGCAGCAGTATGCGGACGGGTATTGTAGTGCAACAACACAACACCTTTTGACAGCAATCCTCGGTGTTTGCTTGGAATTGCAGGCTTTAGCCTGGCAGTAAGCATCTAACTGTAACGTACACTGTTTATTATTGTGCCCCTGTCCCCACAATCTTCCAGTACTGGACCTTGTGCATCCCAAAGAAACAATATCAATTTTCCTGCAGACGTTTGCGCCTTGAACTTCTTCTTGCACGGCGAATTTGGATGTTTCCATTCCATACTCTGCCCTTTAATCTCTGGCTCGTAATGATGGATCCATGTTTGGTCACCAGTAATGATTCTGTCTAAGAAGTTGTCCCCTTCGTTACCATAGCGTTCCAAATCTTTTTGCAGATGTTCAAACGCGTTTGTTTATGCAAATGTGTGAGTTGTTTTGGGACTCATATTGCACAAACTTTATGAAACCCAAATCTGTTGTGGATGATTTCGTAGGCAGAACCGTGACTAATTTGCAGACGATGTGCCACTTCGTCTATAGTTCATCGTCTGTCCAAGAGAATCATTTCACGTGAACGCTCAATGGTTTCTTCATTTGTGGCGGTAAACGGTCGTCCGCCTCCATCATCGTGCGTAAGACTTGTCCGACCATTTCGGAATTTTTCAATTCATTCGGAGACACTCCGGTGTGGTAAAACACTCTTCCCGTACTGTACCGAAAGTCTTCGATGAGTTTCGGCCCCTGATACGCCTTCCGACCACAAAAAACGGATCACTGAACGTTGCTCTTCTTTGGTGCAAATAGACAGCGCAGCTGCAGCGCAGCTGCAGTGATTTTCTCTGCCTCGTGATGACTGGGTGTTGTGTGATGTCCTTAGGTTAGCTAGGTTTAAGTAGTTCTAAGTTCTAGGGGACTGATGACCATAGCTGTTAAGTCCCATAGTGCTCAGAGCCATTTGAACCATTTTAAGACACTCCTAGAGTCCAGTCAGGTTTAGGAAATGCCTGACACCTGTCAGCACTTTACTCAGGCTTCAACTGCGCAACGCAAACTGCTCTTGGGGAAACAATCGTCGTCTGTAGAGCTGTGAAGAGGGAATGCCATAGAGATATTTTCAAAATGGTGTTGTAGACACGGGAAGGAGCTGCGCCCAGTGTATAGAAACTGTCCGGGATCATGTTACACCGAGTCCACTGCAATAGTATATAAAAGGTAACAAAGAATAACGAAGGCAAGGAGTTCGCTTTGGTCAAATGTCAAACTGTCAAAATGAATACCCGGGTAGTGCCGGGTTTGTGACTTGGATGTTAATTTAGAGAAAACGAGGAGTTATCGAAGAATTAGTGTTTGAGATTTAACTGTCTCGATGTCGTAAATCTGAACAGTTGCGTCTGAATTGTGACCGACTTATACAATTTGTCAGCTAAATTTTTGTGGTTTTCGTGAGGAACATCCCAGACTACATCAATCAGGGAGGAAATAGTCTATTATATACATAGTGGTAAATGCGAGAGCGAACTGAATCTGTTAGGACTGAAATGCTTGTCTATATACAAACGTATCCGTACACCTGGCTGAAAATGTCTTACAAGTTCGTGGCGCGGTCCATCGGTAATGCAGCACTGGGGAGAGGAATCCAAGTCGGTCGGTGAGGCCTAGCACGGCGTTCCAAAACATCCCAAAGGTGTTCTGTAGGATTCAGGTGAGGAGTCTGAGCAGGCCAGTCCATTTACAGGGATGCTATTGTCGTGTAACCACTGCGCCACAGGCCGTGCGTAATGAACAGATGCTCGATCGTGTTGAAAGATGTAATAGCCATCCCCGCATTTCTCTTCAATAGTGGGAAGCACGAAGGTGCTTAAAACATCAATGTAGGCCTATGCTGTGATAGTGTCACACAAAACAACAAGGGGTGCAAGCACCCTTCATGCAAAACACGACCGTACCATAACACCACCGCGTCCGAATTTTACTTTTGGCACTACACACGTTGGCAGATGACGTTCACTGGGCATTCGCCATACCCACACCCTGCCATATTATCGCCACATTGTGTACCGTGATTCGTCACTCCACACAACGTTTTCCACAGTTCAATCGTCCAATGTTTATGCTCCTTACACCAAACGAGGCGTCGTTTGGCATTTACCGGCGTGATGTGTGGCTTATGAGCAGCCACTCGACCATGAAATCCAAGTTTTCTCACATCCTGTCTAACTGCAGCGGATCCTGGTGCAGTTTGGAATTCCTGTTTGATGGTCTGGATAGATGTCTTCCTATTACACATTACGACCCTCTTCAACTGTCGGCGGTATCTGTCAGTCAACAGACGAGGTCAGGTTGTACGCTTTTGAGCTGTACGTGTCGGAACAGTGGACGAGTGTGGACTCAAGTCACACACAATCACCTGACCCCGTTCGAAGTCCGTGAGATCCGCGGAGCGTCCCATTCAGTCTAATGACTATGGAGTACCTCGCAATAGGTGGCTGGACGATGCACCTGATATGAAAAACGTATATTTTTGGGGGAGTCCGGATACTTTTGATCACATAGTGTATATGGTTAGTCTGAGTTAATGAATACAAACCATGATAATTACGTATGGAATTAAAATCAAAACGGTCGAGCTGTATTTTTATCACACTGGATTATGGGATGAATAAAATTGCGATTGATAATGTCCATGACTTACAGGACGGGTGGTGGTGAAAGATTACAACAGTCTACAAGAGGCATGGGGATCGGTAACAACGTTCGGCCTGAAGTTAATACAGTTTTGGGAAAGGGTTGGACGACGTTACACGCATGCATGATTTTCTGTGTTGAATTGTAGTTCAAACTACTAATACAAATTTTTTTATATTTGTTTAATTAGTTTCACTTGTTCTAATGTACCAACAGAGTAGGAGAAACGAAGAGATTGCATAACGCAGACGGATATTTGGAAACCGGCGGGAACGTGTGTTAACCAGTGACTGGCCTTCGTAGTCACTGAGATGGAATCAGATTCGCTCCTGAAAAAGGTTCGAGGGTCACAGCCATATGTTTCGTGGTTTATTGTTCAGGTTTCTTCCTCACAGTCACAACTGGGAGCGATAGAAAGCTTCTAGCGCCCAGTAGATCCTAGATTTTATGGGCCGTGTACATCCTGCGGAGGTCATGTTCGCTCTCCGCGACCTATGAAAAGACGAAAGGAGAACTACAGTGTCAAAGATTTTAAAGTCTGGTATTCTCCGTGTGATAGTTCACAGTGCCAGTATAATTTTCTGTGCTTTAGTCTACACTAGACGATATTCCCTCCTGTTCTATTTGGGTAGTAACTTATTGAGAAATGTCAATCGGTCTGCAGGTGATGCAGTGTTAATTGTTATGGCTATAAAGTGTTTGCTATCCACAATAACAGCGTCTGAAGTACAATAGGGAGCTATCGGATAAGCACGATACTGCAGTACTTCATTAAATGCTCCACAAACAACCAGCATAATTCCTGCCTTCCTGTAAGCTAACAGTTTTGCAATCTCTCTGGTGCATTTGGTCTGCAAATAGAAACAGAAAATTACGAGTAACTTATTATATTAAAATTGTGAAGGTGCTATTAGTGTACGCATCCTGCAAGAAATTTACTATCATTTGCAGTACTATACCCGGAATCTACTAACTGTAACGTAGTACGCATCTCTTTCCTGTCAAAACAGAAACAAGTATGTCTAAAAAGTACTGATTATGTTCTTCTTACGTGGACATTAGAAGTACTGTTGGGATAGTTACGTTGTCATATTTATAGTACATGTGTCCATGACATTAAGTGCCGACGCTAATTCTGACAGAATGTATCACTTCAGATAATAAGCATGTAAAAATACATTACGGTTTATATTAAGAAGTATGTGATTCGCACATCTCAACATGAGTTTCTACTTAGGATGGAGTTGTTTAGTTCATTCATAATTTTTATCGACAGCTGTGGAATGTTTGAGCAAACGATGTCAACTTTACTTACTACAAGCATGCTGGATGGCAACAAGGCAGCTACTTGAAATGATTCAACAGAATTGTAATAAACCGTCCAAGTTGCCCAGAAGTTGGTCTTTATTAAGTTATGACTAGTTTCGGACCTTTTATGTCCATTTTCAAATCATCTACATGTCATACAATAACATCCATAACGTGTGAAGACTGGCCACATAGTGTGTGTGTGTGTGTGTATGTGTGTGTGTGTGTGTGTGTGTGTGTGTGTGTGTGTGTGTGTGTGTGGCTGAATGAAACATGTTATTTATAAAATGAGCGTGCTATGCTGCATGCAACTATCCCGAGCTCTACTGCTAAGTTTCTCGCTGTTCTCATTTCTTCTACTCATCATTGCTTTCA
Source organism: Schistocerca serialis cubense (assembly GCF_023864345.2). Taxonomy (NCBI): domain Eukaryota; kingdom Metazoa; phylum Arthropoda; class Insecta; order Orthoptera; family Acrididae; genus Schistocerca; species Schistocerca serialis. Next base: position 849,227,565 of record NC_064641.1, on the reverse strand, counting down.
TGTTTCTTCGGTTTACTCTCAACCCATATTCTGTACACTTTCGAATGTTCATTCCATTCAACACATCCTGTAACTCTTCTTCACTTTCACTGAAGATAGCAATGCCATCAACGAACCTTATAATTGATATTCATTCACAGTGAATTGGAATCTCACTCTCGAACCTTTCTTTTATTTCCGTTATTGCTTCTTCAACGTGTAGATTGAACAGTATGGGGGCGAAAGACTACATCCCTGTCTAACTCTATTTTCAATCTGAACACTTCGTTCTTTGTGATCCAGTCTTATTGTTCCCTCTCGTGTTTTGTACATAAAAGTCAGAACTGCCTCCCTGGTGCCTTTACCTTTTCTGAAGCCAAACTGATTGTCATCTAACAGATCCTCAATTTTCTTTTCCATTCTTCTGTACATTATTCTTGTCAGCAACCTGGCCGCATGAGCTATTAACGCTGATTGTGCGATAATTCTCGCACTTGTCGGCTCATGCTACCTTCGGAATTGTGTAGGTGACGTTTTTCCGAAAGTCTGGTGGTATGTAGCCACTGTCATATATTCTTCACTCTAGTGTGAATAGTAATTTTCCTGCCACTTTCCCCGATGATTCTAGACATTCCGATGGAATGGTACCTGTCTCTTCTGCCTTATTTGATCTTAAGTCATCCAAGGCTCTTTTATCTTCTGATTTCAATGCTGGATCTCGTATCTCTTCCCTATCGACTCCTGTTCCTTCCTTTAACACGTCGTCGGGCAAGACCGCCCCCTCATAGAGACCTTCAGTGTACAATTCCCACCCATCCGCCCTCTTCTCTGCCTTTATCAGTGGAATTCCCATTGCTCTCCTAATGGTACCGCCCTTGCTTTTAATTTCATCGAAGTTTATTTTTAACTTTTCCATATGCTGAGTCAGTCCCTCCAACGATCATTTATTTTTCGATTTCTTCACATTTTTCATGCAGCTCAAAATGGTTCAAAAATGGTTCAAATGGCTCTGAGCACTATGGGACTTAACTTCTGAGGTCATCAGTCCCCTAGAACTTAGAACTACTTAAACATAACTAACCTAAGGACATCACACACATCCATGCCCGAGGCAGGATTCGGACCTGCGACCGTAGCAGCAGCGTGGTTCAGGAATGAAGCCCCTAGAACCGCTCGGCCATAGCGGCCGGCTTTCAGTATCAAGAAGCCTAGAAAGGAAGTCAGATAAATTTCTAACGCCTGCAGACATTACATTGAAAGTGGCTCGAATGATGAAATAGGAGCTGTCCCTGCATTTCCTCCGAACTGTTCACACCAATGTCAACCAGTGTACGGGCCGTAGAAGAAGTACATAAATACTGCAAGTGATTCATGGATGTTAAATCACCCAGGTTGCTCGACGAAAACATGTGAATTTCCAGGAATAGTGATTTCCTCATTCGATGGAGGATTCTTGTGTTTACGCCATCCAATGTCCAATCAGGATTCACGACTAGTGGCATTTGTCGCTTCAATAGATACGTTTTGGTCGACCATGAATTTGCTCCTGGTTTCGTGAGAGATCGAAAAAATCCTGATAGGCCCACTGCTCTAAGTGCTGAGACGATAGGAGAAGAAGACAATCCAATTCAAACTTTGGAGGTCTCCGCGAACCAAGTTAATGGTTTCGGAAAACTGTCTGTGTCTCGACTTCTTGCAGTGGCTTGTACAATGCTCAGTGTAGACCTACTATTGTTTCTCTGAGAGAGATCATACCTTTTCCTAAACCCGGAGAAAGAAAACAGCGATGGAACAACAACAACCGAAAGACCGAAAGAGATGCTCGATTGTCCTCACGGAGACTCCTGTGAAAGAGGAACTCGAAAGGAAAAACAGCGAAGTTCCACGGATCTCAATAAGTGTCTTTTCTCAGCTGAAAAATATGAAACTAAAAAGCAGAAACAACACGAGGAAGCTCAATGTGGTGACAGTGAAGACGATGACTGGTTTTGTAGTGTGTGTCTTGATTCATTTGCCAATGGCAGATCAAGGGAAATGTGGGTGCAATATAGAGACTGTAAGAAATGGGCACATGAGAAATGTACCTCAGGAGGTGCCCATTTTGTTTCTCAAAATTTCCAGACTGATTTTTCGATTAATTTTGTAGAATCCTAATAATTTTTATTTTAGGGCCGTTATCAATTGAGAGTTTTCGCTGTAGACTATTGTTGTGGGCCTATGATATTATATTTCAAGTAACTTTTTCTTTGCGTATGTACAATCATCAGAAATATTTTGTTTGTCTTTACGTTATTAGTGTTAAATCGTATAGTTATATTTTAATCTTGGCTGCTCCTTTGGCCTGCAGAAATTTATGTGAATACAGGAAGGATTTTGTTTCTTCAAGCATCTGTATTTTTCACTTAATATTAACACGTGGGAAGCAACCTGATCCTTGTGACAACCATCCCACTCCTGTGGACGGTAGTCACGAACATTGCATAACAGAAAAGGCAATGCTCATTTTATCACGATAATTATGAGGCCTTAAATTACGCAGGCCAACAATGGAAAACTTTTTTGCTGAAAATACCTTATTCTTGTGGTTTTAGGGTGGAAAATCCAAATATGATACTTAAAAAACTGAATCACTCACCATTTCTTCACATTTTACAGTTAAATTTATTAAATTAAGCAATTTTTTTAAAGAAAATAACAGCTTTTATACAGTTAAAATAATTTAAAAAGGCTGTGTAATGAATGTTGATGACTTTGGTAGCACTGTTTAAAAGTGGTAGCAGTCTTTAAAACCTGGTGAGAAGAACATTCTACACAAAAACCTTGGAGATTCAAAAAACTTACTCCTACCACCTTTACATATAAAGTTAGGCCAAATGAAACAGTTTGTAAAGGCTTTGCCTAAAGATGGACCATGTTTTAAGTAACTCTGCCAAAAGTTTCCACACCTTTCAGAATCCAAACTAAAAGAAGGCGTCTTTGTCGGATCTGACATTAGAAAATTGATGTTTGATGTTAACTTTGAATCCACAATGATCTTAACTGAGAAAGAAGCATGAGTAACATTCGAGCAAGTCGTTACAAAGTTCTTAGTACATGAAAAAGACCCAGAATATGTTTCTATTATAGCTACAGTATTAAAGAAGTTTAAAACTTTAATGAGCCTGAAAGTTCACTTTTTGAACAGTCACCTTGATTACTTCCCGGACAATATGGGAGATGTTAGTGAAGAGCAAGGAGAGCGTTTTCCCCAGGACATTACAGTGATGGGAAAACGCTACCAAAGTCGCTGGAACAGCATGATGGGTGACCACTGTTGGTCACTTCACCGAGACGTTCAGCAAGCGACTCATCGTAGAAAAAGCTTCAAAGGAAAAAGAGAAAGAAAATACAAACCAATTCCAGCTGACAAGTGATACCTCTATTAACACATATAATTGTTTTAAGTAGCTTACTGTAAATACAAACCATGCTTGTGTTGTAACAAAGCGTTTCATTAATTTCCCTGTTTACCGTATAGCATAGGATTTTTATACTATATAATAAAAACATATTGCTCGAAAACATGGCTGATACAAAAAAACTAAGGTTAGATTTGGATCCAGCACATAAAAATCTATAACGACCTGCTATTAAAGTAAAAAACATTTTTTAAAAAATTTTTCGTTGGCCTGTGTTACTTTTATAAACACTCTTAAAAATATAGACTACAAGTTAGTTAAATAAAGCTGCTAATATTTATTTTGGTGACTGTGTAACAAAACTGAAATAAAAAACTGTGACTACCACGCCTGGTCTCCCGTATCTCCCAGCCTTTTGCAAGAATAGCACCTCCTCTTGTCATTTGTGAACAGAGATTTTCCTATTACTAGCTGAAATTTATTGCGGAGCTCAGTCTTTGTCCTCTCTCATTCCTAATACCAAGCCCATATTCTATCATAACCCGTCCTTCTCTTCCTTCCCCTACCACTACGTTCCAGTCCCCTATGCCTATTAGATTTTCATCTCTGTTTATGTACTGAATTACCCGTTCAGTCTTCTCATAGACTTCCTCTTCATCTTCTGCTTGCAGCTATCGATTCTGATGAGAACAACCTTACCACTGAACTATTCACAGTAAGTCACACTGTGCCCTACCTCCCTATTCATAACGAATCATGCTACGGTTATTGCTACAGCTCTGTTGCTATTAGTATTACCCTATGGTCATCTGACCATAAATCTTTGAAAATGTGTGTGTATTCCTAAGAGATCAAATTACTATGGTCATCGGTCCCTAGACTTACACACTACTTAAATTAACTTACTCCAATAACAACACACACACCTATGCCCGAGGGAGGACTCGAACCTCCGGCGAGAGGCGCAGTCCGTGACATGACGCGTTAAACCGCACGGCCACTCCGCGCGGCCCAGAAATCTTCGTCTTTTTTCCATTTCACTTCACTGTCCCCCAATATAAATAAACTGAGCCTTTGAATTTCCTTTTTCAGATTTTCTGGCTTCTCTAACACGTTCAAACTTCTAACACTCCACGTCCCGACACGTAGAACATCACCCTTTCATTGGTTATTACATGTTTTTCTCACGGTCACCTCCCAGAATTCAAATGGACGAAGAGTCCGGAATATTGTGTCAGTGGAGGGATCATTATGACACTTTTTCAATTAAAGGCCACATGTCCTATTGATATACGTTATGTGTCTTTAATACAGTTGTTTCCAGTGCCTTCTGCATCCTCATGCCGTTGATCTTTGCTGATTCATCCGCATTTAGGGCCAGTTCCCCAGCCCAAGGGCAAGAGAGTGCCCTTTACCTCTGTCCACACCTGCGCCCTGTTTGATAAGGCTGTTGTCAGAACAAGTGCGACTTCTTATACCGGAAATCTTGGCCGGTATTGTTGATGATTTATATTCATAATTTAAGCAGCGTCGAGGTTCGAAGCAGGGACTCAGGACGTTTCTACTCAAAGACGCCATCCCTAGACCATGGGCGCATTTAAAAGGCAGATACAGTTGTCAAAGCTTGGGTTGTTGATGGAGATGTCTCAAATATTTACTCATAATGCATCGACGTAAAGTTTACAATAAACTGTTAAAGATGAAGTGTATTAACGTTTTATGTTCCTACTTCGTTACAGTGTAAGATGACAAACGATTTGTGCTACAAGTCAGATTTAGCTGTGATTTTAATGTATGTGTGAAAATGTGATGAAAATGAACAGAAAAATGATTATAATAAAATTTATAATTATTCTACTTTTGTTTGGACTTTATTCCTATAATTTCCTCTGCAATATACTATGATGTTGTTGTTACCTCATTAAAGTAATCTTATACGGAGACAGAGAAAGACAGGAAATTTATTGAGGCAGTACAGCATATGACATAAATATTTTTGTGGTCTATAGATCAGAGAGATTAACTTTACTGATTATGAGACAGATGTACAAATATTGTATGTAATGGTTTGATGTTGTGTGCACACATATGAGATGAAGTTTATTAATATGATGGTGCAGTATTTGACATAGAGACAAATTGTGTGTGTGTACCAATTTACGTTATTCAGATGAAATGTATATTTTTGTTCGGAAACACCAAATCCATAATGTGTATCTCAGATATGTGTGTGTTTTGCTGACATATCTTACATGTGGAAATAATCCAAGTAACACAATTTATATAATTTTTTTGGATAAATACTTTTGAACAAGGTGCAGAAAAAGTATGCAGATCATTTGGACACTATGGAGCATTCCCAAGAAGGTTGCTCAGGACCTACATTGCGACTGGCTGTCTCATTTTAATGGCTGCTAAAACTCTAGGCTGTTATTAGCTCTTTCGTTTTAATGGTGGGAAGCACACTAGGCTCTGATTGGAAGAGATGAGAGGGGGAGGGGCTGGGAGTTTAGTGGGGTGGGAGGAGAGGACTCTGGAGAAAAAGGGGTTGGACTGGACGGGGGAGGGCAGAGGTTGGTGAGAATGGTGAGGGGCATGGCGACATTATGTGTTGGAGGTCACTGACACAGATCAAGGTCAAATTGTTCCAGAATGCTTGTTGGCTTCCTTCTGGCAGGTGTTTGTCAAAAACATATGACCATACTGGATGAGAAGTTCTGTTCAGCCTCCAACCAATAGGATACCCCGGATATGAATAAGATATGGTCGTTCTAGGAGGAGCCACATTAGTTTTCTGCAAGATGGAAAGGTGGGGGAAATGGAGCACTATTTCTTAGAAAATAAAATTCGAAACTATTGAGAAACTGTGTTAAGAATCAAGCATCTTTATAAAGTTTAACATACTGGCATTACAACAGGTGATGGTTTAATATGTGACGTAACTGAAAGTATAGAGCTGCAGTTGTCAGTGGCTAAAATTGACAATTGCTACTCTAGGCTTCTAATTACTCTATAATCATACTTATACTACCATTGTATAATCTGCTACTGACATTGTATTAAACTATGAGAGTTTGGTTTGTGTGAGATCTATTTATGTTATTTCACTAGCTAGAGAGTAATCTTCAGATGCTTTGGGATACTTTCTGTGACACATTTTTAGGACTTTTTAAAGATGCTTTGGGATACTTTCTGTGACACATTTTTAGGACTTTTTGACATAAACTGGTAAAACAGGGAAAGAATGCACATGAGGAGGCTTTGACAAATTTCAGGAAATCTCCTTGAGGAAACAGACAGACCTTTAGCAATTTGAGAGAATTGCTTTCTTCCGGAGACAAGAAACAGGGAAGTAGAAAACATGCTCCCACAGCCTTCTTAAGGTTTATTGCACTCTCCTTATTCTCCGTACTGAAAGGCTATACAGAAATATAGGAGACGTTCTGGATTAAAAAATGATTGTGGTGCAAATGCTATTGGACTTTTTTTGGAACAGTCATGCAAAAAATGTAAATTTGTATAAATTCATATTAGAGATCAACTCTTGGCATGAGTAAGTAACTGATGTTGGAGAAATGAATTGATATTTAATGTGCAAGTGACTGTTAGCTTCTATAGTAATCTAAAACAGAACTGCAAGCTAGCTGGGTGTAGGAGAATGTTTTTGGAGACACAATGGCTGACACTAGTGCAATGCCAAATGCTGAAGCAGTCGGGAGCCCTGCTGAACTATTCTTGGAAGGCCAGTGAGGAGAAACTGGCCATTGCCAGGGGCACTATTCTAAATCGTTCATTCCGATCGGTCTGGTAGGTTAGCCTCGGTAGTGACGTAATTTTCGGTTCTTTCTCTGAAGCTGCTATTCTGTAAGCTTCAGAGACATGTTACCGATCGGTCCTACCGACGATTTTCGTACAACAGTACCGAGATGTGGTTAGGTTCCGGTATGACCACTCGTTCGGTTCAGTGATTTGTTTTCAGCTAAACTTTTTTATTTTAGAAACAATGAGTGGTTTCAGCTTCGGATTTAGTGACTATGTTTTACTGAAGAATCACTAGGATGCATCTGGGTGGAAAGTGAGTTCACAATAGACTGTTTCACTTTGTTAGGTATATGTTTCATATCGTTGTCACTGTAAATGATTATAAGATCAAACGAACATTTTCGGTCAATATCCTCACAAAGTCCCTGTTGTTTTTATGTAATTAAGAGTTTAAAAATCATTCAATTTCAAGATGTCGGCTCTGCTTACGTATATGACAGGGGTGCTAGTTGAAATTACTAGTGACCTCGCGTACTTTTTCCCGCAAGTGGTGTAGTTGTTAACTGTCGAAACGTGTTTACAACTTCTAAGCAACAATGGAAAGGAATTTTGTGAAGCCCAATTGTGGAAATCTTCCCAAATTTCATGCATTTACGACCCACACCTCCATCATTCGACAAGTCAGCCTGCGTCCTTCCTTCTTTAGAGGAGTAAAATCATCATTCTTTAGTCGCAGTCGTGGTCAAGTGTATTAGGCGATAACCTGTAATGTTAAAGATCACAGGTTCATGCCCCAGTAAGCGTATAAAACCTTTTTATGCTTCGTGCCAATAACACATTCTTAGACTTTGCTAATAGTGAAGGTTAAGTACTTTCTGCAATACTCGTTGCTATTTACATGCAAAAACGTGCTTTCTCAGTAATGAGTATCTTCGATTTCGTTATTTCTGTATGCTTAAAAAATGAAGGATGAAACTGCTCTGCTGTCTCAAACAATTCACCATGTTCTCCTATATCCGAGTGTGTGCTTAGACAGGAAGCTAAGAGCACAACTTAAATTACTGCAAATGAAACTAGCAGCAATCATCTTTATACTCTTGCTTGTCACTAGTATTTTCTGTGATCGAATCCTCAACAACAGTAGACAGAGATAAAAGTTTCCTGCCATAATATTTTTAAAGTATACCAACATATATGAAACATGATTCATCAAATGCATGTTATAAACTACAACGAACTTCAGTAACTGCACTCTTTACACTCTCTCAAAAAGGCGTTTTTTAAAATTTTGTTTTTAAGACCCTGGTCATTGATGTGTCATGTAGGGAAGTAGGATACTTCATAATTTGGATCTCCAGGAGCGAGTTACAATCACATTCTATGCATCTTGTTATTCTTTAACATTCTCTCAAACAATTTTTCGGGTGTTTTTATAGATGTATTTGTACAATGTGGTACTTCACACTATTCATAACTCATATTACGAAATATAAAATCCAAAAGAAAATGTCAATGTGAATGAGAACAAAAAATCATAATATGGCATTTATGATAGTTTCAAGAACACAGTCAAATACTCTACCACTATTATGTATACTTGGAAACACGTGGTCAGTGACATTTGTACTACTTACTCTAAACAGACTTTTCAGTACTGCAGTGAATAGCGTGCCTGTGTCGGCTGCTAGCAGCTTCAGGTTCATGTCACTATGGGCACTGAAGTGTGCAGGCGTGGATCTACAACCATTGCTTTTAATTGGTTGGTGTGAGGAGAACTGACAACAGCGCCGCTCCAGAGGTCCGCCAGAACCGTGTGGCATTGCTTCCGAAATACTTACAGAATAATATGCGGGCTCTCCTTCGAAAACAAGACCGCTTGGTGCGCTCGAATACCGATCCGATCGGCAGAGCGGCCAAAAGATACAGATTGGGACCCCAGGCCCTACACACACTTTTGTGACACTGCAGGACGCCAATGTGCCGATTTACAACAGTTAGGACATCTTGTAGCGACGAGTGGGGCAAGCGTTTTTATGAGGTGGAGTGAGGAAGAATTTTTAGCAAAAGGCTCTATTGTCATCTGAAGACAGAAACCCAACTTCTGGGTTGGACATTGGAGGTTTGTATCTTACAGGTGGAAAGAGAAACCCAAGTTAGGTTTTTGAAACCCATGAGACACTGCCGAATGGGTGGCTTTTACAAAAAACGTTGTTTGGGGATGTAAGACCTACTGCAAGCTAGTTGGATATAATATAATGTTTTTGAAAACACAATGGCTGAGACAGGTGGAGAGCCGAATGCTGGTGCAATCAGGAATCTTGTTGAGCTCTTCTTGGAAAAGAGTGAGGGGAAGCTGACTGATTGATCAGAATGTGAAGGATTCAGAGCACAGCCAGTGAAATTGAGCATATAACGAAAAATGCCTCCCCCCATGAACAATGGACCTTGCCGTTGGTCGGGAGGCTTGCGTGCCTCAGCGATACAGATAGCCGTACCATAGGTGCAACCATAACGGAGGGGTATCTGTTGAGAGGCCAGAAAACGTGTGGTTCCTGAAGAGGGGCAGCAGCCTTTTCAGTAGCTGCAAGGGCAACAGTCTGGATGATTGACTGATCTGGCCCTGTAACAAAAACCAAAACGGCCTTGCTGTGCTGGTACTGCAAATGGCTGAAAGCAAGGGGAAACTACGGCCGTAATTTTTCCCGAGGGCATTCAGTTTTACTGTATGGCTAAATGATGATGGCGTCCTCTTGGGTAAAATATTCTGGAGGTAATATAGTCCCCCATTCGGATCTCCGGGCGGGGACTACTCTAGAGGATGTCGTTATCAGGAGAAAGAGAACTGGCATTCTATGGATCGGAGCATGGAATGTCAGATCACTTAATCGGGCAGGTAGGTTAGAAAATTTAAAAAGGGAAATGGATAGGTTAAAGATAGATATAGTGGGAATCAGTGAAGTTCGGTGGCAGGATGAACAAGACTTCTGGTCAGGTGACTACAGGGTTATAAACACAAAATCAAATAGGGGTAATGCAGGAGTAGGTATAATAATGAATAGGAAAATAGGAATGCTACTACAAACAGCATAGTGAACACATTATTGTGGCCACACCGACTACAGTAGTACAAGTTTATATGCTAACTAGCTCTGCAGATGACGAAGAAATTGAAGAATTGTATGATGAAATAAAAGAAATTATTCAGATAGTGAAGGGTGACGAAAATTTAATAGTCATGGGTGACTGGAATTCGGTAGTAGGAAAAGGGAGAGAAGGAAACTTAGTAGGTGAATATGGATTGGGGCTAAGACACGACAGAAGAAGACGCCTGGTAGAATTCTGCACAGAGCACAAGTTAATCATAGCTAACACTTGGTTTAAGAATCATGAAAGAAGGTTGTATACATGGAAGAACCCTGGAGATACTAAAAGATATCGGATAGATTATATAATAGTAAGACAGAGATTTAGGAACCAGGTTTTAAATTGTAAGACATTTCCAGGGGCAGATGTGGACTCTGACCACAATCTATTGGTTATGACCTGTAGATTAAAACTGAAGAAACTGCAAAAAGGTGGGAACTTAAGGAGATGGTATAAAATAAATGAATTAAAAATATATTGTTATTTTGATATTGATTATTCTATCTGTATGATGGTGATTGTGATTGCAATTGTGTTTGCTTATCTGGAACGTGGACGTTTGATTATTCGTTATCAGACGCTTGACAATGACTTTTTCGTAAAGGCAATGTTACTCGTAGTTGACCGTGAAATAAAACTGAATAATCGGACTTTGTAATTAAATCGTTTCCAAAGACTGCTGCGGTAGGTGCGGACTCATAATCTAAATCTCAATATTACAATGATTTGCCAGCCATGCCAATACGTCGTACAGAGGTGATTGTCTACTAAACATAAAAAGTTACCCAGTTAGTTAAATCAGATATATTCAATGAATAAGCCTACAGTTCATAATCCTACTTACTTTTATAAATATAAATACTTTACAGAATCGAGTGCCTAGTGTGGTTGCAACTCGCAGTATTCTTCTATAACATGAAATATGGCGGTGTGCCAGACAATAAAATAAAATACGTGCTTCTCGCACCACTTCAACCAGAGCTCTCCCTTCTTAAACAAACATAAGAGTAACGTAATTGTGCTTTTGTTTTATCAGCGACACAGCGCTGCAGTTGTGTGCCATAGGCTTTATTTATTTGTCACTGATTATTTATTTAATTAATATTTCGCGTTTCCGAAGAAACTCACGCTCGGCATGCAAATGTGCCTTTATATTGCCCCCTGAATTGCGAGGCGAAAGGACACACCTGCAGGCGAGCAATTCACCTAAAGGCACAAGAAAATCTAAGTTATCTACAACTATTTACATGACTTACATTACACATTATACACATTATATACAAAATTTGAATGACGCGGGTGCGCCGTAAAAGTTCTAATGTTGGCAGATAGAGTGCGCGCATGCGCAGAAGCGTCTGTGTAACTGCGGCACTGCCGTTATATCGTACAGTTAGATTACGCGGCACAGTATTGCAGATCATATTGTTCGTGTGCGCTCGTTTTTCAGTCGTTGCACAAAGCAAATATTCAACCAAGATTACATATGAAGACTACATTCTATGACAGGTAACTTAGTTTTAGATTTACAATTTTTGTTATAACACAATACAACTTAGATTGTTGAATGTTCTTAGTTACATAGTATTGTTTTGAAATACTTCAAAGAAAAATGTCCGTATTTTTCAGGTGCGTTGACCTATACACATCGTGTCGTTATTACAGTTCATGTTCATCCGCTGCACAATAATTTTTTACAGGTTAGTATCGTCGTGGTAAAGTTTTTTGATCACAGTAACATCGTTGTATAACAACGTGATTAATACATAAGCGTGTCCATTTCTCATTTCCATTATAGTCGTAGTGATGCAGTTCGTTGTGACTAAAAGCATTGCTTATTACAGATCAGACGTGACCCGTCGAGTAATTGGTCCACGTGCAGTTCGTTTTTTACATTCCGTGGAAGCTTGGTTGCAGAACCTCGGACGGCACATAGCTGGCGTCGATCCTTGGACAGTCCAGGTAAGAGTGTCCGTCACATTTTGAGAACATTTCATTCCCTGAAGTTCCAACCAAAATTCTTCCACCCGTCGTGTTGTTTTCTGGACAGGCACTTTGTGTCCATTTAATCCAGTTAACATCTTGAAGTTGGGTACTGTAGTAATGTCACTAGACGACGCATGAATTATGCACTTCACATTTTCAGTTTTTTGCTGAATATAGCTCACCTAAATGTTCGTAGTTATTAATCAAGGAAATCGTTCATCGCGTTTACATAGATACGCTGCATAATGAATGGCATTAACAGTTTCTTTCACATAGGTTTCCGCGTAGTTGCAGAGTTAGTAATGTTTGTTAATGTCCGTGAACAGTGGTTCACTATGCAATGTCTTTTTGGCACTCGTTTTGTTCAAATTTTTACATAGTAACAGTTGCACTATACATCAGTTAAAAACATAAGTAATTATACATACACACGTCACATATTTTCTTAGCATAAACATAATATAGTTGCACATAAACATGTTTACATCATCATTACATCGCTATAGGTTATTACATTGTGTCACATTTGATTACATGAATTGCAGATATTTTCATCCTCTTTGGCGGTTTTGCTGGGATATTATCGATGTTTTTTGTGATGTCATCTGAAATTAAGATAGGTTAGACACAACATACATTACATCAGTAGGCAAGACCAGGCGTTTTCACTACTCAATAAATATTCAAAATAGTAAGAGAGAGAAAATGTTCGATTCCTCACGCTTTGTGCGTGTGTGTAGAGTGTCTGTGTGGACTTGACTACTGATAGATGCTTTTCGTGTTGAGAGATGTGCGTCTAATCTATTTCTCAAAGTAAAAGATCGCTTCACAGATGACGTCTGTCAGTTCGTCAGGTGTCACACCAAATCAGTGGTACCTTCAGTAACAAATGTTCCGTGAAAAATTAATATGTCATCCGCTGCTACGTAATCATAAATTTTACTTTAATGTTCCGTCTTTCAGGTGGAGGCGCGCGCTGAAAGAAGAGTTCTTCTGTCTTCAACTGCGTCACTGGAACCGCTGAAATGAAAATTTCTATACTACTTATTATCTGTGTTGTAACAACAGAGTTTTTCGAGTTACTTAGCAATATTTTGATGGGTATGACTTTGACATTATTCAGCATGAAATGCTCTAAGATCTCGGTGTGCGTATAGCCCAATAATTTTGTTAGTTCTAGGATGTTGTAACAGATACGCACCAGGATGCGGTATGTTAACAATTATATAAGGTCCTTCATATAGCAGATGCCACTTAGCGTTGCGTCGTTTGAGTGCTACAGATTTATGATGAGTACGAAGTAGTACAAGCATTCCTACCTCGAATTTTTGTTTTCTTTTTATTATGTTTCTGTGATGTTTGTTTCGTATTTGTGCGTGATGTGTCAATGTAGTCAATACTTCTTTTATTTTCTGTTCAGGTGTGATTTCCTTGTCTGACAATTTAGGTAATGGTTCTATCCACTGATCGTTCTGTTTGCAATTAAACATGATCTCGTTAGGTGTGTAATTCGTATCGTAAATATTTAAGTTATTGTGTACGTCTTCGAAAAGACTTAGGTAGGACACCCAATTAGTATGTTTTGATGAAATATAGGTCCTCATGAATCGATTTAATTCTCGGAAAAGTCTCTCAGTCGCGTTACATTGTGGACTAAACCTCGAAATAAATATACTTTTAATGTTATTGTCCTTCAAGAAATTTCTCCATTTGTACCCAGCGTAGTATGCTGCATTATCTGATAGAATTGCTTTAGGTTTTCCCACGTGCGTCAGGTAATCACTTGAGAATCTTCGTATTATAGCATTTGCAGTGGCGGATTTTAAAGCATAAAGTTTTACATGTTTAGAAAATATATCGTAAAAAGCTAAGATATATTTGACGCCTCCAGAGCTTGCTGGATGCGGTCCACTGATGTCAGTACACAGAATTTCCAGGGGTTTACTGGGTAAAATAGAATGTAAATCTGTTTTTGTGGATAAATTCTGAGGTTTTGATTTTTGATATATGACACATGTTTTTAGTTCCCTGTAAATTTTTCTTCTCATATTGCTAAAATAACAGTATGTGCTGAGCTTTGCCAAACACTTTTTCGTCCCATAATGACCCCAAACTAAGTGTGTGTGCCAAATTAGATTACGTTCAGACTCTTTGGGAATGCATACACACCAGTTAGTAGCATTTGGATGTCGGCGGTAAAATAACACATCATTGTGTAACTTGTAATACTTAGTCAAAGGATGATTGTGTTTTTCTACCAGTAATGTTATTATCTTATACCAGTGAGGATCAGATTTTTGTAATTCAGCCATGTTTCTGCACATATCAATATAATATTGGTGATACTGCTTGTCTTGCCTTAAGAGAATCCTGTAGTCATTTATATTTTCTAAGTCACTGTTGGTATCATTCATACCTTGTGGAAGTCTAGACAAAGTGTCTGCAATGGTGTTGTCCTTACCTCTTATGTACTTAATTTCAAAAGAGTAGTTCTGAAGTGTAACTGCCCATCGTGATAGTCTAGGATGTACAAGTTTACAAGTTAACAAAAATGTCAGGGCCTGGTGATCAGTGTAAATTACCGTATGTTTTCCAAATAAATAATAATTGAATTTCTTGAATGCCCATACTATGGAAAGTGTTTCTAACTCAGTAGTGGAGTATGTACGCTCACATTCAGTTAGAGTGCGACTCGCAAACCCAATAATTCTCATCTGTTCCTCCTCTTTATTCTTTACAACTTGAAATAAGCAACAGCCCAAGCCAGTACGTGAAGCGTCACAAGTCATACAAAAATCTAAATTGAAATCTGGATGGCTCAATATGTTAGCATTCACTAAAGCATGTTTAATTGTATTAAAGTCATTCTGGCACTGTTCCGACCAGATCCAAACTTGATTCTTTCTGAGTAGATTTAGCAGATGTTTACTGTTCAAAAGTGGTTGTGGCAAAAAACGTCTGAAAAATGAGCATAGCCCAAGGAATGATTTTAACTGCTTTTTAGTTCGAGGGCTAGGAAAGTTTCTGATAGCATCTAATTTACTGGGATCCGGACGTATGCCCTGTGAATTAATGATATGTCCTAAATACTTTATCTCACTGCAACCAAATTTTGATTTTCTTAGGTTGGCTGTGACTCCAGCTTGTGCAAATTTTTCTAAAATTCTTTGAAGAGTGTCAACGTGTTCATTCCAAGATTGTGTAGCTATCAGTATATCATCTACATAGTGTGTGACTGTCTCAACTAAATCGTCGCCAAGCACGGTATCCAGGGCTGTAATGAATACCCCCGAGCTGACATTCAGTCCGAAGGGTAGAACACAAAACTGATAGGTTCGCCCCCCGAACATAAATGCAGTATATTTCCGAGAATCAGGAGTGATACCCACCTGCCAAAACGAATTAGCGAGATCTATTGTGGAAAAATATTTTGCATCTAGAAATTTCTGTAATTGCTCTTCTAAATTTTCAGGTTTTGTGTGAACCGGTAAAATTATTTCATTAATAGCTCGTGCGTCTAACACTAACCTAATGCTTCCATTTGATTTTTTGACAACAAGTAGAGGACTACAATAATGTGAGGTGGATGGTTCAATGACCTTCCAGTCTAACATTTGTTTTAATTCTTGCCACACAGCAGGTCGTTGAGATAACGGTACGTTATATGTCTTATGGTAGAAGATCTTGTGAGGCTTAACTTCAATCTTGTACACATACGTGTTGATAACACCTAATCGTTTGGTAAAAACCTGTAAATATTTGGATAACACTTCCTGTAGTTTTATACGTTCATGTACACTGAGAGCTGTAGCTTCACTTATCTTATGATCAAGCAATGTTTTCAAGTCCATTAGCTCTGTGTTAGATGAGTGTGTTTGCATGTCTTGAATGTCATTGTCAAGTACTAACTGAACCTTGTACCCTGTACAGTGTTTGTCATGCTTTAGAGTTCTCCTGTCCAAATCAATAATAATTACACTGCCTTTATCATTTAAAATACATTTACCTTTGGAGAAGTCTATAATGCAGTCCTTCTCGCTCATAATATCTATTCCTAATATGCAATTTGTCACAAGGTTTTGTACAACCAGGAATGGCCATTGTACGGTTCCATTACCTATTTTAACGTTTACAAAACTTGCTTCGTAACCCTACATGACTTATTACCTAGTGCAGTAGTTATTTTACAGTTTTGGGCAGGAAACTCAGGCACAGGTTCCAATTCACACATCTTTTTATAGAAATTAAAAGACAAAACGCTCACAGCTGCACCTGTATCTAGGATAATAGTAGTTGGAATCCCACCTACTACACCAGTAGTAGATGCTAAAACAATTTCATTTGTGTTTAAACGACATTGTGTACTGTCTTGTAAAAGTTCATCTGATATATTGTTATTGTGGTTGTATCTTATAAATAAAACAGGTAGTTTTTGTTTAAAATTACTCGGCATATCATTATTCTGTTGTTCAAGTGTGGTGTCAAATAACTGATTAACATTGAAGTCGCCCCCCAAGAATTCTTCAGCCACGACCTGGGGCAAAGTAGTGACTGTTTCTAGTTTGTTGGATTATCATTTGTACTAGGTACTGGCACAGATTGAGGTTGTGCATCAGGTGTCATTTCTATTATATTCACATTCGGATATTGCCTATTATGATCTCCAAACTTTTGCGGTTGTTGTTGCTGTTGCGCATTATAACTTACCTGTCGGTCGTAAGGTATGCTCCAATTTTGACCTGGTGGCTGCTGTGGTAAAGCAGAGTTTGAATGAAAGTACTGATCGTTACGAGTCCAACCTTGATGCTGTCTTGGCTCGTAGTTATTATTATTTCTATTTCTGTTTGTGTTTTTGTTATTACCTTTGTATCTGTTATTACCGTTGTAGTTATTACCGCGGTGCCTCTTGTATGGATTGCCGCATGAAATGTTATTACTGTTGTAACTATTGTTTGTATTGGAATACGCGTGTTGATTTTGATTTCCGTATTGAGACGGCATGTGAGTTTGCTGTTTTTGCTGTACCGCGTATCCAACTGTGGGCGCGCCAGAATTGAGTTGGCAAGCCTGCATGTTTTGCATACCACTAGTGTAAACATTGTGGCTGCTGTTTTGCCGCGCGAAGCGCTGATCTTCAAGTAACATGTCAACCGAATCTAAAGCTGTTAAAAAATAATCTGAATCGTCATCCGGGATATGTAGGAGTTTTTCTTTAATGTTGAAAGGCAATTTGGCCTTCAACGCACGGAGTATATCACGCGTTGCGACTGGTTCGTCTAAAAAATGTCCCATGTTCAAGTATTTTTCAAAATATCTGCGTAAGTTACCATTTTTACTGTTAAAAGTTTCAGGTTCTAAAATTTGTCTTCTGAGTCGCTCCTGGACGGATTGCGACCAGAATTTGTTCAGAAAAGCACGCTCAAACTCACTGTACGTGGTACATACGTCAGCTTGACTGTATGCCCAGACAGCTGCATCGCCTTGGATGTAACCGACAATATATGAAATCTTTTTCCGGTCACTCCAAGTGCGTGGAAATGCGTTACTAAAAGATTTAAGAAAAATCACCGGATGAATGGTTCGTTTTTCTGGGATAAAAATCTGAAATTGCCTGTGTTTCATTAAGCTTTCATCTTCCTTCGCATTGTGATATGGATTTATTCCACTGTAATTACTGGTATGTTCAGCTGGCGAGTAATTACGATAATGTTGCTGTGGTTTACCATGATAATAGCTTGTGTTTGTGTTTCCACATCGTGGTATGTGTTGTAGTCGTCGTGTGTTTTGTTCTTGTGTATTTGTCGTGTGCGGAATGTGTGTATCATACTCGAATGTATATTGGTTTCTGAACTGTACATTTTGACTGATATTTTCGTTACATTCAGACTGTAGTTGATCGGTGAATTGTCTCATGGGTGCAGTGACGGATTGTACTGCGTCACTGATCAGCTGTTTGTTATTAGTAATGTATTGCGCTACGGAGTCGTGCACAATTGTTGGTAAATTTTCACGTAAGCATCTATCAAAATGTTTGTCTTTGTTCTCAACCCAATCATGAAATTCTTTATTAATATTTTGAAAATGAGCTGTGGCATGTGATTGTAAGATGTCAGTCAGGTGTTGTTCAACATTGTCAAATTTATTCTGTACGTCAGTAATTCGTTTTTCAAGATTGTCATGTACTGAAGGATATGTTTGAATTTGTTCAGTAAGAACTTCACACGTGACATTAAGGTTTTTTACTTGTGTCTGTAAAAGTGCTACGTCAGTTGTAGTCTTTTCTTGACTCGTATTGAGCTGGGAAAATTTAGTACTGAGTTCGGTCATCTGTTTGGTCAGTGTGGCGTCTATAAGTTCCACACGTTTACACAAAGTGTCATTACCTATCTTGATTGCTATGAGATCAGATTTGATTTCGTCATTTTGTGTTTTTAAATGTTCATTTTGTGTCTCTAATTGTGCCTTTAAGGTTGCCATGTTTTCGGCGTTCTGTTTCCTTATGGTTGCCATATTTTCTGCGTTTTGTTTCATTAGCATTTGTAACATGTCGGCAATGTTTACCGTTTGCAAGGTCTCTGCCCCCGCCGCGTCATTAGACGTGACGTCATGCATTAACATGGGCTCTGATTGAGATTTTGAAATTTTTGTAGTGGACGGCCTATCGTCAAAATTTTCGTCAACACTTGCGTCAATGTTTGATGAATCGTCACTACCGGTTGCTGTCGTAAAGTCATTTTCCAACACTTGTCTCACGTCCGAGTCGGATTGCGTCTGAATAGTACGTCCTTGCTGTTCCATTTTTGCGTATTGTTTTCTAGTTATTACCATGCCACACGTGATATATGTTTCAAGAAAATTTTTGACACTGATTTTAAAATAAAATGTAGTTGAGCATGAATCGCTCGTAGCAACAATGGCTGTCTGTTAATTTAAAAATATAAACTGAATTTGAGATTATTGGTAATGGCTGCTGGCCATGTTACATGATATCGTACAGAAGTCGGCCATATTGCACACTCGTGTATTGGTATTGTTGCATACGTTATTGTTTAGGGAAAAGTACTGAGAATGAAATTTATCACTGAAACTGTTATGCGGAAAAGAAACACTACAGAATTTACTGAAAAGCTAATACACTGAATTATACGTCTGGTCAAGCCTGCTAATGCAAAAATGCTGCGTCTTACCTTATTTTGCTGGAAGTTTCATTGCGTCTTCCCGCAAAATTTCAGAATTGGAAAATATCTTCAGATTTTGTTATCTCTCATACATTGACGTCCAGGTCCAGAAAGTTGATTTTTTACATGAAACAAAGAGAACAATGTAACAAATGACAAAATAACAAGTCCTGTCACGGTCGCCAATATAAAATAAATAAAATAAATGAATTAAAAATATATTGTTATTTTGATATTGATTATTCTATCTGTATGATGGTGATTGTGATTGCAATTGTGTTTGCTTATCTGGAACGTGGACGTTTGATTATTCGTTATCAGACGCTTGACAATGGCTTTTTCGTAAAGGCAATGTTACTCGTAGTTGACCGTGAAATAAAACTGAATAATCGGACTTTGTAATTAAATCGTTTCCAAAGACTGCTGCGGTAGGTGCGGACTCATAATCTAAATCTCAATATTACAATAATTTGCCAGCCATGCCAATACGTCGTACAGAGGTGATTGTCTACTAAACATAAAAAGTTACCCAGTTAGTTAAATCAGATATATTCAATGAATAAGCCTACAGTTCATAATCCTACTTACTTTTATAAATATAAATACTTTACAGAATCGAGTGCCTAGTGTGGTTGCAACTCGCAGTATTCTTCTATAACATGAAATATGGCGGTGTGCCAGACAATAAAATAAAATACGTGCTTCTCGCACCACTTCAACCAGAGCTCTCCCTTCTTAAACAAACATAAGAGTAACGTAATTGTGCTTTTGTTTTATCAGCGACACAGCGCTGCAGTTGTGTGCCATAGGCTTTATTTATTTGTCACTGATTATTTATTTAATTAATATTTCGCGTTTCCGAGGAAACTCACGCTCGGCATGCAAATGTGCCTTTATAATGGGACCTGGATAAACTGAAAGAACCAGACGTTGTGCAGAGTTTCAGGGAGAACATAAGGGGACAATTGACAGGAATTGGGGAAAGAAATACAGTAGAAGAAGAACGGGTAGCTTTGAGGGATGAAGTAGTGAAGGCAGCAGAGGAACAAGTAGGTAAAAAGACGAGGGCTGGTAGAAATCCTTGGGTAACAGAAGAAATATTGAATTTAATTGATGAAAGGAGAAAATATAAAAACGCAGTAAATGAAGCAGGCAAAAAGGAATACAAACGTCTCAAAAATGAGATCGACAGGAAGTGCAAAATGGCTAAGCAGGGATGGCTAGAGGACAAATGTAAGGATGTAGAGGCTTGTCTCACTAGGGGTAAGATAGATACTGCCTACAGGAAAATTAAAGAGACCTTTGGAGAGAAGAGAACCACTTGTATGAATATCAAGAACTCAGATGGCAACCCAGTTCTAAGCAAAGAAGGGAAGGCAGAAAGGTGGAAGGAGTATATAGAGGGTTTATACAAGGGCGATGTGCTTGAGGACAATATTATGGAAATGGAAGAGGATGTAGATGAAGACGAAATGGGAGATAAGATACTGCGTGAAGAGTTTGACAGAGCACTGAAAGACCTGAGTCGAAACAAGGCCCCGGGAGTAGACAACATTCCATTAGAACTACTGGCGGCCTTGGGAGAGCCAGTCCTGACAAAACTCTACCATCTGGTGAGCAAGATGTATGAGACAGGCAAAATACCCTCAGACTTCAAGAAGAATATAATAATTCCGATCCCAATTAAAGCAGGTGTTGACAGATGTGAAAATTACCGAACTATCAGTTTAATAAGCCACAGCTGCAAAATACTAACACGAATGCTTTCCAGGCGAATGGAAAAACTAGTAGAAGCCGACCTCGGGGAAGACCAGTTGGGATTCCGTACAAATACTGGAACACGTGAGGCAATAATGACCTTACGATTTCTCTTAGAAGAAAGATTAAGGAAAGGCAAACTTACGTTTCTAGCATTTGTAGACTTAGAGAAAGCTTTTGACAATGTTGACTGAAATACTATCTTTCAAATTCTAAAGGTGGCAGGGGTAAAATACAGGAAGCGAAAGGCTATTTACAATTTGTACAGAAACCAGATGGCAGTTATAAGAGTAGAGGGACATGAAAGGGAAGCAGTTGTTGGGAAGGGAGTAAGACAGAGTTGTAGCCTCTCCCCGATGTTATTCAATCTGTATATTGAGCAAGCAGTAAAGGAAACAAAAGAAAAATTCGGAGTAGGTATTCAAATCCATGGAGAAGAAATAAAAACTTTGAGGTTCCCCGACGACATTGTAATTCTGTCAGAGACAGTAAAGGACTTGGAAGAGCAGTTGAACGGATTGGATAGTGTCTTGAAAGGAGGATATAAGATGAACATCAACAAAAGCAAAACGAGGATAATGGAATGTAGTCGAATTAAGTCGGGTGATGCTGAGGGAATTAGATTAGGAAATGAGAGACTTAAAGTAGTAAAGGAGTTTTGCTATTTAGGGAGTAAAATAACTGATGATGGTCGAAGTAGAGAGGATATAAAATGTAGACTGGCAATGGCAAGGAAATCGTTTCTGAAGAAGAGAAATTTGTTAACATCGAGTATAGATTTAAGTGTCAGGAAGTCATATCTGAAAGTGTTTGTATGGAGTGTAGCCATGTATGGAAGTGAAACATGGACGATAAATAGTTTGGACAAGAAGAGAATAGAAGCTTTCGAAATGTGGTGCTATAGAAGAATGCTGAAGATTAGATGGATAGATCACATAACTAATGAAGAGGTACTGAATAGAACTGGGGAGAAGAGGAGTTTGTGGCACAACTTGACAAGAAGAAGGGACCGATTGGTAGGACATGTTCTGAGGCATCAAGGGATCGCCAACTTAGTATTAGAGGGCAGCGTGGAGGGTAAAAATCGTAGAGGGAGACCAAGAGATGAATACACTAAGCAGATTCAGAAGGATGTAGGTTGCAGTAGGTACTGAGAGATGAAGAAGCTTGCACAGGATAGAGTAGCATGGAGAGCTGCATCAAACCAGTCTCAGGACTGAAGACAACAACAACAACGACAACAACAACGAAAAATGCAGCAAAGTGAAGTTTCCTTGTCAGACTCTTTTGTACAGTTATCACTTGACTCACTTGTCTCCTCTCATCTCGTCGCATCCCTCATCTCGTCATCTCATTCAATATCTTGTCTTAGAGCACTGTTGCTACTTCTCCACCACTTTCGTTAGATTGAGCCACCAAGTGATCTGCCACTGATTGAAGTCGCAGTACTTCAGACGCTGGCAACGCCATTATTGTGAAATGGAGCCACTACCACGCGAAACAAACGGAATTTCGAGTCAATTCCTAATTTTACAATCTTAAAAGTCTCACATTGTAGATTTGCCGTGTTACGTCATGAATAGTTTGCTTTCAAAATCCTCTGCACTTGCGACATATTACCCTGAATAGTTCAAATGGTTCAAATGGCACTGAGCACTATGGGACTTAAAATCTGTGGTCATCAGTCCCCTAGAACTTAGAACTACTTAAACCTAACTAACCTAAGGACATCACACACACCCATGCCCAAGGCAGGAGTCGAACCTGCGATCGTAGCAGTT
The DNA here is from genome assembly GCF_023864345.2 of Schistocerca serialis cubense. Classification (NCBI taxonomy): domain Eukaryota; kingdom Metazoa; phylum Arthropoda; class Insecta; order Orthoptera; family Acrididae; genus Schistocerca; species Schistocerca serialis. The sequence goes on along the minus strand of NC_064641.1, from coordinate 849,204,582 downwards.
GCGCGGTTCCGGACTGAGCGCCTTAACCGCGAGACCACAGCGGCCAGCCCCTGAATAGTTCTGTGTATTAGTTTCAGTAATTCTACTCTATGTGACCAATTTCCTGTCAAGCACTAAACACTTACATGATTATTCACAACTTTCCCCTGGCATAAGTGTTAGATTCGTCATATTTGCAATCACCAGTTGCGATTATTAATTTTTTAAGAAGTTTCCACAGGTTGCTATTATTATGCATGCGTTATTAACTGTCAATGAAAGTACACAGGGTGCTTCCATAAGAACGCGCAGAAATTTAACAAGATATATGAGGTGCTCCACTGAACAATTTGACATAGGGTAACTGCGTTGGCAAATTCTACTTAAGGAGATAACAGAAATAAAATCACGTTACTGTGTACTTTTTTATTTACATTAGTTACAGTTAACGACATACACTACCACAGACACAATGGTCGTATCATCTGTACTGTATCTTACAAATTGTGCTGAAACTGGCGGCCATCAACCTCGATGCAGCAATGACATTGGTGAACAAGATTATGACGCACCCTAGCAAATATCCCTGGTGTTTTTAGAATCACATCACAGGCAGCTACAATTATGGCAACTAATTACATGTCCATATCCACTGTGGTCTCATACACAAGTGACTTTAGATATCCCCACAGGAAATAATCAAGGGGATTCATGTCAGGTGATCTCACAGGCCACGGAATAGGACCTCCCCTACCTATTAAGCGACCAGCAAATAAAATATTGAGAGGCTTGCGAACATCCACACTGAAGTGAGGCGGTGCTCCAACATGTTGTATCCACATTCTCTCACGAACAGCTAAGTCTACGTTCTCCAACAACGCAGGTAGAACTCTTTGCACGAGCTTCAAGTACAAGTTGCAATTCAGAAGGCCAGGTAGAAGATATGGCTCAATGAGATTGTCACCTACAATGCCGGCCCAGATATTCACAACAAAACGTACTTGATGGTGCGACTCTACTATAGCGTGAGCGTTTTCCTCATTCCACAATTGCCTACTCCTGCTGTCCGAAATACCATCACGATCAAATGAGGCTTCCTCAGTAAACAGCACGATAGTCGATCAGTCCATTGTTGGAGCAACCTCTGACACAATGCGACCCTTGGTGCAAAGTCAGTCACAAGCACTGCATGGACTCGTGAGTGGTATGGGTGTAGTTGTTCGTGGAGTACTCGCCACACGCTAGTATGTGCAGCGCGCATTTCACGTGCTATACGACGAGTAGTCGTAGTGCGGTCCACTGCATCACGTTCCAGCACTTCCTCTTCAAAATCGGGTGTGCAAGTGGTTCACACGTTCCTAGGTCCCTCATTTCTTCTTTCCAATGAACCAGTTTCCCGCACTCGTCGATCGTTCCCTGTACCGCCTTTCAGCAGAGGGAGCACTGCAGTGTACTTCCCCGTACACAAGGAGCAGGTCAGGGAGTTCTGCGAAACTGTATTGGTAGTGCTCCATCGTATTGTACTGTGCGTTTGTGAACAGTCATGAGTAATATATATATATATATATATATATGCTGCAGTATACAGAGAAGTTGCAGAATTATAAAATTGCAGCGAAATGCAGGAAGATCTGCAGTGGATAGGCACTTGGTGCAGGGAGTGGCAACTGACCCTTAACATAGACAAATGTAATGTATTGCGAATACATAGAAAGAAGGATCCTTTATTGTATGATTATATGATAGCGGAACAAACACTGGTAGCGGTTACTTCTGTAAAATATCTGGGAGTATGCGTACGGAACGATTTGAAGTGGAATGATCATATAAAATTAATTGTTGGTAAGGCGGCTGCCAGGTTTAGATTCATTGGGAGAGGCCTTAGAAAATGAAGTCCATCAACAATGGATGTGGCTTACAAAACATTCTACCTATACTTGATTATTGCTCATCAGTGTGGGATCAGTACCAGGTTGGGTTGACAGAGGAGATAGAGAAGATCCAAAGAAGAACGGCGCGTTTCGTCACAGGGTTATTTGGTAAGCGTGATAGCGTAACGGAGATGTTTAGCAAACTCAAGTGGCAGACTGTGCAAGAGAGACCCTCTGCATCGCGGTGTAGCTTGCTGTCCAGGTTTTGAGAGGATGCGTTTCTGGATGAGGTATCGAATCTATTGCTTCCCCCTACTTATACCTCCCGAGGAGATCACGAATGTAAAATTAGAGAGATTCGAGATCGCACGGAGGTTTTCCGGCAGTCGTTCTTCCCGCGAACCATACGCGACTGCAACAGGAAAGGGAGGTAATGACAGTGGCACGTAAAGTGCCCTCCGCCACACACGGTTGGGTGGCGTGCGGAGTATAAATGTAGATGTAGATGTAGAATAAATATGCCTATCGTTCATTCATAGCAATATCAGTCATGAGACAATGCAAATACGATACAACAGAGCCATCTTACGGACAAGTAATGTAAACAAAATCTGCATCATGACTTCTAGTAATGAGGCTCGCCCTTCTATTTGGTTGCAGAAAATAAGGAATATACATGTAAATAAATAGCACATTGCATGTAAACTTGTACGCCTGTTAGTCATAAATAATCTGGAAAACAGTAACGGTAGACAAAGCGGTAGGCGAGTTTATTTCCCTATCTCGTTAAGCTGGCTTCTCAAACTGTTCAGTAGAGCATTCTCTATGTTCTGTTACATTTTTTGACACTAATACGGAAACATTCTGTGTGCATAGCATTTTATCTTAATTGTTGATTAACAATTAATAATTAATGATTTTAATAATATTAATTGTTGTAATACATTTGATGTGTAAATTAATTCAACTAAGTAAAACACATGTGTTACTTAACATTTTATCTAGTCCTTCGAGTCAAGGTGTGTTATACAAGCCACATCAGTATTTTTTTGGACCCATCTTTCGTCGCCAGTAATAATGCTGTCTACGAAGTTGTCCCCTTCGTTACCATAGCGATCCAAATGTTTTTTTGCAGATGTCCAAGCGCTTTTGTTTCTTGCAACTGTGTGAGTTGCTTTGGGACTCATCTTGCACAAACTTCATGAAACCCAAGTCTATTGTGGATGATTGGTTCAAATGGCTCTGAGCACTATGGGACTTAACTTCTGAGGTCATCAGTCCCCTAGAACTTAGAACTACTTAAACCTAACTAACCTAAGGACACCACACACATCCATGCCCGAGGCAGGATTCGAACCTGCGACCGTAGCGGTCGCGCGGTTCAAGATTGTAGCGCCCAGAACCGCTCGGCCACAACGGCCGGCGTTGTGGATGATTTTGTAGACAGAACCGTGTCTAATTTACAGACGATGTGCCGTTCGTCAATAGCTAATCGTCTGTCTAAGAGAATTATTTCACGTGAACGCTCCATGGTTTATTCATTTGTGGCGGTAAACGGTCGTCCGGCTCCTTCATCGACCATCGACCATTTCTAAATCTTTCAATCCATTCCTAGACACTCCGTTGTGACAAAACACTGTTCCCGTACTGTACCGAAAGTCTTCGATGAATTTCGACCCCTGATACGCCTTCCGTCCACAAGAAACGGATCACTGAACGTTGCTCTTCTTTGGTGCAAATAGACATCGGAGCCTCCATGATTAGCACGGTAGCGAAAACGAAACTAACCTAGCAGCTTGAAAATTGCAAAGATATAACAACAAACAAAGCATGCGTCATCAACGTAAAACAACAGTACTATCAAAATAACCAAAAATGTAAATAAATTGTGGATAATAATTGACTTACACTCGTATTATCGTAAAAGAACATTCGGAGGATTTATACGAAACCAGTACCCCCAACATGCTGCACCAAACAAGATATCACATGCAATTACCATCTCTTTCCACTGTTCTCACATCGTAAATGACGATGGGCCCATCATAATGCGGTAACTGGGTGAACTGAAAATTTAACATCTACCGCAAAAACAAGGACAATAACAAAGAGATTACTGTGCCATCGTGAGTAATGTGAGGGTTATTTTGCCCCACGGCCTAGCGACGTGGACTCAAATGCTACGTATCTTTGTGTACTTGAAATCATAACTAGCAACTTGAGGTTTCCCTTCACCTCTTTATGCTTGATGCTGTTGTAGGATTTCCTGGTATAATATCGTGTCTTCGAATACCTTCAAGTCATGCGTATGTATCAATTATAGTGTACAAATAATCCATTGAATGAAGTGAGACAGGCCATTCTCATTTCAGTCCTGAATATTTGTGAACTGGCAAGAAAATCGTCGTCGTGACGGTGTGGTCTGCGTACATCCTGTGCTCACCTCTACATTCTCTATGGCACTACAGGCAGTGTCGCTACTATCAATGCCTCACGCTCTCCCTCCGACATACCACAAACCTCTGTCAGAGAGGAGTAATGCTCAGCGCTATGGACGCACTCTTCGGCGTGAGGCACTAGCAAATAGCTCTCCACATTGACAAATACAATCCCACCTCTACTCTCTCTACTTGGGACCTAACTCAAGAGCTCAAGGTGCGTCAAACACGCATCTGGGACGTGCCTACACTCCAAACTCCCTCGAGAAACCAACACGCATACAACGCATCTCAAGCGTAGCCAAACAAAACAGCAGATCAAAACTCCAAAGACGCTCCTAACGAGAGCAAATACGACAAAGCTTCGGCACGAAAAACAACCCGGTTGTTCACAACCTGGAGTTGCCAGTCGGCTTCTCCCATGTGACAGTCAACCCGATTCACAGAAACATGGAGCACATTTCCAAGCGATCTACCACATGTGCATTATTACTAATATGATTCCGTAGAGTTTGAAACACATTCATTACTCCCTTTTATCAACGTACTATGATAAATACGCAAGCATGGGGTATGGTTCTTGTGAACTTTGTACCATCACGACTCAGATTGCACTCACTATCACTAGAAGGCAACCACATATTCCTAGTCTGATTGGGCCCACATCAGTACACTACTTGGCATATAGTTTAATGTGACATATATGACTTACTCCTGCCGAATTTTTGTTTCTGAGCTGCCTGACTTGTAAACAACAAAGTACCAAGCTACCTACACTCAATTCGGACGTGGAATGACAGCGGACACCAACCCAGAAACAGTACAATAAATAACACACGTTTATTTAAACCATAATTACAATAATGCAAAAGCTGCAACAGGATACCGAATTCGCTGGTTTACACAATTTAGAAAATATTTATATTACACTGGTGTAAACAATAGAACGGACCGCGTGTCTTTCATAACACAACGGCCCCTTACGGCCTTTTCAGCTTACTTCACAAATACACTGACAACCGTACGTACCTCCTCCATTTTCGGTGGAGATACCCGTTCAAAATAGTTCAAATGGCTCTGAGATCTATGGGACTTAACATCTGAGGTCATCAGTCCCCTAGAACTTAGAACTACTTAAACCTAACTAACCTAAGGACATCACACACATCCATACCCGAGGCACGATTCGAACCTGCGACCGTAGCAGTCGCGCGGTTCCAGACTGTAGCGCCTAGAACCGCTCGGCCACCACGGCCGGCGGAGATACCCGTACTGTGTTTGTCTAACAGGAGTGAAATCAGTGAGACGGATGCGGTATTAGATCTTTTTAGTAACTTTTGAGAACCTTAGGGAATTGTTCAAGAAGTCAGAGTACTTTGTCAGGTTTCTGTTTACTGAAATGGCTCAAGTGGAATCTTCTGGCAACACGACTCACGACGTGAAACGTCCGTCGACGCGTTTGCTGACGAAAGGGAACCTTTACCCCTTATCTGGATTTAAAATAATAATGTTTGTCAGCGTAGTACAAAATACATACTATCTTAACTAGGTCACACCGTAATAGTACCTTAGCTGTTAACCCTTTAACCACGAAAAACTGGAGAGGACACGAAAACTGACCAACCTTAACCTTCAAGCGACATTGGTCACTATTGATAGCGAACTACTTTTGGCATTAAAACATCCCTTCTCCAGGTGGGTTAATGGCCCAAAACCTTCCATGGTACGATACAGAAAGTAGCGCCAACTGTCTGATACAGATATCGAGTTGCCAGAGTCAACCAACGTGCAGACTGGTTCGTAATCTCAAAAGCGACACACAAAGATTAAGGTATCTACTCGTAACTTATGCATATTCTGAACACTTAGTGGTTCGCTATCCCCCTGCCGCCATCCAACTCAAGGACTCTAGTCGAAAGAGGCTGTCGCGATAGTTGACAGCTGTGAACTATACGAGTGGGCTGACTGCATTGAAAACAAACTTCTGGAAACCAGTTTCGTACAGTAATTGGTGGTTGCTCACTTTCAGCTGTTTCCCGCAGATCCTGTTTCAATGCTTCTTTACGCTTTTGGTCCGCGAACCTAATATTCTCAACTACTGAAACCATTTCGTGTACATGAACGAACGAAGTCGGTCCATCACACAACACCATATAGGGCCCATCCTGCGGCCGCACTCCTTAAAGGACAAATATCACTCTCTTCTCATTTTACAGATAAATCTATACCGGCATCCCGAGTACTTTCGACGTAAGTACTCAGCCCTTTTTGCGTTCCTTGTATTCGAAAAACATATTCATTACTCAAGTCTTCTCTCAAGCAGACATCCATCTGATGAAGAAAAATTCTATTATGAAAATCAGCTACTGAAATCCCATTCTCAGTACATTCAGCCAATACGTATTAAGAAATGTTACAGCCACAGGATACAATACTTGCAAGATAAAAGCATGGGACAGATGTAAAGCGGCTCATGCTCTTCTAACAATTACGAAACCAAGTAAGTTCCGATGGGGAGCGAAATGGAAACAACAGTGAATATCAGATGACGCTTTGCACAGATGTGCTAGCAGTGTCCATAGTATTCCCATGTATCGCGTCACGTCGCTCTTTTCAGTTCTGAGCGCACAGTGAGCACTTGAATATGCCTACAAAACAGTGTCTCCCGCCAAGTATAAGGGCTTGGTGAGAGATTTCGCCTGATGTCATGCAGCCCACATAACACAACTGTCATGCGTTCCCTTCTTGATGCCAGTTCTCGGCCGCACTCTACAGGGGCAATGAAGATGCTCCAGCGGCGTTTTCGATTGGGAAGTGTTTGATCAATCATAATACAGCCCGTAATTTTCTCCCCCCGGAGTTTCATCTCTGCTCACATAAACCGCTGGCTATGGAGGAAACCTTTTGGCATGGACAATGAGCTACAGAACAATGTAGAGGATTGGTGGCAAGCACAGGCGGCTGCCTTCTATGACTAGGGTATTGGAAAGTTGGTACAACGCTACGACAAACGTCTAAGTGGGATCGGCGACTTTGGAGGTAAGTAGATGGAAGGTGTAGCTAACTATTGTAAATAAAACATTTCTGATTTTCACAGTGATTTCCATTTCGTGAGCGATCTGACCTTCATGATATCGCTACTATCTTCCAAGGAAAAATTTTATAATCATCGGTAAACGACAGTAGCAGATTTGGCAGTTTAGCATAACCCAGCCAAAACTTAATTTTCTGACCACTAATTTGCTAATTCACACGTTGGCTTAACTGCAGAATGTCTAATTCCCTTTGGTCTTTCCCATTCAGTAAGCCCTATTCTGTGCTGTAGTCAACACAAGTCACTTCTCAAACACTGAATCCGCAGACGACAGTTGACTTCTGTATTAACGAAAATAAAATCCAAGATTCTGTTGTATAAGTGGACGTAATGTGCCTGAACACACAACACCTGTGGATACGACGGAGCGACTTGCTCTAAAATTTGAATACCCTCTCAGTCGTTCACAACAGCGTAGAACACGGCAGTCAAGCACTCCTCACCTACACGGTGTGTACAGAGGCGTTAACCAGCTGACCAAGATGCTGCGCTACTACTAGACCAGTTTGGGAACAGTACCTTCAACTGTGGCTTCCTGAATCTGTACTTCGTAGTCTAGACAAGCTTTCTTCAAACAGGTTGCAACAGTAGAGCGCGAGGTCCACACACTATTCTGAAACATAAAACACAAAACCAACACCTACTCTTACACAGGTCTGAGTCTATGGCTACTACCACTACAACCAGATTTGCGCCTGCTACTGAGCTGTCTGACTTGTAAACAACAAATCACGAAGCTAGAATGAGAAGTTTGGAAGGTAGGAGACGAGGTATTGGCGGAAGTAAAGCTGTGAGGACGAGACGTGAGTCGTGCTTGAGTAGCTCAGTTGGTAGAGCACTTGCCCGCGAAAGGCAAAGATCCCGAGTTCGAGTCTCGGTCTGGCACACAGTTTTAATCTGCCAGGAAGTTTCAAATGACGAAGCTATATACGCTCATTCTGGACCTGAAAGGATCGTGGATACAAACTCAGAGGCAGTATAGTACACAACACACATTTATTTAAACCATAATTGCAATAATCCAAAAGCTGTAACAACATACAGGTTGCGCTGGTTTACACAGTCAAGAACAAATTTATGTTACACTAATGTAAACAGTACAATGGACGGCGTGGTTTTCACAATAGAATAGCGCCTTTTGGCCTCCCTGTCACCTGTCTTGAAAAATACATTGTTAAATAACGCCAAGGGAAAATCTAAAACACACATATTAAAATAATTAGACACATGTCGCGAACAAACAAAGACATGAATCAGGCTCCAATATTTAAAGGATGTAACAGTAAAGATCAGACCTGCTCAGCGAGTTCTGCCGTAATTAAGAACTTCCAGCTGCTAATGATACACTTGAAAAACCGTATGAAATTTTATGGGACTTAACATCTAAGGTCATCAGTCCCTAAAGTTACACACTACTTAACCTAAATTATCCTAAGGACAGACACACACACCCATGCCCGAGGGAGAACTCGAACCTCCGCCAGGACCAGCCTCACAGTCCATGACTGCAGCGCCCTAGACCGCTCAGCTAATTCCGCTCGGCTGACCCACAGGATAGTAGTTAGAAGAGGCCAATACTTTACTGAAATTTAACCAGGAAAATTTTAAGAAAGTAATTTGTTTGTCCACTACTGACATAGTTAAAGAACTTTAGTTAATTGAAATCAGCAATGACTAACAGAACAGTATAAATTTCACTGTGGCTGGAAGAGCCCAACCTCTAAAGAAAATTAAATATGGTTAGCGAGAATATTTCTACGGAAGCTTTCTCACATAAATATAAAAAGACTATAATTTTTCGTCATTAAAACGTAATGGCTCTCGTCCTGACTTACTGCACTATCTGAATGGAAGCCAATCAAAACAGTTCAGCTCTGACCGCTCAAAAGTGCGCTTAAAGAAAAATTTGCCGTTAACTAAGGAAGCGAGCCACATCTGAGCAACCTGAAATACTACACCGAACAAGCTGGTTAATCTCTAGACAAGTTTATCAAGTAAGTGGGTTTCTGCAGCCCCCAAAATCAAGGGAAGCTAAAGGTACAGTTATTAGCCGCAGTTTCAAAAAAAGGATCTAAGCACTATGAATCTTAATATCTGAGGTCATCAGTCCCCTACAACTTAGAACTACTTAAACCTAACTAACCTAAGGACATCACACACATCCATACCCAAGGCAGGATTCGAACCTGCGACCGTAGCAGCAGCACGGTTCCGGACTGAAGCGCCTACAACCGTCCAGCCACTACGGCCGGCACCGCAGTTTCAGTCAAACGAGCGAGATGCTTGTTGAAATGCAGTTTCAATCTCTTTACAAGCGGACACCATACTCACCATATAATACGGTGAAGTACTGATCAGTTTTTAGCATTAAACACCATCAACCGTTTATCAGAACCACAGGCAGCTAATGGATGAAAGCCCTGTGAGCTCCGTCAGTTTCTCCAATCACCCATCCAAATAACATCAACACGACAGGGCCGTAACCACCAAGAAACACTATAGCTGCCAAGGTTGGCTCTTTCCAAGATGCACCGTCGGCTACTAATGCCGACTGCTAGTCCATTAAACAGAGCCTTGTAACTAACGTAGTCAACAAGAGCTCACTACCTAGGGTAGGTACTGCTGGTTCAGCGGCTCATTCACAAGGCACTCACTGACTGAGTCAGAACGCGGGCTCGCCTCCTGAGGTGGGCCACGTGCTTCCTTATCATCGCTGCTAGCGAGCCTCTGCCAGATAGCACCACTTTGGGCAAGGCTGCAATCGTTGCTTATCGATAGCGGAACCTCTGAGTTTTGCTGGATTCCAGTTCCACTACATTTGGCGTAGTCCACCATATTGATTCGTCCAGATCCAGTTACTGCTTCAGTTACTGCGGCAATCACGAGAGAGACCACTGTTATGGAATGCGTTTGTTGCAATTGGTGGTCGAATCTCCCCGATTTCTGCCTGGTGGTGATTCCTCTCAGGTTCACGCCAGTTCTGCTCTAATTGGCAACTGTTGTTTCCCTCATTAAAATTGTTCCAATCGCCTACTCACTCTGATTTCAGAAAGTGGCGACCATGTCCTCCCAGTGACCAGTTCCTACCATTCCTCCAGTCATTATTTTTGCGTAACGGTTTACGATAGTTCCTTCGTAATATCTTCTCTTTTCTCTCACACTGTGCGTGTCATACACGAACTCTAACTCATGGAGAACGCTCTTGAATTCTCTCACATTACCCCCTGCAGGTTCCTGTTGATAGTTAATTTTTTTTATTATAACCTGATTATTTCACTTGTGCTACACGACGCACCCAGGAAGTGACTTTTCTTAACTAATGACTCAAACAGGTTCACTGTTGCTCTGAATACTGATGTTTACAAAACTTTACAAATCATTATGTTGTGTCTGATTTGGTCATGAGTCCCAGGTGACCAATAGCTGGCAAGGAAAGCTTTATTAAACTTCTTGCATGAGATGCTGGCAGCCGCAATTCCTCGCCTTTTCTACTGACCCTTCCTTGTGTCCACAAATAAAATGTGATTTATATTCCAATGGCTAAGATGACTGTTTCAACCTTTCAAACTGGGTAATCGAAGCCTTTGGGTGCAGGGTATTCCCACTATGCCGATAGTTTTGGAGGTTCTGCACTGACATAAAATATTTGTATTCGAAAGCCGCCACCATGTTTCTTTATTTACTTGTTTATACGTCTAGTTCCGCAGGACCAAATTGAGGAGGAATTCCTCCAAGGTCGTGGAACGTGTCAATACATGAAATTACATCATAAAAATAATAACAGATAAAATAGAACGTTTATAAACCCTAAAAAGTCAAGCCACAAGTTTAAGTAAACCCAATCAACAATATAAGATAAGAATCAGCTTAATTTTTCAAAGAACACCTCAGCAGAATAGCAGGAGTGACCCATGAGGAAACTCGTCGTTTTCGATTTGAAAGAGCGTAGATTACTGCTAAGATTTTTGAATTCTTGTGGTGGTTGTTGTTGTTGTTGTGGTCTTCAGTCCTGAGACTGGTTTCATGCAGCTCTCCATGCTACTCTATCCTGTGAAAGCTTCTTCATTTGCCAGTACTTACTGCAACCTTCATTCTTCTGAATCTGCTTAGTGTATTCATCTCTCGGTCTCCCTCTACGATTTTTACCCTCCACGCTGCCCTCCAATGCTAAATTTGTGGTCCCTTGATGCCTCAGAACATGTCCTACAAACCGGTCCCTTCTTCTTGTCAAGTTGTGCCACAAACTCCTCTTCTCCCCAGTTCTATTCAGTACCTCTTCATTAGTTATGTGATCTACTCATCTAATCTTCAGCATTCTTCTGTAGCACCACATTTCGAAAGCTTCTATTCTCTTCTTGTCCAAACTATTTATCGTCCATGTTTCACTTCCACGCATGGTTACACTCGATACAAATACTTTCAGAAACGACTTCCTGACACTTACATCTATACTCGATGTTAACAAATTTCTCTTCTTCAGGAAGGCTTTCCTTGCCATTGCCATTCTACATTTTATATCCTCTCTACTTCGACCATCATCAGTTATTTTGCTCCCCAAATAGCAAAACTCATTTTCTACTGTAAGTGTCTCATTTCCTAATCTAATTCCCTCAGCATTACCCGACTTAATTCGACTACATTCCATTATCCTCGTTTTGCTTTTGTTGATGTTCATCTTATATCCTCCTTTCGAGACACTGTCCATTCCGTTCAACTGCTCTTCCAAGTCCTTTGCTGTCTCTGACAGAATTACAATGTCATCGGCGAACCTCAAAGTTTTTACTTCTTCTCCGTGAATTTTAATTCCTACTCCGAATTTTTCTTTTGTTTCCTTTACTGCTTGCTCAATATACAGATTGAATAACATCGGGGAAGGCTAGAACCCCGTCTCACTGCTTTCTCAACCACTGCTTCCCTTTCATGCCTGTCGACTCTTATAACTGCCACCTGGTTGCTGTCCAAATTGTAAATAGCTTTTCGCTCCCTGTATTTTACCCCTGCCACCTTCAGAATTTGAAAGAGACTATTCCAGTCAACATTGTCAAAAGCTTTCTCTAAGTCTACAAATGCTAGAAACGTAGGTTTGCCTTTCCTTAATCTATTTTCTAAGATAAGTCGGAGGGTCATTGTTGCCTCACGTGTTCCAACATTTCTACGGAATCCAAACTGATCTTCCCCGAGGTCGGCTTCTACCGGTTTTTCCATTCGTCTGTGAAGAATTCGCGTTAGTATTTTTCGGCTGTGACTTATTAAAGTGATAGTTCGGTAATTTTCGCATCTGTCAACACCTGCTTTCTTTGGGATTGGAATTATTATATTCTTCTTAAAGTGTGAGGGTATTTTGCCTGTCTCATACATCTTGCTCACCAGATGGTAGAGTTTTGTCAGGACTGGCTCTCCCAAGGGCGTCAGTAGTTCTAATGGAATATTGTCTTCTCCCGGGGCCTTGTTTCGATTCAGGTCTTTCAGTGCTCTGTCAAAGTCTTCGCACAGTATCGTATCTCCCATTTCATCTTCATCTTCATCTACATCCTCTTCCATTTCCATAATATTGTCCTCAAGTACATCGCCCTTTTATAGACCGTCTTGTGGTAGCTTATTGAAAATGGGCGCAGCAGTATACCGCAAACTTTTCTGCACAAGAGTTAAGGTTAAGGAAATGCGATCCAATTGTAGGTTGGATTTCTGCCGAGTATTAACTGAGTGAACGCTGCTAATTCTTGCGACTAAGCTGATATTGCTTACAAGAAACGACATTAAAGAATATATATATTTAGAGGGCAATGATGTCAAAACACCCAGAACAGTGAATAGGGATCGACAAGAGGATAGCGAACTTACACCACTCTCCTCCGCTCGTTTTATCTCAGCTTCTCCCACTCTCATTTTCGCCACAAGGTGCATAACCTCACGACGCGTGTGGTTGCTATTTGTCCTGCCTTATTTCCGTAGTTAATGTGGGTATCAAACATCCCAAGTGGGACACAGAAGAGTGACAGGCCGCTCTCTATGTTGTGGCTTGCAGCTTGTGGCGTGCTGATTTGTGTGTGACACACATATGCAGATAGACTTATACCGATTCTATTTTCCAGATCCCGATCCTTCCATTCTCATTTCCTGCTCCATCTATTTAAGATGATCTCTTTGAACATTTTGCCAGCTTGATCTTCCACACCTTCTACTCGACCTGTCGTTTCTTTAATTTTGTTATGTATTTCTATTTTCTGTATTTATCTCGCCTACTGTCTTTGTATACTAGGATAGTTTTCTCTACTATATAAATACATAAACCTGAAACCACTCACTTTTTTGAATAGTTATTTGTTCGCGTATGGATCTGTTTTCGAAACGTTTCAGGTTCATCATGAGATGGTTTTCCGCAAGTTACGTATCTGCTTCTAGCGTAATGCTCGGTGTTGGCTTGTGACAGTATGGGCGGCTTTTTCTGTTAGTGTCCATGTGTTTCCTTGCATTTTGATGACCAGTTGGTATATCACTTCATACACTTTTGCACATTCTGTATACATTTACACTGTGATAGCGAAACTCTGATAGCATACAACTGTTGTATAGCAACAAGCAGTAGTTGTATAGCACATGCTGGATGCTGACAAAGTTTCGCTATCACAGTGTAAATGCATACAGACTGTGTAAAAGTGTGGGATGTGATATATCAATTGCCCATCAAATTGGAAAAAGACTGATGCACAGTAACAAAAAAAGCCGCCCATACTGTCGCAATCCAGCACCCAGCATTATGCTAGAAATATATATGTAACCATCTAAAGATGAACCTGATAAGTTTCGAAAACCGAGTCAGTGAATAATAAATAGCTATTCAAAAAAAGTGGCTGGTAGCGGTTTTACGTATTTACATTCAATTAACAGTCACGTGTTCTAAAATATCCGTACTGGATAAGCATAATTTCTCTACTATGTTTTCACTTTGAACTTGCAGTGTGGCCAGATCTCTCGTATTTCGACTCGCTACATTCGTAGCCAGAGTTGCATGATTCTTGGCTACGAGTGCCATTTTCTTGCCTACGAGCGCCATTTCCTTGGCTCTGACTGCCTGCATCCTGACTACTCTCGCATCTTTCTTAGCTGCAGTAACTACTTATATCGACTCACATGACATCTTCCTTATGTCCGTCATCTACTCTTTCATTTCACTCAGGTATCATGTCAACCTCTTTTCTAAGTCCTTAATTTCTATCTGCCTCCTCTTTGCTGACTCCTGCGTCCTCTCTTCCATCTGCTTTAGGAATTCTAGGATAGTGCCCCTCTGACTATTTTTGTTCGTCGTTGATTCTGATTTTGAGGTATCCGACTGCTCTGTGGAAGGGCAGTACAGTGTTGTGATCGACCTATTGTAATCCATTACTGGATTGTTTCGTGTTTGTAACACCGCATCAACGTTTTCAAAATAGTCTAAATCCTCATCTCCAATGTATCATTTGTTTCGTCTAATTCCATGTAGTCGAGTGCTCCAGATCGCCTACACATGTCCGTGAATCTACTGCAGGATGCATCTTTGTCTCTATTCTATGCCCCATGTCGTTAAAACGTTCACCCTTATCTTTATCTAGTACAAACCTTGCTTTGCTTCTACAATTCCTTCACATGGCTATCTAACATATCAATACTTAAAGGAAACGAATTCCCAAACTATGCCTATGCCTACAAAGTCCAAATCCCTGACAGTTTCATCAGTTTTTACAAGATGTCAGTGCTTTTGGTAATGTGTGGGTTATCTGAGACTTATTTCTTCTCTGGAATGACTCGACGCAGAACGACCCTTCATAAATACCACGGAAACCTGTGTACAGTGGACTGTCTGATCGCTTATTAATGTCATCTGGCCCTAGCAGTGAAATGTAACTAGGGAACTGTCCAATCCGACGTGTCGAAACCTGCCCTGAATTTTCTTATTCAGGAACAATTCACTGAAAGAAACACAGTGTAAAAATTATAGCTGGTATGTCGCATTGTAAGTAATTTTTTTTAAATGTTGAAATACGCCAAATCCGTAGCTCGACAGACAGCTGGAGTAATGTACACCCCAGCGACACCCGTCTCTGACACAAGTGTTCACGGTCACTATTCACTCGAATCTGCAAAACATTTAAAATCCATAATAAGTAGCAACAGCGTTTGCAGAATGGATAAGTATGAACACTGGACATAAAATTGAATTCATTTTCTTTGTTATCTGTTGCCATAACGTTACTAATAGCATCTGTCTTCGTGCAGGTTCCATAGTAATATGGAATCTAACCTCACAAACATAAAATATGAACGTGGTATGCAATCGAAATCACCTACTTCTCCCGAAGGCCTACATATGCATTATTTATTAGTTAATTTCTTGAACATTAATTCCAATAATGTCGACATTCGGTTAGAAATTGTGGTAGCATTATAAGAAACATGAAATAACAATTCCGTGAATTCTGGTTCCAACGACAATCGTTTTGCTAATTAAGGTCCAGAACAGAAATAAAGTACCTTCCAAGCCAAAAGAAAATATTTGCAATAATAGCTTTCAATAACAAATAAAAGGCCGCAATTTTTTTTGTTAAACAAAGGAGGAAGAAAACGCTTAAAATAAAGTAGTGTCGGAAGCGCTTTTCGTTACGTAAAATCTAAACATGATTAGTATAAATGGAAGAAAGAGTAATACAAAGTACGAAATATGCGCCAAAACGATATTCGCAAAGTGTGAAAGCCACTACTCGAAATATTTAGAAATGATCGTGTGAGTTGTAACATTATGGAAACGGTATCGGTAGATTCAGTAAAACTTTCGAGTTCATCTTTACAATCTGTTGAAACTGTTCGCACAATATTTCAACAGATAACACTTGTAGACACCCTGTACGTTCTAAAGACAAGAAATATCGAAAATTATCTTCAATATAGACTTACAAACAAATTTGCAACCACACAGTTGTCAAGAAAACACAAATTTTTTGAACAGACAAAATGTATATTATACGTGAACAAACCTCTAAGCACTGACATCATAGAAATAGCCATGTTAATTTCAATGTCGAAAAAAAGGGGAAATTACAAATTGTGCAATATTGTTAAATTATTAATTAAATCGTCTTTTAGAGCTTTATGTCCTACCCGAAAACTCAGGTGACAGTGACACGGAAATGCTTCCCCATTTTTGCCAGTTCTATCCCAAATAGAAAATAGCTAAATTTTAAATGTGGAAATCGCTTCGTAATTTTGAATTAAAAAGTATAATTGATTCACAAAACTGTTTCCATCAACATTACTTTTATTATCTGTAAATCCTGAATGGAACGTAAAACTCATCTGTATAAAAACAAAAAACTGCAAAACACCTGTTTGAGAATGCGTGCGGAAAACACGCTTAAGTCAAATTAAGTATGCCATTCTCAACACAAAATAAACATCATAATCTGGTAAGTAATTACCAGTACTTACTGTAACCATTATTCTCAACCTGTAAGTTTCACATTTTTCTATTTCTTTTAATAGTATTAAGCTGTGTCAAAAGCTTCGAAACATATCCAGAGTAATAACTCCAGCCTGAACCTGGAGCCTTGACGAGGTCTTTGACCTCTCGAGGGAGACGGCGCACCTGGTTCTCATGGATGGCAGCAATACACAGTTATCGAGGGAGATCTATGGGACTCAGCGCCCTTCACTGCAGGTGCGATGAACTTTACTGTTTTCCAGACTTCTACGATCTGATTAAACAGATTCGGGAAATTACGCGGAAAAAGAAGTTGCAGAATTACGAAATCTACCTCAAGTAAATATGTGGAGGAAATGTCGTCGATAGGTAATATTACAGAGAAATTCACAACTGACGTGAAGACGAAGCGTCTTGTTATCTCCTGAAAGCTGTGTATACAGCCAGTCAGTGAGGTTTCGTGCAAACTGCATTTTATTATTTCGAGCGTAAACTAGACAGAGACGCTTGTGCATTCGATGATTACTGTGACACATTCGTATACGACAGTGCCAATGATAAGCAACAGTGGAGTACTGTTTCCGCAACTTTATCACTGTCTTCGGGAACATCAACGCAAATTAGAACAAAAAATTAAAAAAGGAATGTACTCGCAGAAGTCTTGCAATCGACGAAGCAAAATCTTGAAAGACGGGAGAGAATAATTTTCAATGTTACTCCCGCGACGTCTCCTTATCATTTGCAGAGAATAATTCATGAATTTTTTTGGAAACTTGGCCTGGACTTAACGACACATATGTCTTGCAGATGACGACGAAACGACTATTAATATAATTCGGAATATACACGCAACTAATAGTGTGATTCAGCCTGTCGATAAAAAATTTTCAACAATGTAAAGCATTTCTGAGATAACTGCCGGAAAATGTAATTTTCATTAACTTTTTGTCATTTCAGGTTTATTAACGGAGTAGGATTGTTAAACTTCAGTCATTTCTGCATTGTCAGTTTCCATCTCCTCATTTTACTAATTTGATCAAGTACGCCTGATACGCAACACAATGTTCAGAACAACGGCTATGGCCATTTCTTGCTGCATTCCTATAATGTCTAAATAAAACTAGCAGTTACTGTGGAGAGCCTGAATGCATTAATTTTTCTTTTATCGGGGGTGTCTGGTGTAAGAAAAATGTATGTTTTCGTCGTCCGATACAAACTTCGAATTTTTATGACAATTACAGGGAGAAACTATTAACTGCATCAGCGTTAGTAAAATGTACTTATTCAAAAAATTATCATAAGAACTGTGCTACAGGAATTGTTATAAAATATTTAATGCCAACAAATGGGAGACCCAATTAGTGGAAGTCGTCTGTAATGTAACATCACATACTGACTTGATTTTCTTTCCTCTGCTAGTCACTTCTCCCTGTACAGTTTAGCTGTCGATATGAACTGCAACTTATTCCAGAAATTAATAAAGTGAGACATTCATGCTATGGTTTAAATGCTTGAAATTGACGACTGTGCACTTTGGACTTCGCGCTACGCAGCGCTACGTCCTCTTGTGATGGCTGATGTCTGCTAAAAAAAAATGTGAATGTCCTGTGCGTAGGGGTTCCCGTCGGGTAGACCGCTCGCCTGGTGCAAGTCTTTCGATTTGTCGCCACTTCGGCGATTTGCGCGTCGATGAGGATGAAATGATGATGATTAGGACAACACAACACCCAGTTCCTGAGCGGAGAAAATCTCCGACCCAGCCGGGAATCGAACCCGGCCTCTTAGGATTGACATTCTGTCGCGCTGACCACTTTTTTTTTTTAAATCTTATATTGTTCGTTATTGTTCGTTTCAATTGTTCGTGGCGGACGTCACCTGACGCCCGTTGCCCTTTGAAGTTCATTATTGATCCATTCACTCAGTTTTTTTATTACAGAGGGCAGCTAAGCCTCTGACCGAACACGCTGAGCTACCGTGCCAGCTGACCACTCAGCTGCCGGGGGCTGACAATTGTCTGCTTATTCGCTAGGTGAGAAGGACTGTACAAACCGCTATCGTAAGCGGTTCTTCGATCAGCAGAAATGAGTAACATTTTTAAAAAATGCTATGCATTTTTTTTTTTTTTTTTTTTTTTTTTTGGGTCACCAATCTTCTGACTGGTTTGATGCTGCCTTCCACGAATTCCTCTCCTGTGCCAACCTCTTCATCTCAGAGTAGCACTTGCAACATAGATCCTCTATTATTTGCTGGATGTATTCCAATCTTCGTCATCCTCTATAGTTTTAGCCTTCTACAGCTCCCACTAGTACCATGGAAGTCATTCCCTCATGTCTTAACAGACCTTGTTTCCTCATCGGAGATGCTATAAGATAACATGGTTATCCCAAGATCATGTTACAGAAAATCAAATTGACCACATCGCAGTGTCCAGGAAATTCGGGAGGAGCCTGGAAGATGTGCGGAATAGAAGAGGAGAAGGCGCACGTTGCGACCGCCATCTTGTTACTACCAGTTCCCGAATGAAGATTGTGGCTTCCAGAAAGAAATTCGAGCCAAGAATAGAAGATTCGACGTAGGTAAAGTGAAAGATCCACAGATAGGTGAGGGGTTCCAGCTGGAACTCTGGAATAGATTCCAGGCGCTGGGACTGGAGATAAGGACGTGGAGGAAATGTGAACAGAAGTTAAGAATACTTTTGTGCAAGTAAGTGAGAGACAACTTGGCTTTAAAAATCGCCTGCGGAGAGACTGGATGTCCGAACATACCTGGAGGAAGCTCACCCATAGGAAGGAGGTCAAGGGAAGAGTAATCCAGAGCAGGAGCAGGCAACAAAAACCTCAGGCACAAGCTGATTATAGAGCAGCAGATAAGGAAGTGAAAAGGAGTGTGAGAAGAGACCACGGAAGATGCATGGATGAACAGGCTGATAGAGCAGAACAGGCAGCGCGGAGGGGGGATGTGAAAGAGCTCTATGATATCACTAAGATGCTCCCAAAGAAAAGCTTCCAGAGGAACTGACCAGTAGGGAATAAGAAAGTGGAGATACTAACTACATATGAAGAACAGGTGGAAGGAACACTTTAACGAAGTTCTAAATAGAGACTTCGGCGGTGAGGCAGAAGAACAAGAACAAACGGAATACAATGATCCTAGTCCCAGCATTGGTGTACATGCACCCATGAAAGCAGAAATTCGGCTAGCGCTGAAGTAGATCAAGAATGCGAAGGCACCAGGACCAGATAATATTACATCTGAGATGCTGAAAACAGACTTGGAGACCACTGTCGAGCTATTGTACATCCTCTTAAAGAAGATATGGAGAGAGGAAAAACTGCCAGCAGATTGGAAACGAGGTATTATCGTGAAAATACCCAAAAAGGAGATGTTATTAACTGCAGCAACTGGTGGGGCATTACCCTATTGTCAGCACCGAGGAAACTACTTTCGAGGATCATTTTAAACTGCGTTAAGGATCCTGTGGAAGCACAACTGAGGAGAGAGTAGGCGGGTTTTAGAAAAATCGAATCTGTGTGGACCTTATGAATACTCTCAGAATTATTCTGCAACAAAGTGCGGAGTGGCAACACACCCTCTAATTTACCTTCATTGACCTTGAAAAGGCATTCGACTCTGTCAATCGAAGAGTCATGTGGGATACACTAGCAAAATATGGCATTCCAACGAAGATTATTAACATCATCAAAGAAATGTATGAAGACTATATGAATGCAAGTACTACATACTGGAGTACTAACAGAGCCTTTCCAAGTTAATTCAGGAGTACAACAAGGGTGTATTCTTTCGCCAACACTATTTCTTTCGGTGTTGGATCATGTGATGAAGAGAGTGACGGGGGGACGGAAGAGAGGCGTGGAATGGGGAATGCAGGATAGGCTCGAAGATATAGATTTCGCAGACGTTATGTGCTTAATGGCACAACGATATCGAGACATCGAAGAGAATCTGGCCCGGTTACAGAGAGAGGCAGAAGTTGCAGGCCTCAAAATAAACGCAAAACAAAAGAAATGCGGATAAATTCTACCATCACGAATAGGCTGACCACTAATCGAGAGGACGTAGAAAGGGTCCAATCTTTCCCCTGAGTCGGAAGTGTAGTCATGACTACATGAGCCGCGGAGGAGGACGTCCGCAGTTGCATCCGTAAAGCAAATGATGCGTTTGTACAACTGTACCCTGTTTGGAAAAAAAGAACATCTCAAAGAAGACCAAACTCCGGCTTTTCAGTAGCAATGCGAAGTCTGTTCTGTTTTATGGTTGCGAAACTTGGATGGTGACTAATAACATCAAAAACCAGCTCCAAGTTTTTATTAACCGCTGTCTCCGGCGTGTTTTAAATGTGAGATGGCCAGATATAATGACAAACGAAAATCTTTGGAGGGAGACAAATCAACAACCAATCAATATACAAATCAAGGACACAAAATGGAACTGGATTGGGCTTTCATTGTGGAAACCAGATGGAGCTGTTGAAAGGATGGCTTTGGACTGGAACCCTCAAGGAGTTAGAAAACGTGGTCGTCCCAAACAGACCTGGAAAAGGACGATCGAGGGAGAAGTTACAGAGGATGGGAAAGTGAAGAGACTCGCTAGAAATCTTACCAGATGGAGGAATTTCGTCACGGACCTATGTTCCAGAGGGGCGACAGGTACTAAGTCAAGACAAGTAACTTCACCTGTCTCTTCTCTTTATCGGTGTTTTCCACAAATTCCTTTCCTCTCCGATTCTGCACAGAACCTCCTCATTCCTTACCTTATCAGTCCACCTAATTTTCAACATTCGTCTATAGAATCACATCTCAAATACTTCGATTCTCTTTCTGTTCCGGTTTTCCCACAGTCCATGTTTCACTACCATACAATGCTGCACTCCAGACGTACATTCTCAGAAATTTCTTCTTCAAATTAAGGTCGATATTTCATATTAGTAGACTTCTCTTGGGCAGGAATGCCCTTTTTGTCATTGCTAGTCTGCTTTTGATGTCCTCCTTGCTGCGTCCGTCACTCGTTATTTTACTGCCTAAAATTCTTTAACTTCACCTACTTCGTGACCATCGATCCTGATATTAAGTTTCTCGCTGTTCTCATTTCTACTCCTTCTATTACCTTCGTCATTCTTCGATTTACTTTCAGTCCATACTCTGTACTCATTAGAGTGTTCACTCCATTCAGCAGATCATATAATTCTTCTTCACTTTCACTCAGGATAGCAATGTCTTCAGCGTATCGTATCACTGAGATCCTTTCACACTGAATTTTAATTCCACTCTTGAACCTTCCTTTTATTTCCATCATTGCTTCGTCGATTTACAGATTGAACAGTAGGAGGGAAAGACTACATCCTTGTCTTACACCCTTTTTAATAAGAGCACCTCGTTCTTGGTCACCCACTCTTATTATTCCCTCTTGGTTGTTGTACATAATGCATATGACCCGTCTCTCCCTTAGCTTACCCCTATTTTTCTGAGAATCTCTAACAGCTTGCACCATTTTACATTGTCGAACGCTTCTTCCTGGTCGACAAATCCTACGAACATGTCTTGATTTTCCTTTAGTCTTGCTTCCATTATTAACCACAACGTCAGAATTGCCTCTCTCGTGCCTTTTACCTTTCCTAAAGCCTATCTGGTCGACGTCTAGCGCAACATCGGTTTTACTTTCCATTCTTCTGTATATTATTCTTGTCAATAACTTGGATGTATGAGCTGTTAACCTTGTCAGCTCCTGCCGTCTTCGAAATTGTGTAGATAACGTTTTTCCGAAAGTTAGATGGTATGTCGCCAGATTCATACCTTCTACACACCAACGTCGTTTTATTACTACTTCCCCAACTATTTTAGAAATTTTAATGGAATGTTATCTATCCCTTCTGCTTTATTTGATCTTTTAAGTCCTCCAAAGCTCTCTTAAATACCGGGTTCCCTTTCTCTTCAAAATCGACTCCTGTTTCTTCTTCTATGACATCAGACAGATCCTCCCTCGCATATCCGTTCTGTCCTCTGCATTTAACAGTGGAATTCCCGTTGCATTTCTAATGTTGTCACCCTTGCTTTTAATGTCACCGAATGTTGTTTTGACTTTCCTGTATGCTGAGTCAGTCCTACCGACAATCATTTCTTTTTCGATTTGTTCACATTTTTCATGCAGCCATTTCGTCTTACCTTCCTTGCACTTTCTATTTATTTCATTCCTCACCGACTTGTATTTCTGAGCGTCCCGGCACATGTTTGTACTTCCTCATTTCATCGATCACCTGGAGTAATTCATATGTTACCCATGGTTTCTTCGCAGTTACCTTCTTTGTACCTATGTTTTCCTTAACAACTTCTGTTACCGCCCTTTTCAGGGATGTGCATTCCTCTTCAACTGTACTGTCTACTGAGCTATTCACTATAGCTGTATCAATAGCCTTAGAGAACTTCAAGCGTATCTCATCATTCCTTAGTACTTCCGTATCCCACTTCTGTGCGTATTGATTTTTCCTGACTAATGACCTAAACTTCAGCCTACTCTTCATCACTACTGTATTGAGATCTATCTGCTCCTGAGTACGCCTTACAATCCAATCTCTGTCTGAGCGTGATACAATGCAACTGAAATCTTCTCGTATCACCCGGCCTTTTCCAAGTATGCCTCCTCCTCTTGGGATTCCTCAACAGAGTATTCGCTATTATTAGCTGAAATTTATTGTAGACCTCAAATTAATTTTTCTCCTCTCTCATTCCTTGCCCCAAGCCCATATTTTCCTGTAACCTTTGTTCTACTCCTTCCCCTACAACTGCCCCCTATGACTCTTAGATTTTCATTTCCCTTTACATACTGTATTACCCTTTCAATATCCTCATACATTTTCTCTATCTCTTCATCTTCAGCTTGCGATGTCGGCATGTGTACCTGAATTATCGCTGTCGGTGTTGGTTAGCTGCCAATTCTGAGAAGAATAACCCTATCACTGAACAGTTCACACTGACACACTTTCTGTCCTACCTTCATACTCACAACGAATCCTACTCCCGTTATATCATTTTCTGCTGCTTTTGATATTACCCGATACTCATCTGACCAGAAATCCTTGTCTTCTTTCCAATTCACTTCACTGACCCCTACTATATATAGATTAAGCCTTTGCATTTCCCTTTTCAGATTTTCTTGTTTCCCTGCCACGTTCAAGCTTCTGACATTCCACATTCTGACTCGTAGAATGTTGGTATTTCGTTGATTATTCAATCTTTTTCTCGTGGTAACCTCCCAATTGGCAGTTCACTCCCGGAGATCCGAAAGGAGGACTATTCCGGAATCTTTTGCTAAAGGAGAGATCCTCATGACACTTCTTCAATTACAGGCCATATGTCCTGTGGATTCACGTTACGTGCCTCTAATGTAGTGGTTTCCATTGGCTTCTGCATCCTCATGCCGTTGATCTTTGTTGATTCTTCCGCTTTCAGGGGCAGTTTCCCACCCCTAGGATATGAGAGTGCCTTGAACTTCTGTCTCCTCCTCCGCCCTCTTTGACAAGGCCGTTGGCAGAATGAGGATGACTTCTTTTGTCGGAAGTCTTCGGCCGCCAATGCTGATTATTAATCAAAATTTAAGCAGCTGCAGGTTTCGAACACGTTTTGCTTATGAATCAAAGACGCTACCCCAAGACCACGGGTGCATTTTAGTGCGCCTTAGCAGCCAATGTTGTGACGATGCATTTCTTTCGGTGAGCTCTACCCGGCTGAAAATTTTAGGGTAGGTTTCGACACGTCAGTTTGGACGATTCCGTTATATGTTGGCAAACTTTGATAAAATAATATCAAACATATAATGCTCAATAATGAAGAAAAAAAGTTAATAAATGAGTAGACAACATACTCTATTGACATAAGAAAGGCTACTCACTGAAACTACTAGTTTATTATAGCAGAACAGTGTGGGAAGTATGATCTTCAAAGTAAACAACACACCAAACACATCCTACAAAACACGTGTAGATCACAAGTAGTTTCTACAATACTGCTCGGATGGCGCAGATTAATGAAGGTATGAAATTCTCTATGCGATGCCTCCCCCATTGTGTAATATTGGTAACGCTGTCTGACTGACTCTGGCTGACATGACAGTGGTTGTGAAGCATGAGACTGAAAAACCATACAACATGCATTAATTAATTAAGTAGTGCTGGAAGTTGAAAGAACACTCTGTTGACGTTTTAAAGCAACACAGAAAAATCCCTGTGTGCTGGAAGCGCAAAGACGCTCACCGTAGACAGCTGCCCTTCCTGGGTAAACCCTATTCTCGGTGGTGCAAATAACCTGTAAGTTTGCACCCAGAACCCCCATACTCCGAGACAATTGCCATGTGCAAACCCTACTCTGTGATTCGTCCACAACGCTCTTTCCGAATGAACTCCTAACCTCACAGTTGTGGAATGAACTGGCATACACCGGCTCGTCCCCAAACTTACTCTGCTCTCCTGCTCATCTGAAACAAATCTTCTCGATCTCCAGCCGGCCGGAGTGGCCGTGCGGTTCTAGGCGCTACAGTCTGGAGCCGAGCGACCGCTACGGTCCTGCCTCGGGCATGGATGTGTGTGACGTCCTTAGGTTAGTTAGGTTTAATTAGTTCTAAGTTCTAGGGGACTGATGACCTCAGAAGTTTAGTCGCATAGTGAACAGAGCCATTTGAACCATTTTTCTCGGTCTCCCTTTAAAATCCTCACTTCCAGGAAAAGTTACTCCATATGGAGCACCTCTGAAACTCATCCTACCAACTGCACGTGGCAAGGTTTCTCTGCATCAACTGTGTATTCAAAACGGGCCACACTGTTTATCTCCAGGAGACGGGCAAAAGACACTCCCCCAATAGAAACGCTTGCCTCTAAATGTTACTGATGCCATTGCTACGTCTCTGATATCAGGGTCTCATTCCCAACCACGGCGTTTATTTTTTTTAATGTGCACAGGAAGCCAGTGGATACATCTGCGACAGACTGTCGGACAGGTAGCAGTGCAGGACTATTTCAGATTCAGAGAAGAACGTTTTTATTATGCTAATGGAAACGCACCAGTCGCAGAGAAGGTTCTCGGCCATTTAGCCCACAGATACTTGCATATGCTGTCCAAATTGCTCTTCTGACTGGGAATAACTTCGAGGGTGTCTGCCTACCGTGCCAGAGGCCAGAAAGTCGTAAAATCTTCTCCGGCCAGCGGTGGGGAGGACAGTAGTCCACTGCTGGTCGCTCGGTGATTCCCTGCGGCGTCTCCCCCTGGTCCTTGCGTCAACTCCAGTAATGTGAAAGCATTCATGAGCCACCATGCGCTCCCTGTCATTCTACCTACGGCTAACCACTTCCGCCTGCCTTGGCCCTCAGGTAGAACTCTGAGAATTGCGTTGCTCTCCACTTATTGCAACACAGACAAAACACAAAACCTTAGTCAACACAAGGCAACAGTAATCATAGATAATTACCCAGTGCAATTATATGATGAGGCAAGCAGTATGCATTCACTTCCATTCCATGTCACTAAACGTCATAACAATAGCAAAAATGGGAAGGAGGCAAACCCCAAGCCGTAAGTACACTACTGGCCATTAAAATTGCTACACCAAGAAGAACTGCAGATGATAAACGGGTATTCATTGGACCAATATATTATACTAGAACTGACATGTGACTACATTTTCGCGCAATTTGGGTGCATAGATCCCGAGAAATCAGTACCCAGAACAACCACCTCTGGCCGTAATAACGCCCTTGATACGCCTGGGCATTGAGTCAAACAGAGCTTGGATGGCGTTACAGGTACAGCTGTCCATGCAGCTTCAACATGATACCACAGTTCATCAAGAGTAGTGACTGGGCGTATTTTGACGAGCCAGTTGCTCGGCCACCACTGACCAGACGTTTTCAATTGGTGAGAGATCTGGAGAATGTGCTGGCCAGGGCAGCAGTCGAATATTTTCTGTATCCAGAAAGCCCCGTACAGGACCTGCAACATACGGTCGTGCATTATCCTGCTGAAATGTAGGGTTTCGCGGGGCTCGAATGAAGGGTAGAGCCACGGGTCGTAACACATCGGACATGTAACGTCCACTGCGCAAAGTGCCGTCAATGCAACAAGAGGTGACCGAGACGTGTAACCAATGGCACCCCATACAACCACGCCGGTTGATACACCAGTATGGGAATGACGAATACACGCTTCCAATGTGCGTTCTCCGTGAAGTCGCCAAACACGGAAGCGACCATCATGATGCTGTAAACAGAACCTAGATTCATCCGAAAAAAATACGTTTTACCATTCGTGCACCCAGGTTCGCGTTGAGTACACCATCGCTGGCGGTCCTGTTTGTGATGCAGCGTCAAGGGTAGCCGCAGCCATGGTCTCCGAGCTGATAGTCCATGCTGCTGCAAACGTCGTCGAACACAAAGTTGGAGCCGGTGGCGACACCTACAACGTGCTCATATGAGGAAAAGTTCCAACTGATTTCTCATACACAGTTGACCGGCGTTGCCTGGTGAAACATTGTTGTGATGCCTCGTGTAAGGAGGAGAAATACGTACCATGACGTTTCCGACTTTAATAAATGTCGGATTGTAGCCTATCGCGATTGCGGTTTATCGTATCGCGACATAAGCAACGCCGCGCTGGATCACAACGGCCTCGTCTCACTAGCAGTCGAGATGACAGGCATCTTATCCGCATGGCTGTAACGGATCATACAGCCACGTCTCGATCCCTGAGTCAACAGATGGGGACGTTTGCAACACAACAAACATCAGCATGAACAGTTCGACGGCGTTTGCAGCAGCATGGACTATCAGCTCGGAGACCATGGCTGTGGTTACCCTTGACGCTGCATCACAAACAGGACCGCCAGCGATGGTGTATTCAACGATGAACCTGGGTGCACGAATGGCAAAACGTCATTTTCTCGGATGAATCCAGGTTCTGTTTACAGCATCATGACGGTCACATCCGTGTTTGGCGACATCGCGGCTAACGCACATTGGAAGCGTGTATTCGTCATCGCCATACTGGCGTATCACCCGGCGTGATGGTAATGGGGTGCCTTTGGTTACACGTCTCGGTCACCTCTTCTTCACATTGACGGCACTTTGAATAGTGGACGCTTCATTTCAGATGTGTTACGACCCGTGCCTCCACCCTTTATTCGATCCCTGTGAAACCCTACATTTCAGAAGGATAATGCACGACTGAATGTTGCAGGTCATGTACGGGCCTTTCTGGATACAGAAAATGTTCGACTGCTGCCGTGGCCAGCACATTCTCCAGATCTCTCAATGGTGGCTGAGCAACTGGCTCGTCCCAATACGCCAGTTACTCCTCTTGATGAACTGTGGTATTGTGTTGAGGCTGCATGGGCAGGTGTACCTGTAGACGCCGTCCAAGCTCTGTTTTACTCAATGCCCAGGCGTATCAAGGCCGTTATTACAGCCAGAGGTGGTTGTTCTGGGTACTGATTTCTCAGGATCTATGCACCCAAATTGCGTGAAAATGTAAACACGTGGCAGTTCTAGTATAATATATTTATCCAATGAATACCCGTTTATTATGTGCATTTCTTCTTGGTGTATCAATTTTAATGGCCAGTTGTGTAGCTAGCCGTCTCCGAATTTCTTCGATGTCTTCCATTAATCTGACTTCGTACGTATTCCAAACACTCGAGCGGTATTCAAGAACAGGTCGCACCAGCGCCCTATATACGGTTGCAGATGAACCACACTCTAATAAAATTCCCTCCAATAAACAGCTTCGACCATTCGCCTTCCCTACTAGTTCCATTTCATATCGCTTTGTAACGTTACTCCCGGATATTTAAACGACCTGACTGTGTGAAGCAGGACAATAATAATACTGTAACTGAACATTACAGGGTTTTTTTTCCTCCTCATCCGCATTAACTTACATTTTTCCGCATTCAGACCTAGTTGCCATTCATGACACAACTAGAAATTTTCTCTAAGTCGTCTTGTATCTTCCTACACTCACTCAACTTGGTCACCTTACCCTACACCACGGCGTCATCAGCAAACAACCGCAGACTGCTGCCACATTGTCCGCCAAATCATTTACCTATATAGAGAACAACAGCCGTCCTATCACACTTCCCTGGCGCACTCCTCACTATACCCCTGTCTCTCATGAACATTCGCCGTTGAGGACAACATATTGGTTTCTATTACTTAAGAGGTCTTCGAGCCACTCACACATCTGTGAACTTATTCCATAAGCTCTTACATTCGTCAACAGCCTGCAGTAGGGCACCATGTCAAATGCTTTCAGGAAATCTAGAACTATGGCACCTGCCTGTTCCCCTACATCCATAGTTCACGGTTTATCTTGTGTGAAGAGGGAAACCTGAGTTTCGCATCAGCGATGTTTTCCAAAACCATGGTGATTCTTGGACATAAGCTTCTCACTCTCAAGAAAGTTTATTATATTCGAACTGGCAATATGTCCAAGGATTCTGCATCAAACTGAAGTTAGTGATGTTGGTATGTAATTTTGCGTGTCCGTTCTTTTACACTTCTTATACACTGGAGTTACCTGCGCTTTTTTGTACTGTTATCTTTCTCTCTGGCTTGTAATCTATGCGTGTTTTTGACTCTCTATTACTTGTCTAAGCAGTAGAGAATTTCTCATAAAGTAAATGCTGGAGAAGGTATAGAAATGGAAAAAGCAAATGTGAAGTAACCTGAGCTGAATATAGAATACTGTAAGGTTAACAGGAGAAATGTAAAGTATCTGAGTCTGAGCAAGCAAAGAAAGTTTTGAAATATAGGGACACTAACGAGACGCAAGTGAGGTATAACCGAGACATACTTGTGGATAAACCAAGATATTGGAAGCAACGCATCAAAATATTTATAGATGAACTGTGTGTTTCTGATTTAAGTTAAATAGGTTAAGAAACGACTAAGTATGAAGAAAATGTCGCCTGGAACTAAGGTAATAGTATAAAATGTAGAGTATTTATGTGGGTGAGAATCTTATGTCAAGGAGATAAGTGCTTTGGGGTACCAATAGGCGATTAAGCTGTAAATATTATATGTTATCTGTTAGGAAAAGGACACATAGATAGAGAAGATAGAGTGCTAGAATACTGTTAATTAGAAGAAATGAGCATGTCATGTTTTTGGTAACTAATTGACTGAGATGGAGCAGTCGCCACAATCATGCTAATCTTTACAATTCCATAGTTATAAGGCTGTAAAAGGGAATTAACGGTTGAGTAGTGGTGAGCACCAGAAAAGGAGGATTAAGTGTGTACAAATATGAAGGTCTAGGTATTGAGCAAAAGCAGCAAAAACAACCATGAATGTTTGACATTCAGTCTACTACGAAAGCGTGACAGTAGTGTAGCTGAAAGAGGGAACTCTATAGAGTCATCAGTGGTAGTCGTTGGTAGGAATAAACCACGATGAGAAATCATGGTAACCCCCAGAATTTTCGCAACTATGAGTAAAAGTATTCAGAAACTATTTGGAAAGAGTTACAACACAAAGGAACCTTGAACTAGATCGAAAACATAGTTCGTTATGAAGTAAGGCAATTGGTTTACTTCAAGCTCCATTACGAGGTCAAAATTCTGAGATTTGTGAATCTTTCCCCCAGTTGAGAAAAAGAGCTAAGAGGCAGGGATTGGAGCAGACAGAGAAAGTCACGAGGTAGGAGGCGATGTCGTCGTACGTGCAGCGTGCAGGAGGACCACCCTTTGTCCGATGCCTGTTGGTAGACCTCAAGATGGAGAAGATTCTGTGTCACTCTTCCCAGGTCTCCTCCCAGATCGCCTCGACTGCCGTATGAACACTAGTGTGTGACATGGTGAGGTGAAGACTGATTCGAGGTGTGACGGTAACTGTGAAACAGTGCACATATCGAATAAGGAAAGGGCCTTCCTGTAATCTGATGTACTAGTATTAGGTTTTGCTTAGAGGCATTTTATATGATAGTGTTATCATTTTATGTTTTTTTGAAATCAGTACTGTTAAGTATTGGGGTAACTTCTAAGAATGATCCGAGTGGAGAGCCACGAGATATTTGAATTTTAATTCGGCTTATCGATGTAAATTCATATGAGACAGAGGCAGGATCGGATTGCCACGGTAGCGTAGCATTGCAGTGATGGCCACAAAAACTCAAGTCACCGGTGGTGTGGACACTGGGAGGGCTCGAATGCTGGTGGAGTTACAAAACTGTGTCCCAAGCAAAAATACTGCACACTGCATACTACGATCTGCTGGGAAAGTCAATGGGAGTGCAGAACGACAGAGGAAAAATAGTACAGGAGAATGTTAAATGAGTTACCGTTAGGAAGTAGTAGAAATTCCATCAGATATACGTCAGAGAGTGTCTCCCATGGAGGAATCAATGTTAAGTCGTTAGGGTATGAAAAGCATTACCAGTTTTTAAAGTGAATTGGATGACGTCACTGTCTCCCAGGCTAGTCAAAAGAAGGGGTGACGCACCACTGTTAGAGTAGAACTCCGCTCGCATTTGGAGCGGCCGGACGTACGGGGAAAGTCGCCCCCCCCCCCCCCCCCCCAGTTATGGCATCGCAAGCTTCGATTTCGCGCATATTACGTATCAGCACATAGAGTTGCATAGGAAGTGATTTTTTTTTTTTTTTTTTTTTTTTTTTTTTTTTTTTTTTTTTTTTTTTTTGGTGTTGCTAAAGTATACTTTGGTTTGTGACTTAGACGCTGTCAGACAATGCGCAATGCTTGTGTAAGGCATGATGGCATCACCAGTTTCATGCCAATGGATTGCACGCTTCGACTATTATAGTCAGTACTGCCTGAATGTTGTGACTTGGTCGTCGCTGATGACCACTTAGTTGCAACAGTGAGCTTATGTCGGCCGGCCGCGGTGGTCTAGCGGTTCTAGGCGCTCAGTCAGGAACCGCGCAACTGCTACGGTCGCAGGTTCGAATCCTGCCTCGGGCATGGATGTGTGTGATGTCCTTAGGTTAGTTAGGTTTAAGTAGTTCTAAGTTCTAGGGGAATTATGACCACAGATGTTGAGTCCCATAGTGCTCAGAGCCATTTGAACCATTTTTTTTTTTTTAGCTTATGTCATACTTTTGCGTGAGGAGAATACCAGGTTATTCAGTGCCAGAAATTCCTACACTTTGCTGGCATTGTAATTAGACGTCCTGCATGGCACGTAGGAACAGTCATATGCTGCAAAGCATAGCTGATTCATTTATTTATTTATTTGCAACGTGCCTCATTTGAGACTTACATGTATGTACTTTGTGTGTGTGTGTGTGTGTGAGAGAGAGAGAGAGAGAGAGAGAGAGAGCGAGTATGTGGGGAGTGAGTTGTAATATTTTCGTTGTATGATGACGATGACGGTGAGAGCATGGAGAGGGTGAAAACCGGTGTCAGCTCAGCTCATAGCCGACTACTTGTGAATAGTACCAAGGAGGTCGCCAAGCTCAATGTCGCCACCTGACCGACGGGAAGCATCAACAGTGTCACATGACCTCATTTCGTATTTAAAGCAGGACATTGGTAGAAAGTCTGTTGACCAGGAACTTAATGCCACTACCTCTCTTCTCGTTGAAGACCGAATACTGGCAGTGAATTTTCTTTCCCATTACCAGGATTCGAAACGGCTTACCCCTGTGTCGAGTGCTACCGCACAGGTGTGCGTTAGCGACGTCGGCTACGGAGATGGGTAATGAGTAACAGGGGTCTCACAGCTTAACAACGTAAATTCGTGTGGTAGTAACCTCCTCTCGAGTATCAGCGTTGTCGAGTCGACAGTAAGAAGTTGTCGATCGTGTGAGCTCGGACACTGGGCCTTCACACCATATTAAGCTTTTACCAGATTTAACTGTTATTCATTTGTGGGTGTACCGACTTCACTCAGAGTACTTTTGTAGTAGCAGAGGTCATGTGGTGTAGCGGATCGTGCTGGCGGCTGCACTACAGGTAAGAACAGGTGAGTTTTACTATTTACTAGAGCCATGCACCGCTGTTAGTCTTCCACCGCTTGATACATGTAATTTTTTTGTCAACCAGGGACCGTTGGATTCCATCTCAGCTGAAGCAAAAATGGAAAACTAAACAGTACAATGTAAACTTATGTGTATGATATAGGAACACCTAGAGTGAAGTCTGAGGGGGATTTGGTATAGGGAAGCGGAATGGAGCTCCCTGAAATAATTTGACTTGGTAGTGGAGGAGAATTTTAGAAGTCTCCACTTGGTAACACGAGAGAAAAGCAGGTCGGTACGCAACAGCTGGGAGGAAAGCCAAGAAGGAAAGACTGCTGATGTTACATGCAATATGGCCAGAGGACAGAGTACATTGCTGCACATCATAATAGCTAGGAGCCCAAAGCTCCAGTACAGCAGAATGACATCACGGAGAGAAGACGATTGTGTCGACCTCGCAGAGTGAAGTAACAAGATGCAAGTCGAGCGTAAAAATAGTTATCCAGAGCAGTGACGTTGTAGAATACGCCCATTGCTGCTTCTGAAAGGAAAAGTTCAAACACCTTTCAGCTGCAGTTGAAGCAGTCAGAATGCTGACCAGTCGAGAAATGCAGGCCTATTGAAGTCATCGACACCTAGAAATAGCCAAACAAGCGAAACAGTTCTTGTATAAATATTTGTCCTATACAGTGGCTTCGTCTGCTTGTATTCAGTTCGCAGCCGATCAACCTGAAGATGGGACCTGTGTCGGTCCATCATCTGTCTGTTCAGGAAATCTTCGAACTCTGATGGAACGAGTCCTACAAGGAGATCTTTGCCACTGTGGTGCCATTCGAGTCAGGCTTGATGGGAATCTGTGGGCGGCATGCACGATCAGGCATTCTGGACGCCTAACCAGCGGGGCCATGGATCTGCCAACAAACGTCATTGCAGAGGAGCGTGCCATGGTCCACCACCTACCTTTCTTCCATGAAGAAGGCTGTAGTGCGACTCATTCCAATATCGCACACTCCAGTGTTAGAGCCAGTGGGAAGTTACTGGAGCACCGTGTACGAGGACGTCGTGAGAGTCCCCTGGAAACACACTGCCACAACCTGCCAACATCTGAGTCAGCGTGGACAATACCATCTGAGCTACGCCCAGACTGCCATGACGTCGCAGGATGCTGAATACGCACCACCATAGCTGCAGCAGGTAAGCGTGGTGGGTGTCAGCACATTCCACTGTGCCTAGCGCCCTCCTACCTGCTCCTGTTGCTGGTGACTGTGAATGAAGCTGACTTAACATTGCAACAATAAATGCTTGATGATTCATTGGTAGTCTTGGGCGCCGAACAGTCCACTTTCCACCGAGCTACTGCTCACCCATGCCCGAGGAGTCACGGTCTTCCCTGATCCTGATCTAACACCGTCACCTAATGAACCGCCCAGTCCCCGGACAATTACAGAACTGCTACGTGGCGGTTTGATCAAGTTTTAGGGTGGGGTTCTTGTAAGTTCATAAAATAACTGAAAGTCGTCGGGGGAAGAGAAAGGACATGCTAATCACGTTAAGAAGGTGGATAATTTAGTTTACTGGCTATCAAAGGATAACGACTTTATTAATATGTTCAAGTAATTAGAGATAGTCCACTTTCAACGTCTTTATTAACCCTAATCAGGACCAACCGTTACTTTATAGTGACACTGGTATACTGCAGATAGCTTTTAATGATTCAGACTGACAAACGAGAATAGTGATTGGGTGGGACGTGCGTAAGATACTAGCTTGAGATTACTAAAATCTTTATTAACTAACAAAAGGCAAATCTCAATGAACATTTAATACACCCAAAGAAAAAATACACTAAAAATTTTTAAAATGTGCATAAACGATAAGCATCACACAAATGGTGTGGCTAATAAATATTGTGATCAGTTCATAACAATTTAATAATTTGTAGTCGATTGCTGTAGAAAAGTATTGCACTGTTTTAACCTAAATCTTAACGGGAACAGAAATAAAGAATATCTTATATTAGAAACTCACTCTGTTTTCCAATGCTCCTGTTGCAATACTTAGAAATGTCATCTTGAAGTTTCCCGCGGCGAAACTTCATCGATTGTCCGTGAAGATGGGTTTGTGGAGTGAAAAAGACCTTTCTTCGTCACAGGATGCCAGCAGTACATGAGAGGGGCTCTTCTTGGTGAAGTCCTACTGCTCTTTGCGCGTTCCCCCTGCCAGATGTTTTGCAATTTTACAAATTGTTTCATAGCCTGTATTTTTAACAAGAACTGCACTCAACTAATTAAAAGGATACATCGCATCTCTACGATTCACTAGGAACAATGATTGCTGCAATGTATTGAAGACATGCGTGGTAAAGCGATCTAACCTCCAAATGTAAGTACGTAAAGTGTTGTCACCTGATGCTGTGTACGGGAGCTATCAAAACTGACGTTGGTCTCATCCCTAAATAACCTAGTGTGATATTCAGTGGTGTGACCAACGCCACTTTTCGTAGTTCCCATACCCAGCAACACATGGCAACACTGATCTCTAAGCTTTTACGTTTGACGGTTAGCCCGCTTTTCCGCGCATGTCTTCATTTGTTCCTAGACTGCACTTCCTTTACGATTTCTGCTAGCATTCAAAAGCGACTACGTATATAGTGCAATTTACTTTCTATATCACTTGAGTTGAAACACTCTTGAGCAATCCCTATAGATGCTGCGTCTTCCATATCGAAACCATGTACTACTTTTTCACATCGCTCAAATGTTTGGCAGAGTAAAATACGGTCTCCAACCACGAAGCAACCGTATTAAAATAGGCTGAGAAAGCGATGATAACTTTGGAGCCAACTCTCTGAAAACTGAAACGCAGGCAAGTGCTTTAATGAAAATTTTGTTGACATTGGAAACAAGATGGTTCACTTCCTGAGACCGTGATCTAGCCGTTTCTGCTGCGCGGTGTAGCCCATCGGATCAAATGTATTTGAAATCTTGTTTCGCAGGACAGAGCGGATCAGGTTATGGTTGTGGAAAGGGGCCAAAATCAGTTACTATCAGTTGCACAAAAGACACAAACTTTATTTTCCTAAAAACACTTAACCACACGTATCCTTAAAAGGATTCAGAACAATACAGCTGAAAGTCCGAACACAAGTTATTAAATTTGCTTTAAGGAATACAGGTGGTTGAAGGCCTTACTTAAAAAAGAAAATCTTACATAAATACTCGGCAGAAGGACACACACTGGACACAGAAGAACTGAGGCTTAAGGCCTATATAACAAGAATTTCCAATAGAGAAGAAAATTTAAAAAGGTTTTAAACAAGTGAATTTTCAAATTTTAATTTAAGACAGCTGAAGGCCTTATCTTAAACATATTTGGCAAAAAAGCTCGGCTGAAGCCCACATACTGAACATAGAACAAAATGGTTCAAATGGCTCTGAACATTATGGGACTTAATTTCTGAGGTCATCAGTCCCCTAGAACTTATAACTACTTAAACCTAACTAACCTGAGGATATCACACACATCCATGCCCAACGCAGGATTCGTGACCGTAGCGGTCGCGCCGTTCCAGACTGAAGCACCTAGAACCGCTCGGCCACCACGCCAGTGAACATAGAACAACTCACTGCTTAAGGCCTGGATAACAAGGATTTCCAGTAGAGCAAAAGTCCCCTTTTTTCTTTTCTTTTTTAAAAAAATTGGTTTAAGCAAGAATCTTCAGTTTTAACTTAGGACGGCTGAAGGCCTTATTGTAAAATTAAAACAAACTAAATTAATAGGCGGCTGAACTCGCACCGTACTTGAGACAAAAACCACAATCTAAATACAACAGAACAATGGTGCTCAGAAGTGTTCCAAGGGTCGGCCTGAGGAGTTTAACGTAAGGCTAGGTGAGACACGCAGCCAAGAATAAGATTAAGTAATCAGATGGCAACCCGACCCAGGGACAGCTGAAGAACCGTCCAAAACCCTAATCAATTCCGCTCCGTCGACCAACGGCACGGCAATGGAAAATATCAACCGAGGACGAAGATACCAGCAACTCTACGTGTTCAAAATTGGTGTCTAAAAACAGCCAAGGCACAATAACCACTCAAAAATATGGACAACACCAAAGGCTGTCAAACTACATGCGGTATGGGCAGCATCAACACGGCGACAAAAAACGCACTGCGGAACAATACGCTAATGCCCACGCCGCGGAGGCTTCCTTGCTGCCCTGTCCCAGCCGACCGACTGCCTACTCCAGTACACAGACAGCATTAACATAACTGCTCAGTCGAAATTACACGAGCTAGGCACAGTTCCACCAAAACACTTCCACAAGAACTCGAACAATCGTAAAAGCAATCACTATGGAACCACCAGGACGAATGACAAGTCGACACACACAGAGAACCAGAAGTGGCTGGCAACCAAATATACATCGTCCGATGAGACGTCAGACCGAACGACCAACCAAGGTCGTCCCCGCTGAAGCCATGTGTGTCAGCAACAGTCGGGCAAGTCATGGCTGTCCGGACCTCATTGCTGCTCCGTCCCGACTGCCTTAGGACACACGACGCCCCAGAGACACTGTAAGGTGGCGTGGTCTCCTGACCTTCATTTCTTACATATTCCATCCTCACAATCGTACTTTGCACATCAGGACTCTTTTTTGAACCCAAACTCGATAAGGTAGAGTCAATTTTGTATGAATTCACGCAAATGATATGCAAATCTAATAAGTAAATCGCAACTGCACACACCTAGGTTGAAAAAAGTCGAAGCTGGTGTACACAACATGACAGCCACAGGAATTTTCGTTCCCAGCCCGCTGGGAAGACCGTCCCTTCAGAGGGCTGGGTCAACAACACACCTACTTTGGCCGAAGCGACTGCCCAGAGAGAAGACAGCTTTTGCCAGAGTAAAGGGATAACGACCCCCGTGTTCAACTTAAAAGCAAATTCCATTGTGTGGGAGCGCCAAGAAGACGCATTTTTTCACAGACCGACTGCGTAGTTATGGAGTTCTCACAGGAGGACAGTATACGCCTAATGAGATGCTACAGATTTCTGCAGTGGTCGACTTAAACGAAACATCATTCTCCCGTTTAAATGAGCAATGCTGATTGCTGATTCCTGATGCAAACAGCCAGAGGAGTGAGGGAAGACAGCGAATGATATATTCTTGCAACTTTTCCACAAAAAGGGGCCATTCCGTTGTCGCTCTTGGAGTGGGAACACATAACGAGAGCGAGTGCACTCGTACGTGTACGCAAAGAGAGACGAACAAAGTCTCTCCTCAGCACTTCACTGGGAGAGCACCTCTGTCGTTAGTGAATCGGACTGACACTCTATGTTGAGTAGGTTGCGATTAAGCGTTTGTTCATTGTGTTGGCCGCCATACTTATTGTGCGGTGTGAACACGGACAGAGTACTAGTTAAACACCTGCGAGCGAGTATTCAGTTGCATCTTGGTGGTTATCTGACCAGTGTACCATGCCAATAGTTAGCCTAGGGGCGGATAGGAGTCTTTGACTTCATCAAGGCATAGGGAGAGTATGATTGGTGAAGGTCAATCCAGATAGAAACAGACAGTTGTGTTATTTGCCAGCAGTGAGCAACGCAGGCAGCAGTCGTCGCAGCTCACGGTATTGTGCGCAACAGCGTATGCTAGTCCCATCTGTCCTCCCTAACAGTACAGTCCACTACATCTCTCACGTGACAGCCTTAACCGTATCTGGACAAGTTATTCAAGCTGTGTAGGCATGGCTCTCAGCCATTCTGCCAAGTAAATAGCATTCTTAAAGAAAAGGGAGAAAAGAACCTTTCAATACTTTGTAAAATAATAGCAATCCTATCCATAAGAGGCAATCTACTGCTCCGAAAAGAATCCGGAAATTTATTATTATTTTATAAGAAAAAGTTTCACTTGATTTCTCAGAATTTTTGTAGTAAATAATATTTTTCGTTCTTTTAATGTTTTTTTTACATTAACTAGCAATACTCCCGTACCCAAGTATCCCACTAGTTACGTAAGAATAGATACAATATTTAAGTGTCTTTTCCTTACAGCGGACGACTCCAGAAGATATTTGTTGCTGAATGTTTTTCAAGCAGTTCTTGTTGGTACATTAGGAGCGTCTGACTGACTTCTGTAGTAGTAAGAGGTGGAAATTGTTTGTTGCGGGAGCCAAAGGGTACTTGTTGGATCAGTCCATTGCGCAACTTGACAGAATAAAACCCACACACTCACAACACTTGCTCGGATCCAACCATGCAGAGGAAAGACCCGCCACCCGACATCTCTGCACAAGGAAGGAACCGACCAACGTCCGGCAAGATGACCAACTAATGAGGCCCAGAAACGGTCAAAAAACGAAATACACGTCGCCCGATGGAACGACCGACCGAACGACCAACCAATGGTCGTTTCCACTGCGATCTCCTTCCGTTGGACAGTGCATGCGTGTCGCAAGCAGTCGGCGCCGCGTCCCGGCTGAACCCCCGACACACGACGAGCTGGAAACACTAGCGATCGCTTCAAACATAATACGACAGTGCTCTTATCGATACGGTTCAAATGGCTCTGAGCACTATGCGACTTAACTTCTGAGGTCATCAGTCGCCTAGAACTTAGAACTAATTAAACCTAACTAACCTAAGGACACCACACACATCCATGCCGAGGCAGGATTCGAACCTGCGAGCGTAGTGGTCACGCGGTTCCAGACTGAAGCGCCTAGAACCGCACGGCCACAACGGCCGGCTCTTATCGATACGGGTTGCTGCTGCCATTCACGGGCAGGCAAGGCAGCAACTTAGTGACGCCAGTAAATCGTATAAGAAGCGAGGCGACAGTTCCGTGAAGAGAAGCTGTCAAGCAAGAAACGGCATGAACACGAGCCGCGCACGGCTCAGAATTAGTTTGGGGTAAAGAGCTTTGAATGCATTTGCTACTTTTCCAACGTATGAAGTATCATCTGTAAGAAATAACGTCACATTGTCATATTTTATATTGGCCATTTGCAAAGAAGCATGGGAACCATTAAAAAATTTGCAATTGCAGCTTGATTTACCATTTTCAGTATCTGAATATTTAACAGCTAAGTTTTACTTCTGGATTTTATTCCACTGACTGCTGCCCTGCATACACACTACATTCAGCGTCTGTCGTCCCGCCTATTGAAACAGAAATGTTCCCATCTCTTAACGATTCCCGGATATCACGAATAACTTCTTTGAAATACTCGGTCACATACGTTTTACGAAGGATACATTCTTCAGGCATTATGTTTGCAAGAATTACAAATGCTGAACAAAATTCCTTAGCGCGTAAGTCACTTGTACCTCCAAGGACGGCGACCTATTTCCTAAATGGCATACTTAAAAATTTTTGACTTAAAGCTGAAATTCTGGCTGTATTTTGTTTGTGTTTCACAGTGTTTCGATGTTGTATTACTTGGAACTCTTTGTCAGAAGCAATTCTTCATTCACATGATAAAAAAAATACTTGTCCATCTTCACAGATATCACTCCCGAACTTAGTAACGTCTTTACACAACACAGACGTCATGGCAGTTTCATTGCTGGAATGACAAAGCAAAGTATTATTCACTCTGTGTTATTGCTTTTGAAGTGTGATCGTAACTGCAAGTAAATGCATGTAATTTGTCCGGTAGGTGTGATCTTATATCGTACTTCAGATGGTTCAACATCGCAATATGAAGAAGGGTAACTCCGGCTTCTCTTGAAACACGGCTAAAAGATTATCTTATACAATGAAATCGAACAACTGCAGTCACTAGTCGTCATTTCAAGAAAAAAAAAACAAAAAAAGCTATTGGATTTGTCAACCAACTAGAATTTTAAATACTGCAGTTTATGATTTTGTGATAAAATGTTATTTGATTATGAATGCGAAGTTCTATTTTGGCTAGATAAAGAACAATATTCCACTACTTGTAAATTTTAATAAATATGCATACAGAATCAATTTGCCCCAAAATATACAATTATACACAATTTAAAAGTACTTCAGTGACGGGGTCGGTGTGGACGAGCGGTTCTAGGCGCTTCAGTCTGGAACCGCGCGACCACTACGGTCGCAGGTTCGAATCTTGCCTTGGGCATGGATGTTTTTGATGTGCTTAGATTAGTTAGGTTTAAGTAGCTCTAAGTTCTAGGACACTGAGCCTGCCGTGGTGGTCGAGCGGTTCTAGGTGCTTCAGTCCGGAACCGCGAGACTACTACGGTCGCAGGTTCGAACCCTGCCTCGGGCATTGATGTGTGTGATGTCCTTAGGTTAGTTAGGATTAAGTAGTTCTAAGTTCTAGGGGACTGATGACCTCAGATGTTAAGTACCATACTGCTCCGAGCCATTTGAACCATTTTGAGTTTCAGTGACCACATAAAGGTGAGGACGGTAATGAATATTGCTAATGCCTACATTCAGTCTATTCAAAAACTCGAAGCACTTTGCATGCATATCCGGGCTCTGATGATAAGAATAATTTAGTCATCATTCAAAGATACTGCACTTTATTTTGGGTACATGTTAGTTGAGAGTATCATATGTATCACTGCACTCAGGATGAGCAGGTGATAGCGCTTTGGGGCAACACAAAATAAAATACAACACTTTCTATGAAGGGCATCTCCAGTCTGGAGGACTGTATTAAATTGCCAACAGCAACATTTCCTCCCAAGGCTGTCTACACTGCAGGCTTCAGGATGGCCGTAGCTTCCACTTTTTATTTAAGGGCGTTCCAACATTTCCGAATTCGAAATTTACAATACCTTGATCAGAATGTGCTGTCTGCAGCTTTTGTAAACCGCTTTTATGGATTGATAACGAACACTTGATGAGGCAAATACAGTTTGCAAAAATAGTCGTTTCTTTGAACGAAAATTTTAAACAGTCGCAGTGGTCCAACTTATTCAACTTAACATAAATGATCAGTCCCTCGTATTTACAATCAACAGACTACCCCCAAAATATAACTCTATCGGAGTTCCAGAGGCATGCCACACTCTGATAGAGATATATTTTGGGGGTAGCCTGTTGATTGTAGACTGGAACAAAAGTTATAGAAGAAAAAGTACCACAGATAACACAGTCTGGCCCGAAACTAGATAAAGAGAAACGAAGACGGAGACAAACTGATATGGATGTAATTAAGGATTCTTCAACAGAGCGTAAATGATAGCTAAAGTAAATTAAATTAACTCATTTTCTGAATATTAAGATTTTTGTCTGTTACAACACTGGGAAGTTCCACGTATCAAAAACCTCCCTGCGATCCAAAGTTTAACATCTACGATTTCGTTTAAAGTGCACAATAACAAAAAACTATCAGTTGATTTTACTGTGAGACACTATGTTTTCGTTGATAATTTGGAGACCTTGCCTCTTATGGATTTGAAATATTTCAGTATGAATCAATTTTCTATTTTAATATTTTGAAATAAATAGCAAACGTCTTTAGATTTTGATATAAATATCGCTCACTGTACACTGCACATATTTCTTTCGTTCATGTTGCTTAACATCATCATGCGTATAAAGATTGTTTAATCGGGTCTGTTCTTCAGCTGGACTGGCACCCTTTCTGGGACTACAAAAATTATCTAGTTTTTCTTTCGCACTATGTTACTTGCGACTGCGCTTTTTCACTACATTGCGCTATAAGTCGTTTGGAAGGAGAAAGTTATCTGCCAGGCAACGATTTGTATACTTTCGTCCGCAATTTTTGAAGAGACTGTTTTATTTACTCAAGTTAACAGTTCTCGACAATGAGTCATTTCCCGCGATAGCGCGCGTTGTGTGATATGAATATTTACATATTTTAGGAGAGGTAACAGTAAGAAAACAAGTGGACGTGTAGATAAGTATAGGGAAGTGCAGTGGCATAATAGTAAACGATACGGTGTACACGCATTTTCTTGGAATACAAGTGATAAAATGCGATATACTATCTGTCCTTCTACGACTAACACAAGCGTTTATGGTGTATTACAGCTAAAAAAGCATGAACGATGTGTCGCGCACCGAATCAGTGACTGCACGGCCATACGCAGAACTGCAGCGATGCGAAACCTTGCTCACGAAGACGATTCCATTGCTTTTCAGGTACGGCCAAAATAGTTTACTCGCTTCATTTTGCATTACTATATGAGAAATTTTAGGAAGGCTCTGCCTTATGCTAACCTCACGCCGATGTTTTAGCTTTATCAATAATAAGCCTCCAGTCACAAATTATTTAAAGAATCGAACTCCCTTGCATTGTTAATGTGTTAAAAATGTGACGCCATTCATGTAAAACATTTGTGGTTGATAATTATGTTGGATTTTATTAATTACAGTATATTCACCGACAGAGAATGAAAAAACATAGAAAAGGTTTGAAACTATATCGAAAGTCTGTTGGCAGTGGCAAATTTCATTATCAAACAATGAATGAGTATAGTATGAGTAATTTCTGCTCCGTTTTTCTCGTGTCTTCTTGCTTATGAGGTGACACTTTCTGAACTACGTGGAGTACAGTGATATAGTTTTGCAGATACATATAGTGGTGACTCATGCTGAAGTTTTACTACATGAACAGCGAAAATGTTGCAGGTGATTAACATTTTTCCTTTCATTATTTTGTGGTAGGGAGCGAGGGAAGGGCAGGGGTCGACAAAACAGTTTCTAAAAGGTTTGAAATTGTATTTATTGTTTGTTGGAAGTTGCTAAGTCCTCTCAATCTCAAATGCTGGATAAATATAGTGCAGGGAGTATGCGTGTCCTGCCTCAAGATCTGTAGACAGTTTCCAGCTTTAATACTTGACTTATTGTGTAAAAACCTTCAGCATGAGATTGTACCTCTTATTGAGTAGATTATGGCAGTGTTTTAAATTTTTCTATTTTGTGAATAATTACATGAAATACTGGAACTTCAGTTCCTTTGAAAACTGATAGATAGGCATTCTCCAAGGACTCCCGTGCGCTATGCACCATTTTCGTTTTCGTAGTTTGGTAGTATAAATGGTCGTCTTTCGCCTTCTGAATAAATTTAATCTGATCCACTTAAATGTGTGCATCTTGTGGTATATCATGTAAACTGGTGACCCTTCTGAAAGTTCGTCAGTGTTGCTGGTAACATAAATTTTATGAAATCGAATCATACGATTGCTGCTAGCGTATTTGACACAATATTTTGTATCTGCTTTCTTGTAAACGATCCTCTGTAGCTGATGACTACGTCTTCTGACACATAGCACTTCCACAATTAACATAGGACCTAACTTTTCCGACCACATCACAGTAACCTAGAACTGAACGCTCTGTAGCATATGGAGCGAGCGTATCATTCACAGACAATCAGTATGTGATTTTCTATTTGTGGTAAGTTCTTATGGGACAAAACTCCTGAGGTCATCGGCCGCTAGGATTACAAACTACTTAATCTAACTTAAACTAACTTACGCTAAAGAT
The DNA here is from genome assembly GCF_023864345.2 of Schistocerca serialis cubense. NCBI lineage: Eukaryota > Metazoa > Arthropoda > Insecta > Orthoptera > Acrididae > Schistocerca > Schistocerca serialis. Next base: position 849,160,317 of record NC_064641.1, on the reverse strand, counting down.
AACACAAACACCTGTGGCAGAGGGAGGACTCAAACCTCCGATGGGTGTGTACTTTTACAGTAATAGCTTACGCTGTATACCCAGATGGCTATTGAGAGTGAATGTATCTAGTTGCGAATGTCGTAATGTTAACTCAAAATTAATTTGGATTTGGCAGTTGAAATGGTGTCCTAGATGTGACAGTATAATGAAATTTTTATTAGATTTATTTCTCTCATTTACTAGTTAGTACAAAATGGAACTAGAAAACAATGTTTTGCGTCCAGTAAATACGTTTAGTCCGGCTAGTGTTAACTACAGCTTCTCTAGATGACAAGCATCGATAGTTTTCTCCAAGGAAACGTGTGTTGCATGAGAAGACCAGTGGAAGGTGAGTAGAACATTCTTGTGTAAAGAACCAGACTGGACTGTTACAGGTGGTTGCTTCAGAACGTACTACGAATGACCATCTCCCCAAGGTCCCCTGTCCACTAGTGGAGTTACTCTGGTCATTCTAATATCCCATTATTCTACTAGGACGATGGTTACGTCAGAACATAGTAGAAGAGAACATCGTTTCAGGCACTTGCTAGAGCTCACTAGAGCAGGACTCTACGTCATTCCAGTAGACCATAATACTTCTTGGCTGATGGCTGCATAAAAAAAGGAATGGAAGTGAGCATATTCTCAAGGCAGCTACTAAAGTCCACTAGATGGTGGTGTGTGTCCCACTGCTTCTTGCCGGATGGCTGCTTCAGAACGAAATTAGAGTGAGCGTTGTCTCAAGGAACTTACTGCAGTCCAGCAGTAGGAGCACTCGTGTTATTTCAATAGATTATGCTTTATGGTCAAAGGCTATGACAGAACCAGCGGTACTGGACAGCACCTCAAGGATCCTGCTAGGGCATTGTAGTACGCGGACTGTACTTATTTTAGTAGCCCACCATCTTTCTTGGTCGATGGCTGTGTCAAAACGTAGTATGTGTGTGCATCTTCTCCAGGCACCCATTACAGTCCGCTGGTAGGAGAACTATTACTTTGAATAACCCCTAGTAGATATTTGCTATAGTCATCACTTCGATCATTACCTGCAGGTAGGTGATCACTATAGCAAATATCTATTAATACCAGTATTGTTTGCCCCTGTTTTGATTACAACCAAGGTAGATTCTTCCTACATGTCGGTGAAGGGCCTGAAGATAGCGTAGTAAAACACTGAAACTGTTTGCCAAATAAATAAGGCTGAAATTTGACGGCTGAAGGGTGTTTAATTTGACTTCCTAAAACTATGTAATATGAAAGTCACTGTAGTCCGTTACATGGTCTACATGAGGATCTTGTTTGAAAACTCGCAGAGTTCCTCTTCAGCAAAGGAATGAATGACTTTCTTGCGAAATTGTGTGTCATAACAGTACGGAATAGCCCATGAGCAGATGATGTTAAATATGTTCGTCTATCTGTTACATTTGTATTATGCATATGTCAAAGGAGTCAGTGTCACAGACATCTACTACATTAGTGTCAACAACATTACCCTACGACTACGAATAAATATCGTATAAATCTAAAGATTTTAGTCCGTATGTTGTAACCTCCACACAAAATTATAATTAAATGAATTTTTCTAATATTGTGGCCTCTGAACAAAATTGGCTCCCATTTGTAGTCTGTGTGCAGAAATGCATTCACATTTAATGTTACCACAAAATTCTTTTCTCATTTAATGTCAAGTTCGAAACAGAAAAATTTCTAAACACCAAAATAATAAAAAAGTTTTGTAACCTGATAAATTTTATGAGGACAGCAGCGCTGCCCTTCGGCCCTGTATTCTGAATAAAAAAAAAGCAAAAAATTCTTACCTCAATAAAAACTGCAATTATATCTGCTCTTAATTAGATATTTTTCGACACAGCTTCGTGCAATGCTGGCGTATATTTTTTTTTATTCTTGGAAGGAATGATCATGCATTGGAAATATTCTTTAAATTGAAATGAATGCTTTTCTTTAAAAGAGTTACTTTATATTATGAAAATTATTATTGGGGCATTTTTTTGGAACAAATTAAATCACAATTAACATACATTATTAAATATGCGCAATGCTGCTTCTTTACCTTCTACAACAATACTCATCCTCCAGAGTCCTGACCAGAGTACCGAGCAGAGCACAGAGCCGACACATGCCGACTTCCGCCGACTCACGCAGACTACTCCAGACTACCCAAGACTACTGTCGACTCGCGCAGACAAGCGCAGACTAGCGACAAGCAACAACTAACGATAAACTACTCTCTGGTCAGAGATTCTGTCATGCCTCGCCCATCGCCGGCAAAGCATACGTCTTACATAACCCACCACTGGGAGGGGGGGGGGGGGGGCAAAAATTTGGCAGCGATGGTGAGTCAATTGGACTTGCCATGAGCAACAAATTTTTCTTAATTAACTAAGTTTACAATCACAGAATATATACATATATATAGGTGCAGAACATGAAATAAAATATAGTGCACATGCACTGAGTACAGAACATATCTGGGAATCACAAAATGTATACGTAATGAGCACAAATGGCCTAAAGTGCACACGCACTGTAAAACTCTTTAGTATTTTACAAGAACTGATTACCCTAAAAAATGAAATAAAGTGCACACGCACTGTATAAGTCTTTAGCATTTTTAAGACAACTGATCTTGTTAACAAATGAAATGAAGTGCACACGCACTGTATATGTCTTTATCATTTTACAAGAATTTAAACGCATTGTATAAGTGTTTACCATTTTACAAGAACTAGGGAAGGAATGGGAAGGATTGCGTCATGGTTGTAGCACTTGAGGTTGCACGCAGCTGCACTGAAAGTCCATATCTTTCTATAGAAGCACAACACCAAGTGAGACAATCTGAAGTTCTTTTCCTTGGAGTATTAATCAGTGTAGCCAAGACACTGAAATGTCATAATAATATTCCATGCTATCATTTTGGTAGTACACTAGGTACACCAAACAGTGGGACCATAATAACATCTCCATCGCTCAAGGTGGTGGACAGCATGTCGTGTCAACACCACGTTCTTGTAAAGTAGACCAACGTAGAATTAGTGCAAAAACCAAATATAGTGCTCCATGATTATGAGGATAGACAGGAGAAACGGATATTGCAGTAATTTCTGGTAATTAGGTCAGAAGGTGAAGGACATTAAGTCACATACTAGTCTTCATTGAAAATTACACTGGTCTAACAACTGATTAGAGTAACTGGTGGCACTCATCGCCCAGTTACTTATTTCTGTACTATGTATGTACTATTACAGAACAATGTTCATAAATTATCTGAATATAGTAATTACTGGCACTCATTGGCCAGATACAAAGCATTATTTTACGCATTATTCATCATTCAAAATGAGTTAATTATTGGCATAGCATTTATACATAATTCATCTAATTATAGTAATCATTGGCATCATAGGTCATCTCATTACAGTAATCAGTGGCATTCATTGGTCAGTTACAAAGCATTTTTTTATGCATTATTCAGAAGTGATCATTCAAAACAAGAGTTAATTATTGGCATAGCATTTTTAGAGTATGACAAAAATATTATTTACAGAAATTATGTGCATAGTATTTATGCATTATTACAAAGCATCATTCAGTATTACTCAGAATTCATTATTCCAGTGACATACTATTCAGAGCTGATGAGTAATACTCAGAACTCTCTTAAACTGGTAGCATTATTTGGGACTGGTAATACATTTTTTTTTTTTTGTGCTAGCAATGCATTGCGTGGGGATCGATAATAAATTACTGGGGCAAAACAATATTTGCTTTTGAGTAATTGCTGCAAAATGAAGATGTGTAACGTCATTCGTCATGAGTCAGCTGTAGCAAGGTTATGAAACAAGTAGAGTATAAGTGATCACATTCATAAATGACATAGGTTTAATGAACAACTGCTTATAGCACATAATTTCATGAATAATTTCTGCAAAAAATACAAAAAGATTATTAAACTGAAAGAAGAAACACATATTATGCTGAAAAGTAGTGAACTTCGAATTAACAGGTAGTGAAATGTGTATAAAAAATATATATGTTCTCTAGCTGTCCTTTCCAAAACATTCAGTCATCATACCATGCGATATAAGACATACTGTCAAAACGAACTGCAACAATTACTTAAATAACTACATAGCATTTCTTAATTAACAGTAAATATATAAACTTGATCATTATCCTCATCTGTAAAGAAAAACTTCATTATTCATATTACCATAACTCCATTATTATCATCATCTGTAAAGAAAAACTTCATTAACCATTGTAGCATATTCTTCATCATTATTCATCACAATTCATTATCATCTGCAAAAAAGTCACTTCATTATTCATTATACAACCATTCCTTATTTCTAGCATATTTCATCACTAAAACTAAGATGTGTAGTTCTGTCTGACAGCCTGCATCAATCGCCTCGTATTCTGAAAGAAAAAATTAGTTAAGACTGCTATTCTACGATGTGTATAGTGTATTCTTGTTAATGCTTGTTAATTCTGATCCATTTACTCTTCGTCACGAGGTATTGCATCTTCTTTCGTCCATTCCGAAGGTGAAATTCCCATTTCTGTTTAATTTATTTCTTTTACACGTTATTTCTTTCTGAAAATGATGAACAAAGATTAATGTCTTGCATTTAAATCATATACCCACTAAATAAAAACTGGCTTATAGTAACATAATTGAGCATACAGCATAGCATGACGGAAAACGTAATATGTCAAAAACATGGACAGTGTTCAAAGGCAAAAATGTACACAGTGTATCACAATGTAGCAGCAAAAAAAAAAAAAAATGTAAAACAGTCACGATGTTGAGATATCATAAGGCAAAAATGTCAAAGCCAACTGGTGTTTGTTATATCTTAAATATTTCATAGTGCATACAAACAAAACAGGAAAACAATCATACATACATGAAAAATGGAAAATATGCATGGTCTGATGTGTAACGACAAGAAGAGCGACCTGCTAACCTTACCTTGCCGGGCACTTGCCAAGAAAAAATACAACAATCATCAGTAAGTAGTCACATAAATATAATCGCATAAGTGGTCAAAAAATGTGTAAGTTCATCTGGAAAAATATGCACGGTCTGATGTGTAACGACAAGAAGAGCGACCTGCTAACCTTACCTTGCCGGGCACTTGCCAACAAAAAATACGATAATCATCAGTAAGTGTTCATGTGAATATAATTGCATAAGTGGTCATAAAAAAAATTAGGAAATGGCATTACAGTATGATAAATCATAAAGTATGTTCATTCAATAAAAGGTTTGATGTTTGAGATGTGGTGGTTCCCTTTGGTTTATCTGGTTCTCAAAGTTTCGACGTGTACTACATTGGGGTGAGGAATGCTGCGAATCCGATATGGACCTGCGTATAGAAGCTCTAATTTACTGCATCTACTCTTTCCTCTGTTCAATAAATAGTGTATACGTACTAATATCTTCTGTCCAATGTGAAAGTCACGGCGTGTACAAACCTGTTTTTGCTGTCTTCTCCGGCGCTCTGCACCATGTTTGATGTTGTTCAGCGCAATGTCAGTTATTTCATGGTGTCGTAGTCGACGAAATGTAGGAAAGGTTACTAATTCTTTAATTTTGTTAGGTGGTTCAACATCTTTCAGTATAACAGACGGAGATAACATAGTAGATTCATTTGGTATGGAATTAATTACATCCTGGAATGAGAGTATGTGTGTGTCCCAATCAATATGTTCTTATGGCAGTATATTCTACACAGTTTACCAATATCTTTCATTAATCGTTCACAAGGGTTCGAAGAAGCATGGTACCTGGATATATAGATCGGTGAAATGTTTCTAGCTCGTAACATACGTGTCCATATAGCAGATCGAAACTGTGATCCATTGTCGGAAATTACTTTCAACATATGCCCTACATGAAATAGAAAATGTTTTACAAATGCTTTCGAAACAGTTTTAGCAGTAGCTTTGCATAACGGAGTGAAGGTAACAAATTTCGAAGTGAGTTCAACAGCGACAAAGATGTAGCAAAAACCTCTATTAGTTCTGGGAATCGGACCAAAAATGTCTACAGCGGCCATAGGTCTCAATTTAACAGGTACAATGGGATCTAATGGAGGAACATGTGAAGTCGTGTCTGACTTAGTTTTCTGGCAGATTTTACATGACGCTAAAACTCGTCATATACGTTTCTCCTTGTTGGTAAAATAACAGTTCTGTCTCAGTATAAGAAAACATTTTCTGGCTCCGTAATGTGCGTAACTTAAATGAGTGTACCAGATTAATTTGTTAACAAGTTCGTCAGGAATGCATAATAACCAATTGTTGCTGTCAGGATGAGAGCGGCGAAACAGAATGTCATTGCGTACAGTGTAATGGTTTCTAATGGTAACATTATTCCTATCTTGCCAAAGGTGTTTAATTTCTTCCCACACGTTGTCTTTACTCTGCTCTTGTGCTATGTCTTGTAATGACGACGAAATGAAATTTTCAAATGCGACTTGTTGAATGTACATGACGCTGAAATTTGCTTTGCAGAAGTTGGTTGCGATGTCTTGCTGATTGTTGTTAAGGGAACGGGATAGTGCATCTGCTACAATATTTTGTGTACCGGGAATGTGAACAATTGTAAAATCAAATTCCTGCAAATAAAGTTTCCATCTACTTAATCTGTCGTGTGTAAATTTAGCCGAAAGTAAAAATTGTATCGCTCTATGGTCTGTGTAAACTGTAGTTTGTCTTCCATAAATAAAATGCCTAAATCTGGTAAAAGCCCATACAACACATAATGTTTCAAGTTCTGTAACAGAATAATTTCGTTCCGCAGGTGACAGAATGCGACTTGCAAAAGCGATGTTTTTAATTACTGTACAACCATCTTCTTCAATTTCCTGAAAAATGTGTACGCCTAAAGCGATATTAGAACTGTCGGTGGCAATGGAAAAATTTCTGGTAAGATCTGTGTGCGATAAAAGTGGTGCATTCAACAAAGCATGTTTCAAATATCGTTCTCGTGAACAAGATTCTGCGTGTCAAAATAGTGCTTACGTTACTGGAATATGCAACCTGTACTGTATCTAGTCAAATTCTATCTGACGTGTTATTATTTTCAGGAGGATGCTGTGGCATTTCCACTATTTGTACTGTTCTATTATTTCTTCCACACGTATTACGCTCCGGATGATACCTACTGTCTGGTTCATTCATGATAATATGTTGTTGCTGATGTTCTTGCTGCTAATAAGATCGACTGTTATTAAATGTACGCTGAAAATTGTGCTCATTATTTTTACGTCTGTCGTGATAGTCATTTCTATACAGTGATTGCGATAGGAATTGAAATGGTGTGTTTTTTTGTACGTAGTGACTTCCTTGTTCCGGTGCGTTGCTATTTGGTGGAGCTGACGCTATACGTGTAGGCAGCGAAACATTAAAGCTTGGTTGACCTTGAACATTACATTGTTGGTTAGGTATGCTAACCGGCTGGCTTTCATGCTGTTGCCGTGAAAAACCTCTATTGTTACAAAAATGTGTTTGCGACTGCTGAAAATTTTACACATACTGATGATTAAATTTTTTTTTTTTTTTGTCTGTTATTAACGTTCTCGTGGTTGTCATTTCTGGAGCATCTAATGAAAAATTGTCACTTTCGGTAAAACTTGTCTTATCATGTTTTCTTTACACGTTTCTGAATTCTAGATAGAGCGATAGTTAAAGAGCTGTTTTGATAGATATAAAGGATAGTAGAAGAGAAGGCAGCAGTGCAGAATAAAGATGAAACAGCACTACTACGGCTCGCGGCCCTGTGCACGCTACGGCACATATTCATCGAAGCGTAATGAATCCCCTGAGGTCAATTACGCGCTGCAAATAAATTTCAGTTTCTGCGTTACAGGCAATGGCAGTAAAAATTCAAAAGTAAATTGTCGTATCCAGTCCAAAGCGTGTCTCTGTGTTCCGTCATTATTAAGTACCTTAAATTTTCTCACGGTTAGAAAGTGCTTATAATCAAAATTGTCTTCTCTGAATGTCTGAACTGGTTCAGGATTGTATGATAATCCGTTTGTCTGTGTCTACCCGGAATCCAAGTCACGTACTCTATGTAAATTACCTAAGTCACACTGGCTGTGTGAGTGTGACAAATATTCGGAAAGTGGCGTATGCTGTGACGTTTTAAAGACTGAAATATTTTTCATTTCTGTCACTTCAAAACGTTCGTCGATTTGGCTGTTCTGTTGTTCACATTTCTTATCGACTTTCGTATCCAGAGAGTGTCAAAGTTCTGGTGACTTTAAATTAAACTCGTCGCGTATCTGTGTTGCGTTTTCTGAACATTGTTCAGTGACTACACTAATTTCATCTCTAAGTAATTTCGTGGTGTCTGCATGCGTACTACATATTTCTTGTGCAACGGATCTAATTTCTTCACTACTATTCCTAGCACTAACCATAATTTCTTCACGTAATTGTTCTTTAGCTTCGTTACATCGCTCGGCAACGGCTGTAATCTGTTCAGTAGGCTGATCAATAGAGTTGTCAAATTTTTCATTGATTTGTTTTAAGTTCTCCTTAGTTTGTTTGATCGACCTGTCATATCTTTCATTGAGTTGTTTGTACGATTCATTAAGTCGTTTGAAATTGTCGTCTTGTTCTTTCTTCGACTGTTTGGAATTTTCATTAAGTTGTAGTAATAATGCCATAACTTGATCCATGCCAATATTACCTACTATATTCTCTGTGCTGTGTGATGGTGTATCTGTTTTTGTCGCGTTTTGTGTAACCAGTTGGTCATTCTCTGATTCTTGAAAAGGTTTGCTAATCGAATGTGCACTGTTGGTCACTAAATCGGAATCAAATAAATCTGTCGTACTTTGAGTACACTCTTCATTTTCGTTAGAAAAATTTATCTGTTCACAATTCAAATTTTGCAAACTGGGTGTGTTAAACTGGGTAACGTTCATTGTAACAGAACGTCCCACGTCATCAATTGTCGTTAAATTAACAGACGACACAATCGAATTTGTTTGCTCATCACTAGGATAAAAATCATTACTGGTGATCAGTACGCACTGATTCTCTGTAAATGGAGGACTATCATTAAGACACTGAGTGTCGCTAGTATTATCGGTCAAATTATTAGAGTCGGCAATTTCACTCATTGCACATCGCGATGTACTGTTAACAGTTTTTCGCGGCATTTTTCACAAACAAAATTAAGCACAAATGAAACAAGGACAATGCAAAAATGCAACAAACACAATTACAACAGAGAGCAACAAATTGCCGATGATCTGTGAAAGAAAGAGTGACAAATTAGTAAAACTACGTTTAAGTAAATAAGAGCAGATATATGACTACTTCTCAGAGATTCACAAAGAAATACGATCCTGGCCGGATGTCGCCAAGTGTAACCTCCCCACAGAAAAAAATACACTATATATAAGAATGAAAATGGACCGTGAACCAAGTGTAACCTCCCCACAAAATTATAATTAAACGAATTTTTCTAATATTGTGACCTCTGAACAAAATTGGCTCCCATTTGTAGTCTGTGTGCAGAAATGCATTCACATTTAATGTTACCACAAAATTCTTTTCTCATTTAATGTCAAGTTCGAAACAGAAAAATTTCTAAACACCAAAATAATAAAAAAGTTTTGTAACCTGATAAATTTTATGAGGACAGCAGCGCTGCCCTTCGGCCCTGTATTCTGAATATAAAAAAAGCAAAAAATTCTTACCTCAATAAAAACTGCAATTATATCTGCTCTTAATTAGATATTTTTCGACACAGCTTCGTGCAATGCTGGCGTATATTTTTTTTTATTCTTGGAAGGAATGATCATGCATTGGAAATATTCTTTAAATTGAAATGAATGCTTTTTTTAAAGAGTTACTTTATATTATAAAAATTATTATTGGGGCATTTTTTAGAACAAATTAAATCACAATTAACATACATTATTAAATATGCGCAATGCTGCTTCTTTAGCTTCTACAACAATACTCATCCTCCAGAGTCCTGACCAGAGTACCGAGCAGAGCACACAGCCGACACATGCCGACTCCCGCCGACTCACGCAGACTACTCCAGACTACGCAAGACTACTGTCGATTCGCGCAGACAAGCGCAGACTAGCGACAAGCAACAACTAACGATAAACCACTCTCTGGTCAGAGATTCTGTCATGCCGCGCCCGGCAAAGCATACGTCTTACAATGTACACTAAGTGATGAAAAGTATCCGGACACCTCCAAAAAAATACGATTTTCATGTTAGATGCATTGTGCTACCACCTACTGCCAGCTACTCCGTATCAGCGACTTCAGTAGTCATTAGACATCGTGGGAGAGCAGAATGGGGCGATCCGCGGCACTCACGGACTTCGAACGTGGTCAGGTGATTGGGTGCGATTTCTGTCATACGTCTGTACGCGAGATTTCCACCCTCCTAAAAATCCCTATGTCCACTGTTTCCGACGTGATAGTGAAGTGGGAACGTGAAGGGACACATACAGCCAAAAGCGTGCACACCGACCTCGTCTGTTGAATGACAGACCACCGGCATTTGAAGAGGTTCGTAATCTGTAATAGGCAGTCATCTACCCAGGAAATCCAAACACAGAAATTCAAAACTGCATCAGGATCCACTGCAAGTACTATGACAGTTAGGCGGGAGGTGAGAAAACTTGGATTTTATGGTCGAGAGGCTGCCCATAAGTCACACATCACGTCGGTAAGTGCCAAACAACGCCTCGCTTGGTGTAAGGAGCGTAATCATTGGACGATTGAACAGTGGAGAAAGGTTGTGTGGAGTGACGAATCACGGTACACAATGTGGCGATCCGATGGCAGGTTGTGCGTATGGCAAATGCCCGGTGAACGTCATCTGCCAGCGTGTGTAGTGACAACAGTAAAATTCGGAGGCTGTGGTGTTGTGGTGTGCTCGTGTTTTTCATGGAAGGGGCTTGCACCACTCGTTGTTTTGCGTGGCGTATTACAGAACAGGCCTACATTGATGTTTTAAGCACCTTCTTGCTTCCCACTGTTAGAGAGCAATTCGGGGATGGCAACTGCATCTTTCAACACGATCGAGCACCTGTTCATAATGCGTGACCTGTGGCGGAGTGGTTACACGACAGTAACATCCCTGTAATGGACTGGTCTGCACAGAGTGCTGACCTGAATCCCATAGAATACCTTTGGGATGTTTTGGAACGCCGACTTCGTGTCAGGCGTAACCGACCGCCATCAATACCTCTGCTCAGTGCAGCACTCCGTGAAGAATGGGCTGGCATTCCCCAAGAAACCTTCCAGCACCTGATTGAACGTATGCCTGCGAGAGTGGAAGCTGTCATAAAGGCTAATGGAGTCCCAACACCATACTGAATTCTATGAATACCTGTAGGGGGGGCCACGAACTTGTAAGTCATTTCCAGCCAGGTGTCCGGATACTCTTGATCACATAGTGTATTTAAATAACCATTAGCTGTCGGGATAAAGTTATCGTAATTTTTTGCTTACGAGCTATACCTACTGTATTTATATTTTGAATGTGAGTATAGACTACTATACACAATTGCACAGTGCTAAAATTTCTGTACATACGAAAATTTAGAAGAATAGCTTAATTAGTGAAACAGAGAACAGATATAAATCGTTATAATGTTTTCAGCATGTAGAAGCTTTACACAATCAGTGAAAAACGAAAGTCGTAAATATGTGACTAAAATACATTCAGTATGGAAATCCATACTTTCAAAAAAGTGCTTATAGAATTGTGTACCTGTCTGGTGAGAGGAATCATTGAAAGACATAATGGGTGGGGGAAGACTGAGATTATAAAACATGGGTGGCTGATTTCATGGTACACTGTGGGAGTGGTGAATACATATATCGTTATGAATAAATGCGCTCTTAAATTGAGGCCCAGCCAAAATATAACAACTAGTCCGACCAGACCAGTCGTTAATTATAGAGTCAGGCCCGGTAATCTGAACGGTTCTTTAATGGAGTGAAATAACGGCACGTTACTATATTTTCAAACGAAATATTTCTTACAAAACGCAGATCTTATCAAAGTAACTAAAAATATTAAGTCTTCTCGTTAGAAGTAGGTAGTCAGTATAAAAATTTTCCCAAAGAAGCAGCTATTGAAATCATAAGAAAAACTTATTGAAGTATAAGGAAGTAACTGAACTTCTTCAGATAATATTTTCTTTCAGATACTTTGTGTCCCACACTAAGGTATACAAGCAAACATGAAAACTGGATGACGGGTGATATCTAGTTGAGACACTGGTGAGACGAGCGCGACTCGTATTCGTGAAGAGCTCTGTCGTACTATCCTTGGAGCGACCGCAAGTATTTCAGGGTCGTTGTCTGCGGAAGTTCAGTCAGGAGACAGCGGCAGTGAGGTCCGGACAGCCAGTACTCGCCGACTGCTTGCGAGACACAATGCACTGTCCGACGAAAGGAGACTGGAGTGGTAACGACCGTTGGTTGGTAGTTCGGTCGGTCGTCTCATTGGGCGACGTGTATTTGGTCTTCTGACCGTTTCTGGGCCCTCGTCAGTTGGTCATCTTGCGGGACGTGGGTCGGTTCCTTCCTTGTGCAAAGATGTCAGGTGGCCTATACATGGTTGGCTACGAGCGATTGTGCCCGGGTCGCCGGGTCTCCGAGTTCTGAAAAGACATGGAATTGAGTCAGGATGGAGCTTCAGTGAGCTCCGGACAGCCAAGACTCGCCTGAATGTTCCTGACACACATGACTTGGGTGGGAACGACTGAGCCGTTATTTTAATGCTGTTTGCGTCCTGGAATAGGCAGTCGGTCGGTTGGGGCAGAGCAGTGAGGAAGTCTCTGCAGCGAGGGCATTAGCGTAGTGTTCCGCAGTGTGTTTTACCTCGCCGTGTTGATGCTGTCCGATAGGGCGTGTAGTTCGACAGATCTTGGTGTTCCTTCATATTTTTCGGTGGTTGTTGTGTCTTGTCTGTTTTTAGACGCCAATATTTGAAGACGTAGTGCTTCTGTCCTAGCTGACATTTTTCCTTTATCGTGCCGTTGGTTGGCTGGAACTGAATTGAATAGGTTGTTGGTCGGTCCTTGAGCCGTCCCTGGGTCGGGTTCCCATCCAATTATTTAATCTTACTTTTGGCTGCCTGTCTCACCTAGAATTATGTTAGAGTTACCTCCTCAGCCCAACCCTTGGAACACTTCTGAGCCCCACTGTTCTACATCTACATCTACATCTACATCCATACTCCGCAAGCCACCTGTCGGTGTTTGGCGGAGGGTACTTTGAGTACGTCTATCGGTTCTCCCTTCTATTCCAGTCTCGTATTGTCCGCGGAAAGAAAGATTGTCGGTATGTCTCTGTGTGGGCTCTAATCTCTCTGATTTTATCCTCATGGTCTCTTCGCGAGTAATACGTAGGAGGGAGCAATATACTGTTTGACTCCTCAGTGAAGGTATGTTCTCGAAACTTAAACAAAAGCCCGTAACGAGCTAATGAGCGTCTCTCCTGCAGAGTCTTCCACTGGAGTTTATCTATCATCTCCGTAACGCTTTCGCGATTACTAAATGATCCTGTAACGAAGCGCGTTGCTCTCCGTTGGATCTTCTCTATTTCTTCTATCATCTGGTATGGATCCCACACCGGTGAGCAATACTCAAGCAGTGGGCGAACAAGTATACTGTAACCTACTTCCTTTGTTTTCGGATTGCATTTCCTTAGGATTCTTCCAATGAATCTCAGTCTGGCATCTGCTTTACCGACAATCAACTTTGTATGATCATTCCATTTTAAATCACTCCTAATGTCTACTGCCAGATAATTTATGGAATTAACTGCTTCCAGTTGCTGACCTGCTATATTGTAGCTAAATGATAAAGGATCTTTCATTCTATGAATTCGCAGCACATTACACTTGTCTACATTGAGATTCAATTGCCATTCCCTGCGCCATGCGTCAATTCGTTGCAGATCCTCCTGCATTTCAGTACAATTTTCCGTTCTTACAACCTCTCGATATACCACAGCATCATCCGCAAAAAGCCTCAGTGAACTTCCGATGTTATCCTCAAGCTCATTTATGTGTATTGTGAACAGCAACGATCCTACGACACTCCCCTGCGGCATACCTGAAATCACTCTTACTTCGGAAGACTTCTCTCCATTGAGAATGACATGCTGCTTTCTGATATCTAGAAACTCTTCAACCCAATCATACAATTTTTTTCTGTCCGCAGCTCGTGGTCGTGCGGTAGCGTTCTCGCTTCCCACGCCCGGCTTCCCGGGTTCGATTCCCGGCGGGGTCAGGGATGGTGACTGGGTGTTGTGTGATGTCCTTAGGTTAGTTAGGTTTAAGTAGTTCTAAGTTCTAGGGGACTGATGACCATAGCTGTTTAAGTCCCATAGTGCTCAGAGCCATTTGAACCATTTTGAACAATTTTTTTCTGATAGTCCATATGCTCTTACTTTATTCATTAAACGACTGTGGGGAATTGTATCGAACGCCTCGCGGAAGTGAAGAAACACGGCGTCTACCTGGGAACCCGTGTCTATGGCCCTCTGTGTCTCGTGGTTTTAGACTGTGATTTTCTTTTGGTCTGAAGTACTGTGCGAGGCCTTCAGCCGTTTATTAGTTTAGCTTGTTTTAATTTTAAAATAAGGCCTTCAGCCTACTTAAAATGAGCTTCCTAGATTGATTTGTTTCAAACTAATATTAAGAAGAAGATCTGGCACCATTTGAAATCTTTGTTATCCAGGCCTTAAGACTTGAGTTGTTCTATGTCCAGTATGTGGCCTTCAGCCGAGTGTTTATGTAATTTTTTTTTTAAGTAAGACGTTCAGCTGCGAGTATTCCTTAAAGCAACTTTTAATAACTTGTGTTCAGGCCTTCAGCTGTATTGCTTTTTTAATCCTTTTAAGGGCATGTGTGATTAAGTGTTTTTAGAAAATAAAGTCTGTGTGTTTTGTGCAACTGAAAGTAACTGATTTTGGCCCCTTTCCACAACAATAACCTGATCCGCTCTGTCCTGCGAACGCAGATTTCAACTGGTTAACATATTTTTAAAAAATAGTTTTTTTACTTATAGCCCTGACTTAAAAAGTATCGTTTTATAAGTTATAAACGTTCTGATCCGGGGCGATCTGCAGATTGTAATGTTTGAAGAAGCACTTCAGAGCCAAAATAGCATTTAAATATTTTGGCACTCAAGTATTTCTTCGAATTTTATGGTATGCTTTTATTTTATTGGCGATACGCCGATTACACAATTATGCTCATTGATTGGAGTGATGAAAGCTTATTTTTAGTAGTTTGCATTGTCATTTACTTCCATGACTGGAAATGAGGTAGACAAGCGGTTAAACTTTATATATCTGAAGTTTGAGACTAATCATTGGCAACATACGTTCATCATTTACCATTATACAGTACTACTGCGAACTTCATAGCGCGTCATGTTAGTTTTTCTTTCACAAAAGTCTTTTACAAGCAATTATTAACGAAATGCTGCATATTGCAGTTTCAGAAACCAGCAAGCCTTTAGATGTATTGACACTAGTACGATACAGAGAAACAGATAGGAAGGAAACATAGTGATTAGATCGTCGTAATTGGGTGTACACAAGAGAGTAAGTCCATAAAATTCCCGAGCGTGAAATGTTTTGAGGAAATCTCTGATAGAATTGCATACACATTTCGAAAATAAATTGTGGAAATAGGTTTTCGTACGAATAACACAGTTAATTGAAAAGTAGCATAACTGAGGAAATATTTTCAGTGTCATAAAGTAGGAATCTCGATATTAAATATGTCGTTGCTATGATATACGTGGGATAAAGAGTTGTGGAAATGAATTGGAGATCGAGAAGCATACTGGGAAAACCAACAACCACTCTTCGGCATTAAACGCTGCTCTATGGGAAAATCTGAGTTCTGCCAGTCTTATTTAAGAGAATCATAATGGTGTGAGAAAGTGAAAAAGTTCGGAATGTGGGAGCGAGAGGACCATAAAAAAGCTTCAGAGAGAGGTGTCCCACCCACACGCCCAGAACATGATCCCCTCTGAAGAGAGGCGTAGCCGATGTGTCGGAATATGTGATGGGCGCCAATCCTACAGAAATATAACCATAGGCCTTCCTGCCCACAGCCCTATAAACTGGTTGCTACACTTAAGTACAGTACGCCTATGGAGGGTACTGCAAAATTTGCTGAACACTTTAGTCAGGCCACTAAATACCGCATCAGCCCAAAATGTTTCGAGACCGGATTGAAGTTGAGAAGTTGGTTGCAGTGCTTCAGCTGTTCTACAGTCTCTTTCTACTTCAGTATAACTCTTAGAAGGACTTTTTTCGCATTGTGTCCCGCTTGCGTGTTGCATTGGCCTGAATGTCGGCTTTGTCGTCAGAGCGTTGGCCCCTCATGTGATTTTCTGCACTTTGTCGTTTTGTGATTAGTTGTTATAGATAACACCAAGTCTCGTCACTGATGATGGTTTTCTCCAGAAAAGAACCGTCCTCGTTTTACATTTGAAATAAGTTGCAGCAGGCGTCCATGCGTCGTCGTTTTTATTTCAGAGTCCAGATGTCCGCGACGAACTTACCACATAGTGTAACCTCCGAACAGAAAAAATAATTATAATATTCACATTTAGTGTAACCTTCCAACAGAAAAAATCTCGTTTAAGTTCCCAATAGAAAAACTTCTTTCCAATAACAAAATTCCAAGTTTTAATGTGACCTTCCATTAAAGACTGGCTGCATATCGAGATTAATAAGTTTTGACGTTAGCAGCGCTGCGTCATGGCACTGTGAAATCATCCTGAATAAATTGAAAAGTTCTTACGTCACAATGACGTCACTGGGTAACACTATCTGAGCCGTAGCGCTCGTTACTGGGGCGCCAGTCTCTTGGATGTCCATTATCGATCCTTCGATGTTTCTTATCCTTGCTTGCCCTGTGGCAGTTGACGGTTTGCTCGGGCGACCTGCTGAGATGCCGCGAGGTACGAGGTGGGAAGCAGCCACGTATATGTGGAGTTGGTTGTACGCGGTCTGCCGGCTGAGGATGGAGGATATGTGCTGGCTGGCTGCCTGTCTGCTCTCCTGATTTTGCTCGCCGTGCCTTGCGACTGCCTAGCTTGGGTTGCTGCCTGGTGTATCCTACACGAGCCATACCGGACGTCCAGCAGAAGTTAGGCAGCCTTGTTTTTATTTTAAAGAAAAGGAGCAAATGTATAAGACCTTTTGTAACCAATTTTAGTGGCCTCGTAAGTGTGGCCTTAGCGTTTACACTGCCTTTGGGGAGAGCTAATTCTTCTAAATTTAAATAGTTGGGGTTTCCTGTCCTTTATAATCTTCTGGTGGTTTTATTTGAATTTTCTCTTTGGGTTTCCTTCCTTGTGCTTGGTTAAATGTTTACTTATATAGCGGGAAGTGACTCCTGGTTAAAACTCGGAGAAGGTGTCTGATGTTACTGCCGCCTCCGGCATTCGTCTTTTCAATTGTCATCGCTTCGAGCGACCTGGTGTCATTCCTCGTCAATTAATGCTGGTTTATGTGTACTTAATTTTGAATTGGCCATTTGAATTAATATTTTGGAGCGCAGTATACCACTAAGGCAACCTCATTGTATACCACCTTGTGCCCCGGTCTAGTACCTTAGTTTTCAGCGGGACGAGTTAGCTCCACCACCGGTTTTGCTGATGTGCTCCTTTCAAAATCTTGTCTTGTGTAAGTTTGCCACATGTGTGTCTGGGAACACAGAGATGAGCTTTAGTGTGACTTCAGTGCTAGTCAGTTAATGGAATCATCATTTTGGCTTGGCTTCCACTGAAGAGTTTGAGTAGAGCGTAGTGTGTTTGATTTGTTATTCATTTAATTACTGTAAGTTTGTTTATTTAATGGGGAGCAAGACATTTAAAGACTGTTGGTATTAACTCACCTAGTTGCTGCGTGTTGCCAACTCGTTCCAAATGGCGTACTACTTATTCAATGGCAAGGCTGTTGATTAGTTGGTTACTGTGAGTACAAATTCACGCTATTTATTTGTTACCGAAATTGTTAAAGTGTCTGTGTCGTGATTCTATCACTAGCTACGTGTTTGAGCTAAATTCACATAAACCTTACATTGCCTACTTAAAATTTGTTGCCAGCAGAAACCCTTAAGAGACAAAGTTTTGTCACTGCTTATGTTAACCTTTACTGGGAGCAATATTTCATGTAGTTAAATTTTGTCTTCAAATGTGTATTTCTCTGATGTAATAAACGAGTGATAAAAGAACAAAGCAAAAAAAAAGAAATTATGAATCGTGTTACAAACCGGACACAATAGGAAGGACCAGGCCCCTTTGCTTTTTTCTTTTATCTCTCGTTTATTACATCAGAGAAATTTCAGGCGTTTCCTCTCACCACGAAGAACGCAGTGGCCGGCGGCTTTCGCTTAACGACTCAGGGCAGTGGCTTTCACGTAGAGTTCTCAGTGCTAACAGACAAGCAACTCTGCATGAAATAACCCAGAAATCAATATGAGACGTATCGTTAGCGCAGCGAAATCTGACGTCAATGGCCTATGGCAACAGACGACCGACGCGAGTGCCTTTGCTAACAGCACGACAACGCCTACAGCATCTCTCCTGGCCTCGTCACCATATCGGATCGACCCTAGACGATTGAAAAACAGTGGCCTGGTCAGATAAGTTCAGATTTCAGTTGGTAAGAGCTGATGGTAGGGTTCGAATATGCCGCAGACACCAAGACGCTATGGATCCCAGTTGTTGAAAAGGTAATGTGCAAGCTAGTGGTGGCTCCATAATGGTGTGATCTGTGTTTACTTGGAATGGACTGAGTACTGGTTATGTTACGCTACCTGGAGACTGAGACGCCCTGCTAAACCCGAAGGACAGGACAGGTAGTTTAAATCGAGGAAAGGTGCCAAAATAAGGGGCTGACAGTTACATTCGACATCCAACTTAATGATTTGATCAAACATTACAAGAGCCCAAAAGAAATTTTTTTTTTTAAACACACAGCTTTAATCTTTGGGACTTAATTATCAGCTGAAAGCCACTTTAATTTAAAAACGGCTGAAAGCCAATAACTTAAACCGCAAGCATAATCTGAAATTTAAAAGGCAAGCCTTACCTTACAACCGCTCTTTATTTAAATTGAAGGCCCAAAGAATCTGAGATTTTAAGAGCAAACAATTTGAATTCAAAATCGGCTGACAGCCTAACACTTAAGGCTAAACATCATTAAATTAAAAAAAACAAAGGCTTTTCTTAAAACAGTTCTTAACTACGCAAAACTCGACCAAAATTTTAAAGGCAAAACCTTACCTTTAAACAGGCTCAAGGCCCAAAGAATCAGACACCTCAAGAGCAAACAAGTTAATTTCAAATCAGCTGAAGCCCTAACACTTCAAAATTCCATAACATTAATTTTTTTAATACCAAAGGCCTTACGTGAAACATTTCTTTAATTTAGGCTGTAAGGTGTCAGGAAAATCCAACACCTTCCATGAAAACCCTGACATGATAAGCAAATCCAGTAGTATGCCACATAGCTCCGAATAAATCGTGACATTAAATTAACCAAAGTAATACGAGTAACGAGTGAGCAAATGGAATACCACAGACTAACACAAGAATGCCTAAATGCATGTCATACCTTCCCACCGTGAGACAGACGCAGATCCGAGGGAAGAAACGAGAACAGAAGCCGAGAGCAGAACCGTGTTAAGCTAGAAGGCCCTACGATAAGGGACGGACACCCACGTCGCAAGCTAACCACCAGGACCACCCCCCAGCCCATGTTAAAAGATAGAGCCCTCCAGAAGAACAGTATAGGTCTTATGATAACACTAAAAGGGCCACACCAGCTGCAAGTTTTGGTGTGAGACTTTTTCGCGTCTCTGTTACGTTGCAAACTTTAAAAACATTGCCCCATCACGAAAAGTATAACGTTTCTCATTGGATAGACCGAATTTTTGTAGGCGGAGCTTAAGGTTAACATTGAGACCCTGATTGGTCAGATGAAAACACAGCCAGATAGTTTTTTTTTTTAAACCAACTTCGGTAAATTGTAGTAAGGAGAAGTTAGGAGAGAGTTGCTTCCGAGACGGCGAGATGTGAGGAGCTGCGCCGCCTTGACGCTGCCTAAACACCGACAAGGTAATGAATGCACGCGATGCCGCATTTTTGAGCGCATAAGGCTTCACTCAGAACTGCAGAAGTCTCATCTGTTACATCCCCTTTTTACGTAATACTAGTGTCGATCGTCAATTGAAGCTCATGGTATTCACATTTGCTACGTAAGTTAAAATCTGAAACGCGATGATTTTTCTGTTATATAATTATTGAGAAGCCACATCAGCCACTGTAATTTACTACAAGTTAGATAAGTAATTAAAGATAATTGACGGTCACTGTAGACCATTTTGATAGTTTTCTCTATTGTGAAACTTAATTTAAACCTAGATTATAGATGTGATATGGCATAGGTCATCCTTCAATCCATTGTAGAACTTGGAAACCCATTCAGGGAATATTCGTTCACATTTTTGTTGAACGCAGTTGGTTTTTATCATCCTGTATTAAAACATTTCCTTTTATCAATACTGCAATTTATAAACAATGTTTTGTGAGTAGAATAAAATTTCTAATGGTAAAATTAACTGCTTTTTCGACGTTATTTTACCAGCTAACTAAAAATAGGAAAGCCTTGAACCCCTTGCACTAAATTTAGTTAGTATTAAGATTCTTTTACAGGGAGTGCAGTGGAGCTGACGCTGAAATCATTAAATATTTGCTTATATCATCGCTAGTCTCACTAAACTCTTCTGAACTCTACATGTCATGTGTGGTCTGGCGTCTCCTTACCAGCAACAGGTCCCAGGTTGAAACTAGTCAATTCCCTAAAAAACACGCTCAGAGCGTCGTTGCGCGAAACTGCTAGGGAGACACAACATAGAACAACAGACACCACGCAGAATGTTAGAGAATGGCGACCCTGCCAGGATGGTAAAATACCATGATTGAAGGGCGACCACATACCTAACTAGGTCAGAAAAATATCCTGTTGAAAAATATTCGCAGTAAAAAATTTTTTCCTAAAGTTACAAATAGTCGAAAACATTAGCTGCAGCGATAGATAGTAAGAAAGTATTCAATAGAAAGTGAGACATTGTAGCAGAGACAATAGCATAATTAAGTTGTGAATTTTAATATAGTTAGAATTAAGTTTTCTTTCCAATGTAAGCGCAAAGGTGGCGGATACATCGTTGACAAGTTGGTTCTGACCCAACAAGTAAGTGAATGGATTGTCAAGTCGTATGTGCAAAACGTTTATGTAACGCGTGAGATCGTATGTGCGCATGTTGACGCGAAGTAGGGCGCGTGAATTGCTTTTAAAACAGAAAATAACGGATTCAGGAAGATTAGCAATGGCAGATCGAGACTTTGACCGATTTGAGGTAGAGACCCAGCATGAAGATGGACAGAGAATAGAGGACAGTACAACAGAAGATGCAGTATCGCGAGAAATAGGACAGATAACGCACCATAACGAGGATAATGTACGTCAAGTCAGCATACGACAGAGAGCAGGAAAGCAGAGAGACAGTCTATGAGGATTCTAACTTGCGTCTTGAATACGTAGAACCCATAGTACAAGTAATCAGAGCTCCCTCACCACAGAGTACAAGGAATGCGAGCAGAAACGTGTCACCGCACAGTTCAGTGCAATCGGTTGCAAACCAACTCTTTGGCGAAAACACAGAGCGTAAGACGTCGGAAGAAAACGCAATAGGACCCACGAATCTGGCAGAATTATTACAATTAATGACGGAAACCACGACAAGACAAAATAAAGAAATTGCGAACCAAATTAAAATTCAGAATGCAGAAACGAAAAAACAAATTGCAGAAACCACGAGACAAATGCGTGAGATTAAAGAACAAAACAAAAAAATTCAATTACACCTATGTCATATTGAAGACGAGGCAAAAGAATTTCGAGAAGTGATAGGAAACTTAATAACAGGTCACAATCAATTGAAAACAGACATTGACAAGGTACAAGCGAACGTACAAACACTGCGTAATGACATTCAGTACGAGATCAAAACATTACGTAACAACACCCAGGGAGAAGTCAAGAAACTAGAGAAAAAGATAAACGTAATTACTAGACAAGCAGCAGGTACAGCGCGTGAAATTGTTGAAAACAGTATGTTACACAAACGTATCACAAAAGCAGCGCTGAAAAGATATGATAACCGCATAGTCAAAATAGAAGCGCAAACGAAGCGACAATTTCAGAAATTGCGAACAGAGTTGTTGCAAACCATTGAAGAGCGTAGTGAACAGGATCGAACAAGCACTGAGTCTGCAACCACATCCGTATCTGTAACAGCACCGGAAAAACAAGCAGTTAACTAAGGTATCATGCATTTTCGATTCCAATCACAGGCGGAAAGTAACATGCGTGTAATCAGACAGCCTGCACCACAACAAACACGTTTCGAAATTCTTGATGAACAAACGGCACCACGAACACATGCAGAACCACAAATGTATGTTTCAAGACAGTTTGGATCGTGCAATGAAGCGGCAAGGTTAGCCAGACAAGATACCGAACCAATACCTGACAATGGAAAGAGTACATTGCAATGCATTCAGCTACACGTTCACAACCGATGGAAGAAAATTATTGCGTACCACTCCAACGATACTACGCAAGGGTACGCGAAAGTTACAGTGCACAATATCCAGTGGATCTACCACAACCGGAAAGACGACGGGAGAAATGATCAGAAACAAAAGTGGCGAAGAATCGCGAATTTCATATGGAACTATGACGAAGTACGACAACGATCATTTCCTCAGAGTCAGAAAGTTTCAACACTTTCGAGAAGGAAAGTCATTACATCCACGAACTTTTATTGATCAATTCCGAGTAGGATTACCAGAACACTGGACGCTAGCACGCAAATTAGACTTTATATGTGCACACATGTCAGGAACAGTCGCAGAAACCATGCAGAATGTTGCAGCGACATGCCGATCGTACGAAGATTTCAGAGAGAAGTTTCTCTCACGATATTGGTCCAGCGAAGCACAGAACATAGTGAAGTACGAATTATTACAGAACCCATATTTTGAAAATTCAGGAGAGAAGAGTCCCGTGAAATTTTTCGAAGTAATGGCAAACAAAAATCAATGCTTAGATGTACCATACAGTGACGGAGAGTTGATTAAATTATGCGCGATGAAGTTACCATTGAAATACCAGCAATCATTAGTAGGTCGCGGAGGCAATGACGTCGAAGCATTTAAAGGTATTCTAAGGGAACTGGAGTTCATATTTTCGGAAGATGATGCAAGAAAAAGACGAAGCGCACGTGAAAACGAAAGCAAAAAGCAGTGGAAACCACAAGACACAGTACGAAGAAACAATAATTACGAACCACGTGATAACTTTGCACCAAGAAACGACAATAGATTTCAACAAAGAACCGGTTATGGATTTAGAAGAGAATATGACATAACTATAATTCACCCAGGAACGGCAACAACTATTACAGAGGTAATAACGACAACCGGAACGGATATTGGAGCGCCAATAGACCGACAAATTAACAACAAAGAAACCAATATCAACAAGCTGAACAAGAAAAGAGAATACAGATAGAAGAGGTGGAGGTAAGACCACCAAACACCGATAAACGTTCTAATTGACAGCTAAGCGCCCATGCCAAAGGGAATGACGCACCGACCGAGGACAATTGCAGCACCTTGAACAGAGAAGTAAATACCTTATCACGAGAAGAGAAGAAGGAAGAAACAAATCCGCAGGGACTAGATGAAAACGAATTTAATTGGGAGAATACTGACGGGGAAGATGAATTACCAGAGGCATGCACAACGAATGTAGGAGGAAAGGACGAAGTAATGAGTATTGCAGAGCTATTTGAGATGGAAACCAGGGAAAGCGAATTCAATGAGGATAATGCGCAGTCGTCAGAAGTTGAAAATAAGTTACTAGTGGGCACACAACCCAACGTATATAATGAAGGAAGTTATGAAGCAATAATTAGAGCATTTAGATGCGATTATGTGGAAGTAGCGACGAAGAAGAAGATAGACGTGGCTGAGGAAAAAGTAGAGGATGTTGAAGAAAGCGTAAATGAAGGAAGAAATAGAGAAGAGGTAATAAAAGAGAGAGAAGTAGCAGTCGAAGCTTATCCTACAGAAAGTTCGAATTCACAGGGGAAAGTCCTGAAAAGACTCATGTATAATTCAGTGGAGGATTTGTTGATGCAAGAAAAAGAAGAACAGAACCAACCCTTTCAAATTCAACCAATTGCGAAGGCCATGGTAAAGCATATCACAGTCAATATTGTAATTGATAGCGGAAGTGAACTGACTGCGATCTCAGAAAAT
This sequence comes from Schistocerca serialis cubense, assembly GCF_023864345.2. Taxonomy (NCBI): domain Eukaryota; kingdom Metazoa; phylum Arthropoda; class Insecta; order Orthoptera; family Acrididae; genus Schistocerca; species Schistocerca serialis. Next base: position 849,135,841 of record NC_064641.1, on the reverse strand, counting down.
TTATTCATGCAGTGTAATGCCAATGAGGAACTGCCAGTTCTGAAAACAAGTAAGATTAAAGTAAGAGGTCCTATTAGAAACAATGCTGCGGAAGTTACGAGACAAACTAGGTTAACTCTTTCGTGCCAAGGTCAAAAGATCGAAGCCAACTTTGTAATTATACCTAAACTAACTGTAGATTTGATTATAGGTGCAGATATTTTAAATGAGAGACGAGCGATAATAGATATGGGGAAAGGTAGCGTAACATTCGGGAATGTCACACTTCTCTTTGAGCAAAAGCTAAAATTAGAAGATATACCAGTTATAATCAAACAATTAAGAATGATTCGAGATAAAGAAGATGAAGAAATGGAATGGTATGCACAAAAGGGGAGAATTGCCTCAACTCATGTTAGAAGTCCATAAAGAAATCGTCGAAAAATTGCAAGAAGTTCAAGGTATTTCAGAAGACAGTAAAAGAGAATTAGAGGGTATTTTACGAGATAAAGCAGAGGTATTTTTATCTCTAAGACTGGCAGTATTAAACACTTTCAGTACCAGTTTGAAGATTAATTTTATTACTGGTAAATAATCAGCACAATATTTCAAGATTATGTTGCAGATAAGATCATCAGGAGAAAGAATAATGAAGAGAGAAGAAGGTGGGAAAAAGAAAGTAGTTTCAATAAAAACAAAAACAAAAATAACACCAATAGTACTACAGCTTAAGGTGAGGGGATAAAGCGTAGATAGTCTAACAGCATGAAATACTAAAATGCTGTACACCACGACACTACACAAAAATAAAAAAAAAACGAATTTGAGGACTCTTGTAGAAGTTAAGACTCGAAATATCTTAGAATTGTAACATGGAAAGGGCGCCAGAGTTTGTAAAGCTTTTTAAGAAGGTGTAAAACAATGTAGGTACTAGACATATGTTAGATGATTATAAGTAAAACTTTTTGCAAGAACTTTTGTAAAAACTCCAGCAAAGACCAGTTGCAACGACCCACAAGTTGCAACGTGAGAAGTATCAAGAAAGAAAAAGGATGTAATTAGCAAGACACGATTCCTACAAGGCAGAAGCGTCGAGAGAAGGGAAAGGATGGCGAGACCAACAGTGGGCCCTTGTATCGGACATGGGCAGTAAATCTGCCCACTAAGCGGAACCCTGCTGTGACAGAACACAAAAGGTCAAGAGGGTCTTGGGACACCCCAACTCAGCGGAGCTAGCAAAAAACGGCCCGACGAGAAGACCGCTTGGGAAAGCCACCACTGCCAAAAAAATATTTGTAAAAGTCACAATACTACTATTAAACAGCACGCTGATGCACGACACTGAAGTAAACTTCTACAAAGTAAAAATGTTATGCCCAAACAATTTATCAAACTGTTACTAAGAGGAGAACTTCAAACCGACTAGTTATCAATAAATATTTCCATATCCTGCCCAGAGAAGAACCAAGAATCAAGTAAGAAGCAGAGAAAAGGCAGGAAGAACAGAAGTTTGAAGTTCGTAAGATTGAGACCAAGAAAGAAGATGGGTGAAGAACAGACGACATACCTTCCCAAATCCCTATCCTATTGTAAACTAGTCGTCTGCGAAGTACTACTACAAAAAACGACCGCTTTCAGCGACACATAACGATGACTTTCACGCATACAAAGCCAGTAAACCATGAGATTCTGCACTCACAGCTCCATTCCATTATGGGACCTCCACAACAGCAACACACACTTGCAAAGCCAACAAGGAACGATGAACGAAGCTGTACATCAAATACTTGCCGACATCCATCTCGCTCAAGTCCATCACCTTCATGCAAAAACATTCGCCAACCTCAGGCTTAAATATTCATGGGATTGTGTGAATGTGTGAAAAAAAATTATGTAATGTAGAAATTGTGCAGAAGAAACGTGTGAAGAACTAAATAAGTTAAGCACACCAGACGGCTAATAAACCACAAAATAATAGTCATTGACTATGGACTTAAGTAAAAAATATACTATCGATAAAATTAAGTCATTAGTTCTGAAATGGACAGTATGTAAAGAACAAAAGTAAGGCATAATAAACACTAAAACTATATGCCACTTATTTTCTCCTCATAAAAATAACACAATAACTATATTTTACTTATTTTCTCCTTATACACTCCTGGAAATGGAAAAAAGAACACATTGACACCGGTGTGCCAGACCCACCATACTTGCTCCGGACACTGCGAGAGGGCTGTACAAGCAATGATCACACGCACGGCACAGCGGACACACCAGAAACCGCGGTGTTGGCCGTCGAATGGCGCTAGCTGCGCAGCATTTGTGCACCGCCGCCGTCAGTGTCAGCCAGTTTGCCGTGGCATACGGAGCTCCATCGCAGTCTTTAACACTGGTAGCATGCCGCGACAGCGTGGACGTGAACCGTATGTGCAGTTGACGGACTTTGAGCGAGGGCGTATAGTGGGCATGCGGGAGACCGGGTGGACGTACCGCCGAAATGCTCAACACGTGGGGCGTGAGGTCTCCACAGTACATCGATGTTGTCGCCAGTGGTCGGCGGAAGGTGCACGTGCCCATCGACCTGGGACCGGACCACAGCGACGCACGGATGCACGCCAAGACCGTAGGATCCTACGCAGTGCCGTAGGGGACCGCACCGCCACTTCCCAGCAAATTAGGGACACTGTTGCTCCTGGGGTATCGGCGAGGACCATTCGCAACCGTCTCCATGAAGCTGGGCTATGGTCCCGCACACCGTTAGGCCGTCTTCCGCTCACGCCCCAACATCGTGCAGCCCGCCTCCAGTGGTGTCGCGACAGGCGTGAATGGAGGGACGAATGGAGACGTGTCGTCTTCAGCGATGAGAGTCGCTTCTGCCTTGGTGCCAATGATGGTCGTATGCGTGTTTGGCGCCGTGCAGGTGAGCGCCACAATCAGGACTGCATACGACCGAGGCACACAGGGCCAACACCCGGCATCATGGTGTGGGGAGCGATCTCCTACACTGGCCGTACACCACTGGTGATCGTCGAGGGGACACTGAATAGTGCACGGTACATCCAAACCGTCATCGAACCCATCGTTCTACCATTCCTAGACCGGCAAGGGAACTTGCTGTTCCAACAGGACAGTGCACGTCCGCATGTATCCCGTGCCACCCAACGTGCTCTAGAAGGTGTAAGTCAACTACCCTGGCCAGCAAGATCTCCGGATCTGTCCCCCATTGAGCATGTTTGTGACTGGATGAAGCGTCGTCTCACGCGGTCTGCACGTCCAGCACGAACGCTGGTCCAACTGAGGCGCCAGGTGGAAATGGCATGGCAAGCCGTTCCACAGGACTACATCCAGCATCTCTACGATCGTCTCCATGGGAGAATAGCAGCCTGCATTGCTGCGAAAGGTGGATATACACTGTACTAGTGCCGACATTGTGCATGCTCTGTTGCCTGTGTCTATGTGCCTGTGGTTCTGTCAGTGTGATCATGTGATGTATCTGACCCCAGGAATGTGTCAATAAAGTTTCCCCTTCCTGGGACAATGAATTCACGGTGTTCTTATTTCAATTTCCAGGAGTGTAAAAACAAAGAATAAAAAATTATCTTGTTGGATGTTTTCCCTTTTTTTTAACATTTGTGCCATTTGTTAGGATAATATCTCAATACTTGTGTATGTATATTTCTTTGTCAAAGCAATTCTTGGAAATAATTTTTATTTGTTAGTGTAACAATGTTGAAAAGAGTGTCTAGAAACAGAAACATTTTTACTTGTACATGATATTTAGAAAATGTGTTAGGAATAGATTTTACTTAATTACTACATTTATAAAAAAAATATTTCTAAGAAAATCGATGTGAAAGACTCCTCACTTTCGATAACAAACTTCTTAAAAAACAAACTTCACACTTAAATAAAGAAATAAAAGAATTAAAAATAAATAATAATAATAGCATAAAATATTCTTCTCTTGTCAATATAAACATATTTTTGAGAATAATGTTGAAGAATATAAAAATATAAATTAGTAATACGAAGTAGCAAAGAACCAGAATAACGTGGCTGAACAGTAGGCAACAAAATTTAGATTAAGGAATAATTTTTGACTGACTTACACAATGATTCAATCATTGCCCAACTTCAGTGCAAAAATTAAGTTCGAAGGGTGGTGATATGTAAGGTGTCAGGCAAATCCAACAACTTTCATGAAAACCCTGACATGATAAGCTAATCCAGTAGTATGCCACATAGCTCCGAATAAATCGTGACATTAAATTAACCAAAGTAATACGAGTAACGAGTGAGCAAATGGAATACCACAGACTAACACAAGAAGGCCTAAATGCATGTCATACCATCCTACTGTGAGACAGACGCAGATCCGAGGGGAGAAACGAGAACAGAAGCCGAGAACAGAACCGTGTTAAGCTAGAAGGCCCTACGATAAGGGATGGCCACCCACGTCGCAAGCTAACCACCAGGACCACCCCCCAGCCCATGTTAAAAGATAGAGCCCTCCAGAAGAACAGTATAGATCTTACGATAACACTAAAAGGGCCACACCAGCTGCAAGTTTTGGTGTGAGACTTTTTCGCGTCTCTGTTACGTTGCAAACTTTAAAAACATTGCCCCACCACGAAAAGTATAAGGTTTCTCATTGGATAGACAGAATTTTTGTAGGCGGAGCTTAAGGTTAACATTGAGACCCTGATTGGTCAGATGAAAACACAACCAGATAGTTTTTTTTTTAAACCAACTCGATAAATTGTAGTAAGGAGAAGTTAGGAGAGAGTTGCTTTCGAGACGGCGAGATGTGAGGAGCTGCGCCGCCCTGACGCTGCCTAAACACCGACAAGGTAATGAACGCGCGCGATGCCGCATTTTTGAGCGCATAAGGCTTCACTCAGAACTGCAGAAGTCTCATCTGTTACATCCCCTTTTTACGTAATACTAGTGTCGATCGTCAATTGAAGCTCATGGTATTCACATTTGCTACGTAAGTTAAAATCTGAAACGCGATGATTTTTCTGTTATATAATTATTGAGAAGCCACATCAGCCACTGTAATTTACTACAAGTTAGATAAGTAATTAAAGATAATTGACGGTCACTGTAGACCATTTTGATAGTTTTCTCTATTGTGAAACTTAATTTAAACCTAGATTATAGATGTGATATGGCATAGGTCATCCTTCAATCCATTGTAGAACTTGGAAACCCATTCAGGGAATAGTCGTTCACATTTTTGTTGAACGCAGTTGGTTTTTATCATCCTGTATTAAAACATTTCCTTTTATCAATACTGCAATTTATAAACAATGTTTTGTGAGTAGAATAAAATTTCCAATGGTAAACTTAACTGCTTTTTCGACGTTATTTTACCAGCTAACTAAAAATAGGAAAGCCTTGAACCCCTTGCACTAAATTTAGTTAGTATTAAGATTGTTTTAGAGGGAGTGCAGTGGATCTGAAGCTGAAATCATTAAGTATTTGGTGATATCATCGCTAGTCTCACTGAATTCTTCTGAACTCTACATGTCATGTGTGGTCTGGCGTCTCCGTTCCAGCAACAGGTCCCAGGTTCAAACTAGTCAATTCCCCAAAAAACACGCTCAGGGCGTCGTTGCGCGAAAGTGCTAGCGAGACACGACATAGAACAACAGACACCACGCAGAATGTCAGAAGGCTGAAGGCAGAAGGCTGAAGGCCTTAAGAGCGAAACAACTCAAACTCAAAATCGGCTGAAGGCCAAACACTTAAAATTCAACAACATTAAAACCTTTAAAATGCCAACGGTCTTACGTGAAACCTTTAAATTAGGCTGAAGACCTAAGGAATCTTACGCCTTAAGGGCAAAACAACCTTAATTTTTTTTTAAAGTTGGCTAGAAACCATACAAGTACAAACAACAAAAATAAATAAAAATAGGCCACGCAAGGGCGCTCAGAAGTTCCGAGGGTCGGCCTGGAATTCAAACACTAACGCTCGCTTAGGTGAGACAGGCAGTCGGCCCAACCATTGTCGATCCGACGACAACCCAACCGACAGACAGTCAACGGACTAAGCGACAGGATGTCCCAACAGCCCACAACGAAATTCCAATGACAGAATGTGAACGGTTCGGTCTGGCTGGTAGATTAAGTAAAGACTTAACTTTCGCGTCCGGGATCAGTGAGCCACGGGCCTCGTAGCAATGAGAACAGCCCCTCACACTCCGATCGCGCGTGGGCACAGCCAGCGGCGCCGGCCACACGCGCGACGGAGACTTCGCCGCTGCTCCACACCAACCAACCAACCCCCCTGGCCCGGAAACGGTGAAAGGAGAAAGTATATGTTGGCCGATGAGACGACCAACCAACGGTCGTCCCGCTCCAATCTCCCTCCGTCGGACAGTTCATGTGTGTCACCAGCAGTCGGCGAGCACTGGCTATCCGCGCCTCACCGGCGCTCCGTCCCCCGACTTCACTGCTGCTGCGTCCCGATTGCACTGCTGGTCCGTCCCGAACTTACTGACAGACACACGGCGACCTGGAAATACTATCGGTCGCTCCAGAGATGGTACGACAGTGCACTTATCGATACGCGCTGCTGCTGCCGCTCACGGGCAAGAAAAGCAGGAAGTTAGTGACCACAGCAAATAGAATAAGAAAACGAGGCGGCAGTACCGTAATAGAAGATGACAAACAATAATTGGGATAAACGCGAGCCGTGCACGGCTCAGAGACCATTTTCCGCCATTCATAAACTTCATGATCGCCAATAACGATGGAATGTTTTTGAGTAACTATGCGCTGTATCACTGGGCCACAACTGTTTGCAGTTTGTTCCAAGAACATTCAGGAAATTTCGAGTGAATGATTTGGCCAGCTAGATCGCCCGACGTAAATCGCATCGAATGTTTATCGGACATAAACTACAGGTTCACGTACAAAATCCTGCACCGGCAACACTTTCACAATTATGGACGGATATATTGCACAGGCAGCGTGACTCAATATTTCTGCATGGGACTTTCAACGACATGTTGAGTCCATGCCACGGCAAGCTACGCCGCGCTAAAGGTGTTTCGACACGATATCAGGAGGTATTCCATGACTTCTGTTATCTCAGCGTATATTTCTATGGCAACGCCTAAGTGTCGCTGCGGTTCCAAACACAAGAATAAACATTTTTCGCCAGCAGCCATTCGTAGTTCAGCTGGAAGCTAGCAATAGCGTTGGCAGATGCCAGCGATCTTTATTTATCGAATGTACTACAAGCTGACTACGGCATGATGGCTCCCGAGTGGTATGTCTCTTGCCGGCCCAACTAAGTAGAGAGATGTAACTCGTGGCACATGTTGCCACAAAACATAACGGCCAGTCTCTTACGTCTAAAGGTAGGGTATACCACTTTTGACACTAGATGTCCAGGTGCATAGGGGCCTGATCTGGATAGCAGAGGTGTGGGTATCTTTAGGGAGTATTAAATGATAAGATATGGGTTTATATGAACAAAAAGATCGTTATTCCCTATACAGGTACAGACAGGCGCGCTCAAGTCGGATTACAAGGTCATCAGCCAGTCTTGGTGTGGCCGAGAGGGGACACCTTAGAAATGATGTAAGTCGGTTCGGAGCTACAATCCTCAAAGGAGTCAGGAATGAAAAACGTCTTAACCAGCTGGATGCCAGTACCTGGTAGGGTGTGTGACTTGCGGCTGACGTCCTTCGGCTATAGCTAGTAGTCAGCATGTGATCCTTGTCACATTATTATTATCTGCGACTGCCCTCGGTAGCTGAGTGGTCAGCGGACAGAATGTCAAACCTAAGGGCCCGGGTTTGATTCCCGGCTGGGCTGGAGATTTTCTCCGCTCAGGGACCGGGTGTTATGTTGTCCTCATCATCATCATTTCATCCCCATCGACGCGCAGGTCGCCGAAGTGGCGTGAAATCGAAAGACTTGCACACCGACGAGAGGCCCTAGTCACATGACTTTTTCTTTTTTTTTTTTTTTATAATCTGCAGATCAAGTTTCACAGAAACGTACCTCTGCTGAAGCGACACTCTTACGTGGCCTATAGGTAAAAATAAATTACATTTGAAAAACACGAAATAATTATTAAACTGACTGCGCGAACTGTACAGTGGGGCATAAATACGTACGTTGGAACTTAGACAGTGGCAACACGGCTATGGAGACACTATGCAATGGAATCTACTATTGTCGCAGCTAGCACACGTTGTTGACATACCTACCTTACCTCCGAGCATACGGACTCGCCAGTACCACGTTACCGGCGTGCGCAAAATCGAGGGAACACAGTCACTTGTGAGCGAGCGGTCTAACGTAACGGTGTCACTATGTTTTCGAAACAGGGACAACGGAGTTGGATCAAGATTGCATGAGCCAGAGGTCGTACAGCACGACAGTGTCATCAAAGTCTTCAAGAGGCATGTGGGGATTCGGCATTGCCGTTCAGAACAGTGGCATGTTGGGTAAAAGCTTTCAACGAAGGTCGGCAAACTGTGTCAGACATGCATCGGTCAGGTCGTCCTAGCGCCTCTGAAGAAGTGCATGCTGTTGCTGCGTTAGTGGACAGTGATCGACGCCATACGATTCGTGAGCTCGCCCACGAAATCGGATTAGCGCATACGACTGTGCTTCGCAACCCGAAAGAACGCCTGGGCATCCAAAAATTGTATCATGATGGGTTCCACATGACTTGACGGAAATGCAGAAGCATTTTAGAGGAAAATTATGCGGACGTAAGAATTATTGACTTTCATGCGTGTAAAATGTTCCAAGCTAGACAGCATCAGGGGGCATCAGTCCGCAGCTCGTGGTCGTGCGGTAGCGTTCTCGCCTCCCGCGCCCGGGTTCCCGGGTTCGATTCCCTGCGGGGTCAGGGATTTTCTCTACCTCGTGATGACTGGGTGTTGTATGATGTCCTTAGGTTAGTTAGGTTTAAGTAGTTCTAAGTTCTAGGGGACTGATGACCATAGATGTTACGTCCCATAGTGCTCAGAGCCAATCAGGGGAATCAATTGCCTCTTGGGGAAATAGAATACATGAGGTATCCATATCGTTCAAGGTTGCCGTAGCACGAGTAACAAATAAGGAACAATTAAAGGGTGCAATAGAATTGCTGTATGCTCTAGGCTCTGCATGATTTATTCAAGGGTTAGCGAATGAAAGAATACAGATGATAGTACGCAGCCGAGGCGAAATCATTAATTTAAGTGAGACTGTAGAACTCGCGCAACAAAAAGAAAGTGCAATCATGTTAATGAGAGAAAAGAATCAGAAGTCAAGGGAAATAAGCGGGCAGAATTATCAAAGACACCAACCAAAGCAGATGAAATATTACAGTTGTGGTAAAATGGGACAGACATCCAAGTACTGCAACAGAAATACCAAAATAATATGGATGCAGACACCCAACAGGGCAGAAGATGCACATAAATTTCAAAATTATTGTTACCATTGTGATGAAACACGCCATACGGATGCGAAATGTAATAAAACTATTATATGCGAAAAATGACAGAGGCGTGAGCATAGGGAGAAAGACTGTTGAACTCCTAAATGTTATCGGTGTAATAAATATGGGCATGTAGCATCGCAGTGTAGAGAGAAAATAGCAAAGTTCCGAGGCAAAGGTATGGGAAACGAAAGAGGTGTTACGGGCAGCAGTCACGCGCAGCCACCGTTAAATGGCGCAAGGTGAGGGTAGCAGGCTGCGAAGCTGAAAATGATGTAATGATGCCTTATAGCAATGAATTGGGTAAAGAATTGATGCTTTTAATAGATACAGGAGCCCACATCATTTGATGTTAATGAGCTATGGCAGGGGACAACTGACGCGAGTGCCTTTTCTAACAGTATGACATCACCTGCAGCGCCTCGGTTGTGGCCTAGACTGCTGGAAAACCGTGGCATGGTCATATGAGTCCGCATTTGAGTTGGTGAGAGCTTTTAAGTGGGCTGTTTAGGTTTTTATGTTGGTAACGCCACGTAGCGCTCTGTATGAAAATCACTGACTGTGCTGTGTGTAGTCTGTGGCTGGTTGGACTCATTGTTAGAATATTCGCTTGTGCAGTGTTGGGCAGTTGGATGTGAACACCACTATGCCTATCAGTTCAGTAGTTAGTGCCTTCAGTAAGTAGAATCTTTTATTTAGCTGGCAGTATTGGCGCTCACTGTATTTCATTAGTTGGAGTAACGAAGATTTTTGTGGGGTAAGTGATTCAGGAAAGGTATAGGTTATTGTTAGTCAGGGCCATTCTTTTGTAGGGATTATTGAAAGTCAGATTGCGTTGTTTAGTGATAATCAGAATAAGTAAAGAGAGAAATGTCTGAGTACGTTCAGTTTTACTCAGCTGTTTGTAAATCAAATAACGTAAGACGTTTCAAGCTGACGGTAGGTTTCGATTGTGGTGCAGACCCCACGAAGCCAAGGAGCCAAGTTGTCAACAAGGCCCTGTGCGAGATGGTTGTGGCTACATAATGGTGTGGGCTGTGTTTGCATGGAATGGGCTGGATCCTCGTTATGTTAGGCTACTTGGAGGCCGTTTGCAGCCACTCATGGACGTCATGTACGAAAACAACTATAGAATTCTTATGGATGTCTATTGCTTGCAATTGGTTTGAAGAAAGCTCTAGATAGTTTGAGGAAAGATTTAGTCGGCCCAATATCCCAACCTAATTCCAATCGAACATCTGTGCAATATGAGTTCTGTCAGCTCAGTGTCTTTCTCTATGCCAACACCTGTGTTGTTGCAGTTCTCAAAACGAATATATATATCATTCTCTTGCAGCTGTTCTTAGTTCAATTCAAAGCTGACAACAGTGCTGCCGGGAACCAGCGATCTTCCTTTGTCGACTCTGTTATTCGGGCTACAACTTACTGTATGGGCTATGGCTTGCCGGTGTCTCTCACCAGTGCAGCTAGGTACAGAGACGTAACTTGTTGCAGATGTTGCCACCAAACATAATGGGCAGTCTTTTAGATGTAAGGGTAAGGGGATATCACTTTTGACACTAGATGCACAGGTGCAGGGGCTTTATCCCTTTTCTCTGGCAAAGAACTGTTTTGGTCCCTGGGTGGTCGACCGGCCTGCACAGCTGTGTGCTAACCCACCCTCCTACAGACTTTCCAGCGGGCTGGTTGCCTCCGCCGAACGAAAACTCCTGTGGCCGTCGTGTCTTGAATGTTTGTGTACGCCAGCGTCGACTTATTAATCTCAGAGAGCACTTGCGATTTATTTATTAGATTTGCATATTGATTAAATGGAAATATATAAAACTGACTCTACCCTATCGAGTTTGGGCTCGAATGAAACGTCTTGATACGCAGAATACAATGGTGAGGTCGGAATATATAAGAAATGAAGGTCAGGAGAGCACGCCACCTTACAATGATACATTAGAAAAGTTAGTCCTTTGGGAACTACAGTACAAGTGGAACACGTCCTAACTGGCTAGGTGCCACTGCCAGAGAGTGTATGTTAACTGGAGGTGAAGCCCTTCAGCTGTCTTCGTCAACACATTGTTCCTCTACTATGATCTGCATTGGCTATAGAGAGCGAGGGCAGACTGTCAGCAGGTCACACCCTTAACTAGTATGGATGGTCTCCTAGATCGCTACAGTTTTTTGTATTGTGATACTTCACACATCGCTGTGAGGTGAAGTGCATTCTTAGGTGTACTTTCCTATTGGATGGCAAGTGACACATGCTAGAAATCTGGCATTGTTGCTGCGATTTGTTTCTTAGTTTTAGGCCTTGAGAGCACTCATAGATGTACCATAGTGTTTGCATGCCATGTTTTTGTCGAACGTTGCAGTTTCTCCATGGTGAGAAAAGCTAATCTTCTACATAGCGTTTTCGATGAAAGAGGGATGTGTGTATTCAAGAACGCCTCAGTGAATTCTCAGATGAGGAGTTTGATGAAAGTGATAATGATCCTGATTTCTAGTATTTAGTGATCGCGTACTAATTTGGAGAAGGAAACTGAAGGTCATTAAGAAGTGATACGTGATGATGACTGAGAAGCGTACTTCTTCGGTAAGAACACAAATATGTTTTCGATGGACAAAACAGAACTCGCTAACTAATATAAGAACAAGGCATCGCAATATTGTCTTGCAGCTACCCCGTCGGCAAAAAATTCCGGAAGTCTCGGAGAAAACTTGCTGTTATGGAGATATGAGCCTGAAATACAGAAATTTTTTTTTTTTTTGAGAAACGAAAAACATCAACCCTTTGTTGTCCTTGTTTGACGTAAAAACGAGATATCCGCGTCAACATTGTGGTGTTCCTGTTTGCTTGAAGAATTATGGAGGTTCTGTATGAAACACATGCAGGCTGAAAGCAATTACAATCCAGTTCAGTTCCTCAGAGGAATACGGAAGGTAATTACTTTATTCTTGATTTTTAAAATAAAAATTTGGCATAATTTCAGCCTTGGTAGTATTACGTGGTGGAATAATCGCCCTAAGGTTGAAATGATATTAGTAAACTCAAAATGATTCCAAATACAATTTGTCATAATTGAAATGCGTTTTTCCGTACAGTTATGTTGCGAATGTGTAATACTATCTCCCTGATGATAATTGGTGGGTGAATAGAGAGGTAACGATGTGTTGTTATTTTAGTAATACATAAAATTAAAATAAGGCGCCAATTTTGATGTGTTCTAGTATTCAGAGTGTTTTAAATTCTGCTTTGTTTAAAAAACGCAAATTTTCATAAAATTTGTTTCCAAGAAGTGTAACAAACGACAGAATTATATTCACCAAAACAGAGGTTTTATACATAAAAAATAAAAAGGCAGTGTGAGAGATCCCTCCATACTAATGGTGGTCTTGTCAGCATTCACAGTAGCTATGGGTTAAAATGAACACACAACAGCTGAACCAATGATTTTACGTGGCATGTAGGACACAATAAATTATGCGTGAATGATTCAAGAAAGTATTTTAAGCAAAGTTCGAGATAGTTATTAAGCTGGCTCGGCGAATTACACGTATGGCCATAAATAATACATGTATGATCGCCTGTAGCTTCCATGGGATTTGCGGATGGCAAATAGAATATGGCTCCGTTGAACCTCTGTAATAAATACAACACAATACACAAGACGCTAAATATCCTACTGAGGAGCAGAAGTAATAGTTATGGTTATCTGTCAAGACCAACACACTAGTAATTCTATTACTTAGAGCTTGCGTCTCTCCAAGGGAGCAAAAATTTTCATCACCTTGAAGCTGGATGTTTAAAGTATTGCGAGATGGTGTTTATTCGAGGATGTACCATTCAAACTTTAGATAACATATACGATGTATTCCATGTGAAGTTCAGTTACTAAGTAGTGTGACTACAATGAATTTCACGTGAAGTTCAGTTACTAAGTAGGGTGAGCAGTTTGTTACGCTACCAAAAATTGTTAGTGCAGTTATCCAGTACACAACCGACATTGATAACAGTCACTGTCCAGTAATGAAGTTGAATGTTAGATTGTTTAGACGAGAATATTACACTTCTCTCTTATTACAGTTCCTGTTACACTCCTATGGTTTATTTAAGTGGGCCCATCATATATATCGCTGAGCCCAACAGTAGTTTAGTTCACGGTACTTATTGATCACATCACGGCTCAATAAAAAAGTGTATTAATGTAGATTACAGATTTCACCTGAAAATAATGACGTATTACAATTTCTGAGTTTCGCAGTTAGATGTGCGCGTATTGTTGCGTACAGAATGCACATGACTGTGGGGTGAACCAACACTGAGGGTGCACTCGAACGTAGACATTACTCGAGTACTTTTAAACTATCGGCTGGCAATTCTGAGTGACGTCCCAGTACTTACAGACTGCCGTAAGAGAAAATCGTTATTTTGAAAACAATGTTGTTCTTTCGGTCTTCAGTCCACATACTAGTTTGATGCAGCCCTCCGTGGTACTCTATCCTGTGCAAGCCTCTTCAAAATCCTTCTCAATCTTCTTACTGTATTCATCTCCTGGTCTCCCTCTACGATCTTTACCCCCACGCTTTCCTCCAGTACTAAATTGGTGATTCCTTGATGTCTCAGGATGTCCCCTACAAAACGACACTTTTTTTCTTCTATCTGTGAATCTCCTCGGTTACATATGTGAGTGCCATATTGCCAATTAAGGTAAATTTCATGAAATCATTAATTAGTGCATTAACTAATCAATGCTGTAGGTCATATTGTAGTGCGAAATTAAGGCAACAAAACTATGCAGTGTGGTCAGAAACAGTGTGAAGAACCTGTAAGCGTGTTGCAGGGTAGGCTGTGCTGAGAAAGAAATAAAACATTCTCTGTGGTGTGCCAAGTCAATTAGCACTGAAGTTAGCCAATCAGGCTGCTGCGCACGCAAATTAAAGTGGCCGACCAGACACAACTAGCGTCAACTGTTCTCAAGTCATAGACGACAGAACAGGAGAATTCTCAGCCTTTGGCTCGGATTCGATCCTCATTACCATCAAAAGTGCAATTCTTGTGTCGCTGCCTTATTCGGCTACAAGAAACCAAACGAAGGACATGTTTTGCAACACCGTTTAATGCAGGCCACATGAATTTGTTGGCGCAACGGCCTGGTTGGCTAACATCAATGCTAATCAACTCGGAAACGGGGAACGTATCGAATTCTTTTCTTGACAATTGTTACTCAGCACCACCTACCCTGTAAGATTCTTACAAGCTTTGAACATTGTTCCTGATCAATCCGTATAGCTGACGTCCGGAATCTAACAGTGGTTATTACAACATCTGCTCTGTAAAATAGTACTTGCTATGAGCTTTCAAGTTAATTTCTATGGAGATAATAAATTGTACATAATTTAAAGTATTTACTGGAACTTGAGAATGCTAATCTTTCAGGTGGTTTAGGTCACCTTTCTCAAATATAATTACTCGCTCGTAGGATTTGGCACGTAACGAACTGTAATACTGACTGGAATTAACTGTAACTTTTAATTAACAATGTCCTAATGAAATCCAATTACAAAAATGTAATCAGAACATTTTAAATGAGGATCTGAATAATTAATTTAAGTGAGATTAAGTCTAAATAGAAGTGTGAGGTTTTAATATAGTTTCTGCATGTCAACAGATAATTAAACTGAAAATTACATAAAAATAAAAAAGTTAGTTATTTAGGGGACTAGAAAAACGTAACAGATGGAGAGGATCCAACTGGTACTTCACGACGATATTGCATTTCCAAAGGCATGGGCACTGTGGCAAATACAGCTGTTATGAAATACATGAAATGTATTCACAGTTGTGAATATGGACAACCATCCGGTGTACAATGGAGTGGTTCGAAAGCAGATTTTTCGGTTACTGCGAACGGTCCCTTTATTATTAGGCTATCCAAACACGCTTCACGGTCAGACTAAAACTTCCATATGTCGTCATCCAAGTGTCTACAACTGCCACTTCTACATCCATTACGTATATTCCCATACAGAACTGAACGTCGTTTGCTTGGTGTCAGTGTACAAATACGGAACTGCAGCACCCGTGACCATCGGAAGTAAGATGCAATATTCTTTCTGACTTGAATGCGTATGAGTAAACGTTTTCACTTGCCACGCAACAATGGGCAGATTGTACAATTCATGCTCCGTAGCAATTGCTTCGGTTTGACATTCTCTAGATGCATGTAGCTAAATGTATAATACTTTTCATATCATTACAGAGTATTCAACAAGATCACTACGTAACTCTCATATTTCAGTCTCTTGTAATTCATTCTTATCTTTATCATAAATGCATGTTAATACATGAAATTTTCTCACATTTTTACCTGATTACAGACGATTCTAGGCAGAATAAATTAAGTGGTGCCTGTGTTATACACACCCTCTATTATTGAACAAATAGGTTAATTGGCCAGTGATTTGTGCAATGAATAATACCTTCTTCGGTTACAGACTGTCAACCAGACCAATGAATACCATCAGGATCGAGAGGTTGTACCAGCTTTCGAGGACATCATGGACGTCATTGGTTCTAGAGGAAAGTTCCAGAAGAGATTAAACACTGTTTTCATTTGCTATGGCACAATCGTCAATGTGCTGAGCTCGCAAATGTACAATTTCGTTATGCAAACTCCTGATCACTGGTGTCACGTCCCTGGGAGAGAGTTCACCAACTTAACTCTTGATGAGTGGAAGAGCGCCACTATCCCCAAGTAAGATATATATTTAGATATAGTCCATGTGATTTTTATTTAACAGCGGCTGAGAAAACGCAATCTCTTAAATCAATAACAGATATATATCAGTAGGAATGTAATAGTGACTTCCAATCTGATTTGACCTTTGCCTGTCATGGAGAGACAAATGCATGACGTCATCATATCCTGCCCCCCTCCTAAGCAACGCCTCTCCTAAACCATGCCCCATTCTCCTACCCACACCCTCTCCACCTCCCTTACTAAGCTATGCTCTCGTCCAGTAGTGTTAGCAATTGCATAATGTATGCATGGCGTCGAACATATATGCACCATTGCTAATGTTAGTCCATTTGCTGTACTCTGAGGCCCTAAAATGGTGAAACATAGTTACATAAAGAATTTGAAAATGTATTATTGGCTTAATTTGATATATTTTCTGATTTCGATAACGCTGTTGCGAGTAGTTTGTGCATTAAAATTTGTCTATTGAACATGCGTAATTTTCTAGTGACCTTTATCTCGTAATTTGAAGTTTTGCAGAAAAAAGACATGAAGTTACAGCTAGTTCCACAGCAAAATCAATAACTTATTTTTGTTTAGCTATATTTGAAAGTATTTGTAAGCGGAACTTAAAACATTTTTGCTCACTTACTATGTACTATAATTTTGAGTTCTTAAACCACTCTATTCTAAGTAAAAGGAGCTGAATTTTGATGATGCGATATGGGGGCTGCATCTGTAATTCCAAATAATGTTCAAGGAATGGTGGGTACAAGAAACGAAGTCTCATCACCTGAAATTTGTAAAAGTTTTTCGGGAACGGTTCACCTTGGCCTTACCAAACACCATTTTGGGAGGGGTGGATGGGCGGTAATGATAATACAGTACGTTGTGCACAAGAAAAATACACCTGACGTTATGGACTGGCTAATACAGCTTTTAAATCCTTTAGATTTTAGCTGTACTGGGTATTATGTTCCACTGCGATCACAAAAACAAAATTTCATCGCCTAACGTGTTAGAAGTTTTTTGTTGTGAAGACGATAGTGCGTAATGTTCTACATTGGAAAAACTGGAACTGTCGTTGTTTTGTGGCGAATATGAGTTCTTATTCCCATTTTGTTGGTTTTTCCTGTGGAGCCTAGAAAGGTGAAACATTATTATTTACTATTAGCAGTTTCGAGAGAAAGCAGCATCTGTTATTGCAAATAATGCTCAAGAAACAGTGGATACAATAAACGAACTATCTTCAACTGACGTTTTTAGAAATTTTTCGGTAATGGTTCCCTTCACCAAACACCGTTTTCGGATAACAATTGCAGGCTTTCAAATAACTACGCACCCTCCGACTCAACGTTGAAATCTTTAAAGTTTTGGCTGGTTTCGTTGTCTAGGGCTGGGATACGTAGTTGTCGCATTACAAGACAAATACTGCCGAGTCTACAGTATACGATAAGAATGCACACATGAATCGAATGGTCAAAGGTTTCTATCACTCGGTAATAGCGAATTATGAAAGTAACATATAAATTTATAATTGATAGATTGCAATTAAATAAAATCTGCAGGTACTATCCTAACGCCTTTAACTGATGAGTATGATAGCAGAAGTACTTTTGAGAATGTGGTATATTTCTGTAAAACACTTATTGGTGTCGATGGCCCAGCAATTAAATAAAATATAAGTTGAATAACAGGGAAACAATAGATTCCTACAGGGCGTAATTAGTTATGAACAACAACACAGCTCGCGAGACATTCACTTTTAAACGCACTCTACGACTTCACTGTAGAAGCCACGGAATTCTCACAAGTGCACAAGTCGGCACTCCGAAGTTTCTCTATCTGCCGCGACCACGCGCAAACTGCTCCGCTGTCAAAGTCTTTCCGCCGACTGTGCGTCCGTCGCGCTGTACTGTCCGCATCCAGCACTCACTCCCGTGTGTTCTGTCCCGTACTGTCCACAACCGCGCCGTGTCCTCTCCGGAAATTCGCTTCCATCCAGTCTCCCGATTCACGAGCGCTGTGATTGGCTAGCGCCCTCGCGCCATGTCTTCATGCCAACGCACAGTCATAATCATAATGAAACATGTACCAAATACTGGATTTACATTTAAATAACTTGAAATTAAATAAATATTCCTATGGCTGGACCATAAACACGCTCTAACACACATTATTAAATACATAAACAATTAAAGAAACATATATCAAAAGAAAAGAAGCAAAAGGTAGGCCAAGAGCCTAATGTTTCTGTGCTTTCTAAAACACAGTAAATATTTAACCAATTTCTTCATGAATAGTATATATCGGGTATAAACAAAGACATAGATAAACAAATATATATATATGCATGCTGCTACTGTTTTTTTCGTGTAACTGTGGAGTACTTATGGCCTGACGCGATCGATAATAATCGGCTGCTTTGACCTCCAATAACTCATGTACTATTCAAGTTACATGCCTGTAATTCATACCAATTTAGGTTTACATTAATAGCTTTCTAAAGATATGGCGATCGGCAATATCTGATGAAGCGTTTACATTCTCGAAATTCGTTGCTGGGTGTTACTTGTATAATTCATCGACAGATACTAATCTTTAAACTAATAAAGGTACTGGAAATCTGATTACAGCATCATAATCGTCGTTCAAATAATAGTAATGTACATGTTTCTTCTTGAGGTATCATGATTCATCTGTCTACTATTAATTTCTACACGAAATGTGAAATGTCTGTCAGTATTTAAAATATCGGAGTGCCAATGTTTCGAGTCTGCAGTAGGTGTAGCGTGGTGGGTAAATAATGAAACACAACTCTTCGAATCCTCACGTCCTTTGGGGCACCAACCTACATTCATGAGGGACACCAATTGGCAGTAATGATTCTGACAGGAAAGCTTAAAGTGATAGTGCGGCTCATGACACAGAAGTGCAACAGAAGAGAATGCACGGTCAGCTCGGACTCTCTGCCGCCATTAAGCTACATCTTGCCAGCTACAAGGTGCTGTAGATTACCTGAAAACTTTATCTTTGAAGGTAAAATTAAACAGGCGTACGTACACAGATAATTCTGTCTACAGGCGTTACGTTTCTTATTTTTCGTCATATTCCACACCTCAGCCACCTAAAAATATTACTAACATGACTAGTAGATATCAAAATTAATTAAAAAAAGCAACGCTTAAGAATCTACAACCGACGTAGTTCACGGGTGTCTTTCCCACTGTCTTACACACCAAATACGCGCAACAATGTGACCAAAGCAACGAATTAAAATTTCACAGCTACCAAATAAACTGTTCTACCTATGAAATAACGATCGCTAACGAGTCAGAAACAACCGCTTCCTAATGAAAGTGTCACGACTTACTCATTGCCGTCATTGATTCCATAAAATAAAGTTACGTACCAGTCTGTTTTCTGTTATCTCGTACCTGCTGCACCCGTTTTTTTTTTTTTTTTGTCACACTTTAATTTTCTCTAACAAGAACCCCTTTAGTGCGAGGTCGCAGGTTAAATCTTTGGTAAGACTAATTTGAAAGTCTTGTGTCAGTAATTATGACGTGACAAATAGTGGCAGCTAATGACTCACCGTGTACATCAGGAGGATCACATAAAATTACTGTCCAGAAGTTGCAGAGATCAACCTCCTATGGGATGTATGTATTACACTTCACAAAAAGGACATCGTCGACATTCAAGAAATTGTCAGAACAAACCATTAACTTGCACCATGAACACAGAATGGAAAATGGCGTTCCACGGAGATCACGAAGGTTCACATCATCAATATCGAACCGGACTGCTTGGGAGTTACAAACCATGGAGGACGTTCAGAAAGATATCCACTTTTAAGGAATGCATTAGAATCATACTGGTGTAACGGGGTGATGAGAACTGATGGAATGTGATGGTATGTAATCGAATGCGAAACTGTCTGCCTTATAGCTTATGTGAAACTGGCTAAACTATAATGCATAGTTAGACATAGTGCGATAATATGCGGTTCAGGCACGGAAAAAAAACAAACATCCAGAGGCTGAATTTGTCATGTTGTCCCAGGTGGTGTGATCTGCAATGTCACGCACTTTTCAGGAGTGATAGTATGCCTTAACGAAGTATGATTCTTCTACGAAGACCGAGAATAAAGCGGAAGCAAGTTATTTTGAACAGCTGTGGCCCAAAAGTAGTACTCATACAGTAGCTGTATTTTCCTTAAGCCCATTTTCCCACTCTTGCTTGCTGTGACGTAAATATTCACTACTGCCCTTCCAAGATCACCCACACGAGGAGGAATCGTATGTGCCAGAGCACCTCAAATTCTCGAAGCACAGTAAATAAGTTTCCAGCCAATTTATCATCTACATTAACAGACACAAAAATTGTATACAAAATGCGTCAAGGCCTTGATGTTCGGATGTTCGTTGATATTAATACAACTCCCTGGTGCCTCTAATTTCCAGGGTTCCTTTCAAATGCATTTCCTCTTCAAACCCAGATTTGTCTAAACTGAGAAAAAATTCCTTACTGAATGATGGGATAAGTTTCTTTATCTGATCTATAAAATTCTGGGTTGATTCCACATCGTCAATTTGATTCTTTGTTTGAAATTCCGTCATATTACGTCTTCCAGTTCCGCAGCACAATTTGAAGTTACGCAGCGAACCACTGCTTCCTTTAAAATCACTGTAATGTAAGTCCCCCCCGAAATTTGGTGTGGATAACCTAGTATGTTACCGTCAGGCATATTTTGTAAATTTCGTCGAGCATCCTTGAAACGCTCAAACATCTGTTTTAGTTTTTGTAATAAGTGCGCCCTGTCCTCTTTTGAATACCCGTTGTTTTTATTACACACTACCCGGTTCTACTGCTGCAATCTTACTCGAAATCTATTCATAATTGTTTTTTTTTTACTATGCTGTGGATGATTTTTGAAATAGATAAATATGTTTTAGTACCCGGCACTCGTTGGACAACCATTGTCCTTTATTGCGTTTCACTATAGACGGGATTTGTGGCTCTCTGTCCAAGGGATGATTAACTACATCGCTCGATACCTGTTTCAGTATCACTTTCACTTGTTAAGCATGTATATAAAGTTTGTATCTGTTCTTTCGGACACGTCCGAAACAACAGATACCATCTTCATATAGTTAAGGCTAACCGGCCATTGACCTTCTTCTTCTGTGCTGGATGCACACGCATTGCCCGAACTCTTACGGGACTCGGTAAGATTGTCTGCCGCGAGTAATGAGTGTAGTGGGCAGGTGCACTGCGAATGTAGTGTGTGGACATTGAGTTGGGAATGTGGGTCTCACGGGGAGCATGGAGGGATTAATCCCTGCAGTCGCACTACTCTCCGTGCCCTCGGTGGCTCAGATGGACAGGGCGTCTGCCATGTAAGCAGAAGATCCAGGGTTCGAGTTCCGGTCGAGGCACACATTTTCAACTGTCCCCGTTCATGTATATCAACGCCTGTCGACAGGTTAACGTCTTGATTTAATCATCATTTCATGTTAAGCATGTACCTTCATCACTGTACTCCTCATGTACATTGTCCACACAGGCGAGCCTGTACGACACCACACAAATCGCTGACTCATTCCGCAGAAGCGCTAATTTTCATATGCCTCTTCCTGCTCAGGCTGTGAAATTCGTTGTGTTCCTCTCTGACGAAATGTCAATAACTTCTGTTGTAGATACAATGGAATATTTGCGTTTTGTGTCGTCCCC
The DNA here is from genome assembly GCF_023864345.2 of Schistocerca serialis cubense. Classification (NCBI taxonomy): domain Eukaryota; kingdom Metazoa; phylum Arthropoda; class Insecta; order Orthoptera; family Acrididae; genus Schistocerca; species Schistocerca serialis. Next base: position 849,113,936 of record NC_064641.1, on the reverse strand, counting down.
ATTGCTCTGTTCTGTATTAACGCCACTAGGACAGTAGCACGATTGTGATTTACTCGTCAACTAAGCAGTTCAAATACGCCCCGTAACCTCATGCTGTGCTCACCAGTGGATCCTTCCAGTCCCTCCACCTGTGCTATTAGACGGCTACATTTTGGTTGCGTGGAAGACGCTGTATGAGGTACAAAATGCTGTAAAAACATTATTGGCTTTTTGTGACCTAGCATTCAGAGGGTTTCTTGTAAGAATTGTAATTGAAAGTGGAGATGAAAAATTCTAGTTTAACACTCAAATAACTTACGTGTTTACTGCCAGGTGACGTCGTCGACCACCGCCCATATTTCGATAGGAGCACACCCTGCCATTCTCAAGGTACAACTGCAAGGAGGAAGCAATGTGCAAGGGAATTTTATACCTCGGTTCACAGAGGAGAAACAAGGAAGATACTACACGCAGAACAAGTAACAGCAGAGTCAACACACAGCCAAAGATAACCAACATCAGAAATATCGATAGTGACTATAAATCAACAAGTCAGGTTGCACTAATTCTGTCCCTCTGCTTTTTGATGAGAGACAGCCGGATTCCAAACAGCATTTAAACAAACTCCACCATCTCTGTTTATAAGGTTGCTTGATAGTTTGATTTCAACAGCTTCCTTAATAACACTATCCCAATAGCTGGACGTTCAAGCCAGAATCTCCGTGTTGTTGTATTTCATAGGATGACTGGTGTCAAGGCAATGTTCTGCAATAGCGGATTTGCTCGGGTGTTGTGAGCGTGTGTGACGCTTATGTTCAATACACCGGTCTTGCACGGTCCTGATTGTCTGACCAATATATGACATGCCACAACTGCAAGGAATACGATAAACACCAGCCTTACACAAACCAAGATCATCTTTTACGGACGCCAACTGGGCCTTAATCTAAGAAGGTGGTCGAAAAACACATTTCACATCATATTTCCGCAAAATAGAGCCAATCCTGTTTGAAATGCTTCCCGCTTAATGCAAAAAGGCCGTAGACTTAGGTGCCACTTCGTTGCTATCGTCACTCACCCGTTGCATAGAAGGCTAATAGCGCAACGCACGTTTGATGTGCCTCTCACTATAACCATTCTGACGAAACGTGACTTCGAGATGTGATAGCTCAGCTGCCAAACTTTTAGGGTCTGAGATAACTTGGGCCCTGTGAACCAATGTACGACGTACTCCTTCACACTGAGCTGGGTGGTGACAAATATCAGCTCGCAGATACAAGTCAGTGTGAGCATGCTTCCTATAAACAGAACGTCCCAACGTACCATCAGTCTTCCTTCTGACCAACACATCAAGGAAGGAATGCATCCATTCTTTTCCACCTCCATAGTGAACTGAATATTCAGGTGGATTGAATTCAGGTGTTCCAAAACCGGTTTAAATTCTCCCTAGCCCGCAGCTCGTGGTCGCGCGGTAGCGTTCTCGCTTCCTGCGCCCGGGTTCCCGGTTTCGATTCGCGGCGGGGTCAGGGATTTTCTCTGCCTCGTGATGGCTGGGCGTTGTGTGATGTCCTTAGGTTAATTAGGTTTAAGTAGTTCTAAGTTCCAGGGGACTGATGACCATAGGTGTTAAGTCCCATAGTGCTCAGAGCCATTCGAACCATTTTTTTGAAATTCTCACTGCCATGAGGCCAAACAACAAAAGTATCGTCTACATATCTGAAAAACACGCAGGTTTCAAGGTCGCTGACTCGAATGTACGTTCCTCAAAGTCCTCCATAAACAAACTGACCACAATAGGTTTAACACTGTCCAATTAAAACTATAGTTCCAAGGTCTAAGATTCCCCAATTGCTTTCGTTAAACAATGTTCAAGGGTGTTCACCTAGTCATGGCACTAGCCAGTGTGACGCACTTTGTGTGATGGTTGATGGCAGCAATGTGTATGTGGATTGTGTGGACCTGACGTAGCTAACAGGAAAAGGATTGAAGCGGAAAATGGCACAGCGGTCGTTGCCAGGACCCTCAGGCAGAACAGCTCTTGGCAGGCTGCTTTGACATACAGTTTGCAGGTGGTCCTCGTGGAGGTGAGCGTTGTGCACCATACAACTGGGCGCCAGGATTCCCGGTAACAAGTGGCTGATAGGGCAACAAGCACACAGCGTCTCCAGGATGATGGCAAGTTGGAAGTGCTGCTACAAGGGCGGCACAAAGGGTTACAGTATATGAGTTGCATGGCTACAGGTTACAGTGGGCTTGTGCGGCCATCGTGAGGCCAGTACCATTTTGTCGACAGGTTGGTCACGGAATGAGGCTAGTGGAGTATGTGACTAAGTGGCAACAAGCAACATGATCTGCAGCAGGGGCAGATACAGCAGATGAGCCACTTTGCTACAGGCTGCTGCAGCCTGGTGTAGCCATGACAAAGGTGGCCTGATGATGGTGATGGGTCAGCTACAGAATAAGGTTGGTGGCGTGAAATGGGGCACATGAGTAAGTGGCATCAAGCAGCATGGTCCACAGCAAAGACAACTATAGCAGATGGGCTGCATGGATTCAGATTTCAGAGGGCTGGTGCAACCATGGCGAGCAAAGTGCGATGGTGGCGATGGAGGCGGCATGGCTTGAGATTGGTAGCGTCAAATGGGCACATGTGTGAGTGGCTTGAGACAGCATGGCCTACGGCACAGACAGCTAGAGCAGATAGGCCACGTGGCTAGAAGTCGCCATGGTGAGGAGACCACGATGGTGGCAGCACTGTGGCTGGCAGCTATGCCATGCACTGATGAGCAGCTTGCCACGCTGGGACTGGCATGGCAAGCAGGCAGGCAGATGTTGAGGGGTGCTGGTGGTTGACCTGCAGCCAATGGGGCATTCCTCTGGCCAGCAGCATGCCGTAACAATCAGTCACAGTGCACTGATGCGCTTTGCCCTCCAGGGGAGGCACTGGCAAGCAGCTCACTTTCACGATGACAGTAGGTGACGGACTTGTGCTCAGCTCACACACAGCAGTGTTGCTGCAAGTTAGACTCTGCGCTAACGAGGTGAATATCAGGCCACACGGGAAGACATGACCACTAAACGCCTGGCTTGCACAGAGTAACAGCAACAATTATTATAACTGGCCACAAAGTTTTGAATTTGAACCAAATTTCATGGTCATCCTCCATACTGAACAATGGGTTAGATTCTGATTCTGACACCAGATGTGCAGGATGCAGAACAGGAGCATCAGAAGGCAGGTGGGTAAATAGATTTAAATGAAGAATACTTGATCTGTAGTCTTGGTTCTCAGAATGTGGGGAAGGCTTCCCTTGGGGCACAGATAAAGGTTGATTACCAGTCTAGGTGTCTGGACAAAGAGATGAACGAAGTAGGTTGCGGGACAGGTGTTGGTTTAGTTTTGCGAGAGTGATGGCTGGTCCTGGTGAGCAGGACCATGTGTGGACGGCAGGAGTTGTCCGTTCTTGCCGAAGTCAGTTTCACAAGAGAGAGTTGCAGCTGTGCTTTTCCCATCAAGACTCTCCAGCAACCACAGACATGACCTCCACATTCATGTCCCCCATTGGCTGAACGGTGGCATGGGTACGCTGGTTTATTGGGCAGAGACGCCGTTGTGGGTCGTGTGATATTGACTTTAGTAGCTTCCTCTTAAATGAATTGCTTCTGTCCTGAGGAACAAGTTTGAGTGGCAGATAGGCATAGTTGAAATTATAATGCAAGAGAACTTGAGCCGGCAGGTGTTGCCGAGCAGTTCTAGGCGCTTCAGTCTGGAGCCGCGCGACTGCTACGGTCGCAGGTTCGAATCCTTCCTCGGGCATGGATGTGTGTGATGTCCTTAGGTTGGTTAGGTTTAAATAGTTCTAAGTTCTAGGGGACTGATGACCTCAGCTGTTAAGTCCCATAGCGCTCACAGCCATCTGAGAACTTGAAAGACTCAAAGAAAAATAAAATATGAAATTTTGCGTGAAATTTCCTTAATATCTGAAATAGGCTGGCCATTCTGTACTGAAATTAGGAGACAGTGTGGGAAAGAACTTGAACTAAACGAAAACTATACAGTTTGCACATGTACTACTTACATCTCTCTCTTCACCTCCCTCTGTCCCTCATCCTCTGTCTCTCTCTCTCTCTCTCTCTCTCTCTCTCTCTCTCTCTCTCTCTCTCTTTCTATCTCTGTCTGCGTGTCTGTCTGTCTCTCTATCCCCCTTCCTGCATCCCCCTTCTCTCTCACTCTCTCTCTCTTACACACACACACACACACACACACACACACACACACACACACACACCACACCACACCACACCACACATAGTTAAAAGCTTCCACACAAATTTTACTCAGGAATAATAAATATCACTGAAATGCAACTGAATGAACTGGAAATATAACTGTCACAGACAAATTTCTTAAATATAAAGTTAACAAGAACTAAAATAACAAATGCAAACATTAGTTATATTTTAGTATCAGAAGGAAAAATGCTGTATCGGCAACAGACTAATAATCGAACTGATAGTAAAATGAGTAAATGATTTAATCAAAATCAAGAAAACTGAGAGAAACACACAGAAAAATAACAGGCAAGCACATTAGAGAAACAAAACTATAGGATAGGATTAGGGAGGGTAAGTCATAATTACAAAACAGGCAGGATTTACAATGTAATGATGACGGATTTACAGTAATATATGAATGAAACAAATACGAATCATATAAGAAAAAATATTGTTGAGGAACTAAAGTTGGTCGAACTATTGGCCGTCAAAAATTTACTCACAAAAAAGAAAAAAAGTCGTCAGCACAATAGCAGAGAAGCCAGGTTCAAAGTACATAGAGAAAATACCCCCATGAGATCAGTTAACAGTTTCAAGAATGCTGCCACCCGCTACATGGAAAAGTTCACACATTAACACTTTTCTCAGTATTAAATAGCGTAGAAAAAGGAAGTATATAAAGTTCCTTCCCATCAACCTAAAAAATAAATGATAACCACATCGGAATAGAACAGCTCACAATCCCAGAAATCCCACAAATCCAAAATGCCGCTACAGATCAACTAATAAGAATCACGAATTTAATCACAGAGCAAAAGAACAGTCAATATGACAAATCATATGCTTACAGTGGAATGGAAACTGTTGTGTAGAACATAACTGGAATGGGGTCGGGCTGGTGGTTGTGCAACCATGGAAATGAATTTAAGTATTAAATTATTAAGCATAAAATACATGTGAGCAACAGCATGCTGTTACACTTTCAGTAAATTAATATATCGTCCTGTAGCTCCTAGAAGTCCCTGAGGAGGGCTCAAACCATTCAGTGCAGCCAATATCTTTCACACAATCAACAGAATTAAAATCGAGCCTTTGCCATTGGATACGTAATCGTATACTAACATTCACAATTTACAGAGCATGGCCCTCAGCCATAACAACTAATTACATTGGAGACAACTTCTGCAATTAAGCATAAGAATACCGGTCAAATCTTAGATTTATCTGGGATGAGGTAAATAACATATAAATACACATTGGTCTACTGCTACTACTTCCACTAGACAGCGACCACACAAGCTACCACACACTACACCAAAACACCGACACAAATATCTTAAAAAATCTGATATATTAACACACACAATTGATTCTGTAGTTTGAAGAAGGGAACTAATCGAAAATCTCGTTTTGTGGGTAAATACAAAAAAAACTTTCGCCTGTTCTTAATTATAATTTTGTCTTAACCAAATCTTAACCAAACAGTTACATGAGATTCTTTACATTAGACTCCTATACCAGAACCTTAGGACGATGAATTGTTCTGAAGGAGGCGTCACAATATTAAAAACCGAGAATTTGTTCTCTTCTTCAACCTGATCATGAATTAAGCACTAAAACTTCATATTACAACATCAGAAACAGTTACATTTTCACAAATCATTTAAAAAATACGACATATGCAAGAAACATCTGTACTTCTCACAGACTTTGAAAGCCTTATCTATGAAATTTATTCTAAAGACCATCAATGCGCTTCATTTTCTCCGCCCTCGCAGTAGCTGTTGTTGGTCACATCAACACCGCCTCGCAAAGTGGCCAGTTCTGATATGGAATGTATGTAACTATCTTGGGTACATGTTGTACCATCATATCTTGTATCGGGATTTTTTCACTGCACACGGTTTCTGATGGTATGTGGGGCATCCTGCATTGTTCTCTTGCGGCAAAGAAAATATTTTTCACCAAAATATCAGACAACGGAGATACAGTTAATTAACCCCTCTGGAAGGAATATTGTAACTGCCTGAACTTGTAAATCGAAAATGGGGACTTTTACAGGAACTTTGTTGATTATTTGTGGAATTAAGGCCACTGATTGTTGAAATCCAGTGTATTTTCATCAGAGATTTGAGTAATATTGCATCTTATTTTCCTTGTGAATTGAATTAAATCAGTGTATTGTTGTGATATTTAAATTCTGTGTAGTCGTTTGATTTTCCTTTCCACAGTCCCAAAATTGCGATTACCTCGAAGAAAGGAGTGCCCTCGCTTTCGGAGGTACTAACGTATCACATATTTTTGTGAATCGACCAGTAGCTACGAATGCAAGGAGAAAGCGCGCTGAAGTGGTGTTACAGTTTTGACCTTATCAGATGCCACTGAGAACATGAAGTTATTCAATCTCAGGGTTCAAACTGTTTATTTGCAACAGCAGCATGCTACATACTTCGTCAGGAAATGTGGCCTACAACAAAAACCATGGCATCGCATTAGAAACTCCAAACACGATTTTGAAACATGTAGCTTAGCTGCTACATCAATAATTTGTTCTTCATTTGCTTCTATGACGGATATGTAAACTCAGACGTTGAAAAATTAAACACAAAACAATGCCGTGATGCACTGAAAACGCGATGTATTAAAGAACTGAAAAGCAGGTAGGACCACCAGCGCAGAGGGTGAACGAATTCGAAACTGCAGTGCGTTTCGTTCTCCAAACTGCCAAGTATTTTCCAAGTCTGATTAAGCCAACAGATGAGTAGGTTTTGTTTCTCCGTTTTTGTAACTCATTTATGGCTCACAAAGTGCGTCTGTATGCTAACACACTTTTGGTAAAACGAAACAAACAAAAATCTATTTTTCGGCACTTTCCTTCTTCAAAGTATCTATTCTATTGAACATTCGCATAGAACAAATAAGGAGATGAATTCTTTGTACAATTGTGCCAACAACTGATTTAAGCTCGCTGTGTAGTTTAAACAAAAGCATCCTGAACCAAATAAAATTAGTTAAGTTCACAGCCTGTCTAATATTCTGCGTGGTGTCTGTTTGTTCTAAGTCGTGTCCCCCTACCACTTTCGCGCAACGACGCTCTGAGCGTAATTTGTAGGGAATTGACTAGTTTGAACCTGGGACCTGTTGCGGGTAAGGAGACGCCAGACCACACATAACATGTAGAGTTCAGAAGAGTTCAGTGAGACTAGCAATGATATAACCAAATACTTAATGATTTCAGCGTCAGATCCACTGCACTCCCTGTAAAAGAATCTTAATACTAACTAAATTTAGTGCAAGGGGTTCAAGGGTTTCCTATTTTTAGTTAGCTGGTAAAATAACGTCGAAAGAGCAGTTAAGTTTACCATTGGAAATTTTATTCTACTCACAAAACATTGTTTACAAATTGCACTATTGATAAAAGGAAATGTTTTAATACAGGATGATGAAAACCAACTGCGTTCAACAAAAATGTGAACGGCTATTCCCTGAATGGGTTTCCAAGTTCTACAACGGATCTAAGGATGACCTATGCCATATCACATCTATAATCTAGGTTTAAATTAAGTTTGACGGAAGAGAAAACTATCAAAATGGTCTACAGTGATCCTCAATTATCTTGAATTACTTATCTAACTTGTCGTAAATTACAGCAGCTGATGTGGCTTCTCAATAATTATATAACAGAAATATCATCGCGTTTCAGATTTTTATTTCAAGTAGCAAATGTGAACACCATGAGATTTAATTGATGATCGACACCAGTATTACGTAAAACGGGGGTGTAACTGATGAGCCTTCTGCAGTTATGAGTGGAGCTTTATGCGCTGTTATGCGGCATCGCGTGCGTTCGTTACCTTGTCGTTGGTTAGGCAGCGTCGTCGTTGGTTAGGCAGCGTCAGGGGGCGGTGGGCGGCGCAGCTCCATGCAGCTCGCCGTCTCGGATGCAACTCTCTCCTAAATTCTCCTTACTACAATTTACCGAATTTGGTTTAAAAAAAGCTATCCGGCTGTGTTTTCAACTAACCAATCAGGGTCTCAATATTAACCTTAAGCTCCGCCTACAAAAATTCGGTCTATCCAATGAGAAACGTTATACTTTTCGTGGTGGGGCAATGTTTTTAACGTTTGCAACGTAACAGAGACGCGACAATGTCTCATGCTAAAACTTGCAGCTGGTGTGGCCCTTTTAGTGTTATCGTAAGACCTATACTGTTCTTCTGGAGGGCTCTATCTTTTAACATGGACTGGGGGTGGTCCTGGTGGTTAGCTGGCGACGTGGGTGTCCGTCCCTTATCGTAGGGCCTTCTAGCTTAACATGGTTCTGCTCTCAGCTTCTGTTCTCGTTTCTCCCCTTGGAAATGTGTCTGTCTCACGGTGGGAAGGTATGACATTCATTTAGGCATTCTTGTGTTAGTCTGTGGTATTCCATTTGCTCACTCGTTAATCGTATTACTTTGGTTAATTTAATGTCACGATTTATTTGGAGCTATGTGACATACTGCTGGATTTGCTTATTGTGTCAGGGTTTTCATGGAAGGTGTTGGATTTGCCTGACACATTACAACTGTAGTTCAAGAAGCTGAACTTCTCTCACTCACTGTGCACACCTGCACGCTGCAAGTTACATCAGCTACCACGCAGAATGTTGTTGCTGGCAGATACACCCAAGGCACCACTCGCACACAACACAGTGCACTGCGTCAATCTTAAAACCATCAGGGTGCAACTATCAGCATGAAATTCACTCAGGTAGTACTTCAGCTTCTCGAGGATCTTGCACTTGGCTCTGCCAAGAACTTGCTCGTTGTAACTTCTGACTGGATCCAGCAGTGCCTCCTTTTGACGCACTACTTCAGGGGCAATGCTTATTTGGCTGGCTGCGCGAGACTGGGACTAGGTGTGCCGCAAACTGTCAAATTCCCAGTGCAAAGCGCACTCTCACAGATACTGACAAATAACTATACAAATCACGTTGGAAAGAGAATTTTTGCAGAGATGACAGAATCAGAAACATAAAGTCTTACACTGGCATATACACTATATGATCAAAAGTATCGAGACACCTCCAAAAACGTACGTTTTTCATAATAGGTCAATTGTGCTGCCACCTACTGCCAGGTACTCCATATCAGCGACCTCAGTAGTCATTAGACATGGTGAGAGCAGAATGGGGCGCTCTGAAGAGCTCACAGAATTCGAACGCACTCAGGTGAATGGGTGTCACTTGCGTCCTACGTCTGTAGGCGAGATTTACACACTCCTAAACATCCCTAGGTCCACTGTTTCCAATGTGACAGTGAAGTGGAAACGTGAAGGGACACGTGTAGCACAAAAGCGTACAGCCCAACCTTGTCTATTGACTGACAGAGACCACCGACAGTTGAAGAGGATCATATTGTGTAATAGGCAGACATCTATGCAGACCGTCACACAGGAATTCCAAACTGCATCAGGATCCACTGCTCGCATTACGATAGTTAGGCGGGAGGTGAGAAAACCTGCATTTCATGGTCGAGTGGTTGCTCATAGGTCACACACCACGCCGGTAAATGCCAAACGACACCTGGTGTGGTGTAAGGAGCGTAAACATTGGACTACTGAACAGTGGAAAGACGTTGTGTGGAGTGACGAATCACGGTACACAATGTGGCGATCCGATGGCAGGGTGCGGGTATGGCGAATGCCCGGTGAACGTCATCTGCCAGCGTGTGTAGTGCCAACAGTAAAATTCTGAGGCGGTCGTGTTATGGTGCGGTCGTGTTTCTCATGGAGGGGGATTGCACCCCTTGTTGTTTTGCGTGACAGTATCACAGCACAGGCCTACATTGATGTTTTAAGCACCTTCTCGCTTCCCACAGTGGCAGAGCAATTCGGGGATGGCGATTGCATCTTTCAACACTATCGAGCACCTGCTCATAATGCACGGCATGTGGCGGAGTTGTTACACAATAACAACCCTTTAATGGACTGGCCTGCACAGAGGGCTGACCTGAATCCTACAGAACACCTTTCGGATGTTTTGGAACTCCGACTTGGTGCCAGGCCTCACCGACCGACATCGATACCTCTCCTCAGTGCAGCACTCCGTGAAGAATGGGCTGCCGTTCGCCAAGATACCTTCCAACCCCTGGCTGAACGTATGCCTGCGAGAGTGGAAGCTGTCATGAAGGCTAAGAGTGGGTCAACACCCTACTGAATTCCAGAATTACCGATGAAGGGTGCCGCGAACTTGTAAGTCATATTCAGCCAGGTGTCCGGATAGTTTTGATCACCTAGTGTATACAATGTGTCTCTCCTAACAACTGTCAGGCACATTTTCTTTGGTGTTTCGTCAGACATTTGCACTGTCGTTTCTGCAGTGCGTAGCTGGAGTCAGTACTCCTCATCACGTCTTTCATGAGATGCCCAGTCTCGACGGGAAGTACCGTTATGTTTCGCCTTCAGAAACAAAACGATTTATTAGCGTAATTTTACGTGTTCATTCGATAAGGCGGTCTCAGATTCGCCTGGTTCAATATTTGTTTTATGTATATGTATTTAAAAGGGTTGGTAAAACTCGAACAATAACCATTACTCGGGCAGTGATACGATTGGCCTGGCGGGTGCAGACCGCTCCTGCCAATCATGCAGCGGTGCTCAGCTGGTGCTGTAGTAATGGTTATTGTTTGTGTTTTACTAACCTGGTTAATACATATCGATAAAAAATATATCACTAGACCAGTGGTTCCCAACCTTTCCTAGACCACTACCCCTAAGTGCACTCAGACAATAGCTAGCACCCCCGTCCTCACCCCCTCCCACCCCCTGCCCTGCCCTGCCGTTTGTTACCGCCGCCCTCTTCCACATTACCATCTTTAGCACCAAACTAAACTATAAAATGAAAGACTTTTCTTGAAACTCATTAATTTTTAAAATGACGAAAGATGAAGGATACTTGGTTTGTGCGTGTGTGTGTGAGTGGTGGGAGGGGGGGGGGGGAGGGGGGAGGGAGGGAAGGGAAGGAGATAAATGAATGACAAAGGAGTTCGTGGTGCATGGCAAAGGTTACCCACAACTCCTTCTCAGATAAGAAAGCTAACTATATGCAGTGAGGGCACACACTTGTTACAACGCACAATTCCCTGGCATCATTACTGTCCATTGTACAATTGCTTGACGTGCACACTGCAGATCCATTTAAAATCAACCAAGTTAAAATGTGTGCACTGTTGTTACTGTTCGATTGATAGCTGCCCTCCTACTTCTGAATGGTCGGAAACTGGAAGACTTCAGACTGTTAATGATTTGCGTCGGACTTCAGACACTAACAGTAATGCGCTGGCCATTAAAATTCCTACACTACGAAGATGACGTGCTACAGACACGAAATTTAACCGACAGGAAGAAAATGCTGTGATATGCCAATTATTAGCTTTTCAGAGCATTCACACAAGGTTAGCGCCGGTGGCGACACCTACAACGTGCTGACATGAGTTGACCGGCGTTGCCTAATGAAATGTTGTTGTGATGCCTCGTGTAAGGAGGAGAAATGCGTACCATCATGTTTCCGGCTTTGATAAAAGTCGGATTGTAGCCTATCGCGATTGCGGTTTATCGTATCGCGACATTGCTGCTCGCGTTGGTCGAGATCCAATGACTGTTAGCAGAATATGGAATCGGTGGGTTCAGGAGGGTAATACGGAACGCCGTGCTGGATCCCAACGGCCTCGTATCACTAGCAGTCGAGATGACAGGCATCATATCCGCGTGGCTGTAACGGATCGTGCAGCCACGTCTCGATCTCTGAGTCAACAGATGGGGACGTTTGCAAGACAACAACCATCTGCACGAACAGTTCGACGACGTTTGCAGCAGAATGGACTATGAGCTCGGAGAACATGGCTGCGGTTACCCTTGACGCTGCATCACAGACAGGAGCGCTTGCGATGGTGTACGCAACGACGAACGTGGGTGCACGAATGGCAAAACGTCATGTTTTCGGATGAATCCAGGTCGCATCCGTGTTTGGCGACTTCGCGGTGAACGCACTTTGGAAGCGTGTATTCGTCATCGCCATACAGGCATATCACCCAGCGTGATGGTAGGGGGTGCCATTGGTTACTCGTCTCGGTCACCTTTTGTTCGCATTGACGGCACTTTGAACGGTTACGTTACATTTCAGATGTGTTACGACCTGTAGCTCTACCCTTCATTCTATCCCTGCGAAACCCTACACTTCAGCAGGATAATGCACGGCCGCATGTAGCAGGTCCTGTACGGGCCTTTCTGGATACAGAAAATGTTCGACTTCTGCCCTGGCCAGCACATTGTCCAGATCTCTCACCAACTGAAAACGTCTGGTCAATGATGGCCGAGCAACTGGTTCGTCACAATACGCCCATTCACTACTCTTGATGAACTGTGGTATCGTGTTGAAGCTGCATGGACAGCTGTACCTGTAACGACATCCAAGCTCTGTTTGACTCAATGCCCAGGCGTATCAAGGCCTTTATTACGGCTAGAGGTGGTTGTTCTGGGTACTGATTTCTCAGGATCTATTCACCCAAATTGCATGAAAATGTCATCACATGCCAGTTCTAGTTTAATACATTTGTCCAATGAATATCCGTTTATCATCTGCATTTCTTCTTGATGTAGCAATTTTAATGGCCAGTAGCGTAGTTGTAATACCAATAATAATAATAACAATAATAACAGCACTATAGCAGCGATTGTGGAATTACTGCTGTTACATCCTGTCAATTATTTCTTTTATCTCTTTGGAAGAGAGTAATGGTGCAGTTTCTGTACTACTGCAGGTCCTATCTATAGCTTGGAGGAGACATTTTCTTGAGATAATTAGCATTTGTTACGTGTATGTCTCGCTTTTATCATCAGCGATGTACGAGACAGAGCGCAACCTATGTGTGTACTGGTCTATGTGAGGAACCTCTACCCTCCACCGTATTAATGCTGCTAATTGAGAAACAATAATTATTGATAATTTATATAATCAGTATTACATTCTTTCAAAATTGTGATAGTAGTAATAATATTTTGCAAATGTTCACGCGAGGTAGCCGCGCATTCTGAGGCATTGTGACGGTCTGCACGGCTGCCCCCGTCGGAGTTTCGAGTCCTCCCTAGGGCTTGCATGTGTGCGTGTAAGTTAGTTTAAGTTAGATTAAGTAGTGCGTAAGCCTAGGGACCGAAGACCTCAGCAGTTTGGTTCCATAAGACCTTACCACAAACTTCAAAAACTTTTGAAAATGATTTAGTTTCATGACTGAAACAGAATCTAATCGTTTTAGAAAATTTCATTTACCCCTCAGGGGTAATTAACCTCATACTAACCTGGATCAGCTCTATAGAATGGGTACTTGAAATTACGCTTTAAGTATCATTTTGTTTGTAATGGGAAACAAAAACCGACACTTTTTGTCGACACTGGCATGAAAGGCGCGATGAGCGCTATTTGTTTTGAGTTGACCCCCGCTAAACAATGAGAAAATGATATTGGTGACATCTGCTTACCCGGCCGTTTTGTTAGTTTACGAGACCAGAGCCGCTACTTCTCAACCGAGTAGCACCTCAGTTTGCCTCACAAGGGCTGCGTGCACCCCGCTTGCCAACAACACTACGCAGCGCTTATCTTCAGTGATCTGACGGGAAATGGTATTACCATTGCGCCAAGGCCGTTGGCCCTGCACTGGTTTTCAGTCACTTGAAATATGTCTCCTATTGGTCAAAGAACAGTACGAATTATCAATGATATGCGCTGTGTGTGTGTGTGTGTGTGTGTGTGTGTGTGTGTGTGTGTGTGTGTGTGCAGAAATTAGAGGAATGCCTTCAGTTGGAAACAAATCAGTAAATGTAAGAGACCTATTTGTGTTCCAATTTGATTCTCGCTTTCACGTCCTTTGTCCACTCCTCTTGTTGTTTGATGCCAACCTTTTGCCCCAGATCACAAGCTCCACTCCACGACATGAACCAAAATGGTAATGGTATTCACTGGATCTCACTGACGTATCGTTAAAAACCCCACATATTTCTGTATGTGTAATTTCCTATTTTTGAAAATACATTAGAAATTAAACATTTTAAAATGTGTTTCCACGTTTCATTTCTGGTTCAGGAGAGAGTTGGTGGTGACGTGATAGGCAATGAATTTGTATACCGGTAATTGTTTTGAAGGCAAATTACCGAACAACATTACTCCCCGCCTTTGAGTAAGGACTACCACATTTGCACATTTGACACATTGTCATTACCTTACAGTCTTCACTGTACTGGTAGATAGGACAGCTTGGCTGTGGAAGTGGAAGGGTAGCCCACAACATAGACAACAGTATTCACAATTACAATCACCCAAGCTTTAATGATCTTCTAGCAATAAAGGCTCTTAACAAATCTCAATTAAGCAAGGACATAAATTTGGTTACAAACATATGTTAACCTTCAACCAGTAAATAACCCCAATAAAGAATTTCCAATCAATAAAACGTAGATAAAGGACTGCTTTACAAGAATGCTTAAATTAAGTAAAATCATGAGAGCTAAGTTACACATTTTATGTTAAGCTTCAACAGGTGAATAACCCCAATAAAGAATTCTCATTTAAATAAAACATAGATAGGAAAATGCCTTACCAAAATGCTTGAATTGTGTCAAATCATGAAAAGCTGAGTTACAACTTTTCTCACAAACTACTTAGGAATTTACAGCAAATAAACAAGTCTGATCTGTTTAACCAGAAGGTAACTGCCAAGTCCAAGCGACCGAAGCCAATGACGGCGGACGACCGCCCCAACGCTGGTCATCAATCGACATCGTCATGGCCCAGTGGCCACCGTGCTAAAACAGACTAACGTTTCGGTAAGCGACCGACAGCAACACAGGAGTAACAGTGACTGAAAGTCGGCGTACGCCTTACGAAACACGGCACACCTTGAAGCGGGAGCAGGCACAGCTGATTAGCGGCCACACAACCACGAGCAAACAAATCTCACGCCGCCCGTACTAACGCGGGAAATGATAGCGAGCGACAAGACGCCACACGCAGAGCAGCAACCGAGCCTACCCCTCGACCACAGGATTTGCCCTGTCTCCTTGTCTATGGTAATACAATTTATAGCACACAAGAAACGATTTAATAATGGCATTAGTTCAACGCAAGATCAGTTAACAGTTAGGTCCAGTAAAGATTTACCAACGGATTTACCTTCAAACCAACTTCCGGACCACAAGCGGAAATTAGTAAACTTGGCATAAGTTTTCACCAGACCGATAAACAAGAAATCAAATTAAACAGTTGCCAAATTACAGTCAGGATACGCAAGCCCTTCAAGACCTTGCTATCTTACTCACAGTTATCATTAACGGCGAAACATACACAAATGAATGACAAGAAATTCACCATTGAAAGCGAAAAAACAACACACCACAAAGGTTAAATTAATTAACTTGCAGACGAGCCAGTCACTGAAAGCTCAGTTCCACAAGATTACGACTAACCTCACTCGGCAGCAATACATTTGTGTGCGTGATAACTAGGTTGCCCAAACAGGACTCCAAAACCCAAAACAACAGGTCACACGTTAGCTGTCTTGTTCTCGGATACTAGGCACCACCGGGATAAGGCAATTGCGACTGAAAAAATCTTTGAAATTACAGCTGCCTGCAGCAAAACAAATGAGTGAGGGTGCATGAACGTAAAGCACAAATCACTGTTCCAGCCGAAGCGTAACCTTTTCAATGCACATACGGACAGAACAACACACGTGGGCATAAAGGGAGCAGCAGATGCGTACCAAGCAAACTATAGTGCGCCAAAATACGACCCACATCACGTCCACAAACCGGAGCACTTTTCCCGGAGCTGGTGTCTGCTCGCTGGACTGCCGCAACTCTGTCCCCGGAAAGCGACACTGACTGCCGCCTTGCTCAACGCTCCCTTCTCGGCCGTGCACAACAACTCTTCTCTTGTGGCCTCAGAGTGCGGCCGCAATGTCCGTTCTCCCCTGCTGTCCGCCCCAGACTCCCGTACTCGCACTCACTCCCTCGTTAGGACCCGCTCCGACAGGAGGCACTCACGATCGCACATAGTGCCAGCCTCAACCAGAGGAGTAATCGATAGCGTCTTGCGCCCGAGAGCCGTGCCACGGCTCATTCACATTATCATTCGCTTACAGTTCTAGGAACTTGTACATTAAGACCATATTTGTGCAAAGTAAACAACAACATATTAAAGCAGCAATAGATTCATGGATGAAACAAGGTAGATTTACACCATTTCAATTATGTTTTAATCCTGTAGAAAAATATTAATTTTCCATCACAGACCACTTCTTCATTTCCCACTCAGTGCCTCACAAAAGAAGTGAAGCACCGAAAAGGAAGGAGGAAACGAATTGAAAATTCATGAGTTGAGGGTTTTGTGTACTGCAGTGACTAAAAAACCGAGTCAAATTTTCAAAAATCCTGGAAGTGTTAGCCCATTTATCAGTATGGCGTTGCGCACACTCTGTCCTGGATGCATGCATTGGTTCTATTGCCGTTGTATCCGAGGCAAGCTGACCAACATGTGCTGTAACTCGTCCTCTATCTCCTGGCCTGCCTCCGGCATGGATGTACGTGATGTCCTTAGGTTAGTTAGGTTTAAATAGTTCTAAGTTCTAGGGGACTGAGACCTCAAAAGTTAAGTCCCATTGTGCTGAGAGTCATTTCAACCATTTATCTCCTGGATTCTGGCACGAGGACAGAGTTGACATCCGAGCTTGCCCAACGTGTGTTCTGTCAGGCAGAGATATGGGTATCTCGTTGGCCATGGGAGTACCTCATCAACATGCTTGGTGCTTCACTTTGTCAGAAAATTAGGCAAATTTAACGTACTAGTAGTTTAATTCGTAACTGTCCTTTTCCACATAAAGTCTTTCACTGTTTAGTCCACATAGTAAGACTGAGTGGTGTCTTCCAGAAGAGATTCCTTACACTCCCGTCCAGGGCTTCCCAACCTTTTCAGCTGGCGGACCCCTTCTTCAGTCGAAAATACATGAGACCCCTAGTCAGTCAGGAGCACAGTAACTTTAAATTTCAGAGCGAAACCCATGGGAACTGAAAGCTTCTTAATGCAAGTGCTATGTTCCCAATGACCCCCCTCCCCCCTCGAAGTATCAATAGTCTGTGGTTTAGAGATGAATGAAAACAACTTGAAATTAACGATCCAATTTGAATTCCCATTGTATCCAGACACTTACTAGCGGATTTACTCACTTTGTTCAAAACACTATAGCCTGATTAAAATTACTTGGTAATTGAAATTTCACACGATGGAGCTGTCTACCTCCAAGAGCAATCAACGTCACGTCCAAACTGTTCGCTTATGGTCTGTTCACTTCTAACATTTGGCTACTGATGTGTAAGGAGCATGCATGTTTCATAACAGCCGTGTGTGTGTGGGGGGGGGGGGGGGGGGGGGGGGGGGGTGGGGTTCATGGAATCCGAAGAAAAGTGTTCAAATGTATGTAAAGTCTTCCTTTGGTCGTCCTCCCTCTTCATTCATTTCAACTGGAAACTTCCCTTGTTGTCAAGGCGATGGAGAAACTGCACATTTCTTCAGTGATCCTGACTTCAGCCACCGATCCATGTTAGAATAATAAACTGGTCAAAAATCGACTTATGAAATAGGTAGTGCACTGACAAAGCAAGTTTAACATTTAATGATGCCTGGGACTGCATACGTGCCAGCGAGCGCTGTGATTGGTCGACAAAGCTCGCTCCGCGCATGCGTAAAAGGTTTCAGCGCATCTAGCGCCGTGAGCCGGGACACAAACGACCCCCGTATTGTTGCGAAACAGTAGATTCAGAGAAGCCGCATTTTCCGGCACTAAACTGTGAATACGTTCTCACTTAGGAACCGCAAAGGCTGCTTGGCGATCACACGAAAAAAAAAGTGATAAATTTGATTTTCACATTTTTATTCAGTAATTTTACTCATTATTTTACACGATTTGGTGAAAGGTGGCCGCGGACCCCATAGAAAGAGCCAGCGGACCCCTAAGGGAAGGGGTTGGGAAGCCTTGCTCTAGTCCTGTCAGTAAAAAACAGCTGTAGAGTGAATCCACTGCAACTCACAAAACACAGGAGAGAGATCGAGCATCAGTAAACGATAAATATCTCTGGTGTCCTGTGGCTGATTCTAGTTTTTTGTCAGGCAATACAACAGTGTGCAAACCAAATTTCTCAAACAGTTTCTGGATTTTGTCCTAGATTTCTAGTTGTATCCAGTGCTATAGTTTTCAGATTATGTTGTAAAATGCTCTTATAATGAGGTTCTACGTATGTTACACAGGGAAGGAGGGACATTCAGCAAGTGCCTGATGTACAACGGAAGCGCCCTGGACGGTGCTTCCGAGGTGCCCTGCCAGCACGGCTGGGAGTACGACGACTCGTGGTACACTCAGACGGTGCCGTCAGAGATGAACTGGGTCTGCGACGACATGCACATTGTCAGTGACGTCATGTTCTATGCACAGAACATTGGAGCATTCCTGGGACTGCTGTTCGGCTACATGGGTGACATGTAATTGAAAAAAAAAGTCCTTCTATTCTTATTACCTTTGTATTTTCTGTTACCATTTGGTGTTAAAGGATATGAACAATCCCTGTCTGTCAGTACAAGAATGGGTAGTGGCATTGCAGTCGCCCGTACACTAGAGGCCTACATCTGATTGAGGGAAGCAGTGAGCCACTTGGAGAGCTGGCACACGCTGAGTTGAAAGCTCACAAACAACCAGCAGAAGTGGCCTCCAGCTCTTTATGCAACCATGTGGCTGTAGGAATAATGCACAGTACGTCCATGAAATGCAGTTTATATTTAGGGAGGAACCTTTACTTGAAGTAAAATGACTTCCTGCAGAGGAGGATTCCGTGAGGTCAGGCTCAAGCAGTTCTTATCTGAAAAATTCCCCAGGTGTCTCGCAACTATTTTATGAGTGCGTGCATGGCGGGAACAGGGCCCCAGGCTGTCGCTGTATTTCTTCCTTGCCAGTGCTGAAATTTAACTCTCTGACTATACTTTTTCTTCGAATTCTTGTGGAGCAGCCACAATTGTATTTTGTAAATTTCAGGAACCGCACAACAGCTGCTGAATCAAAAGAGGTTTTTATTGCCTACACGACCGATTTCTGGATACTAAAATTCCGTCACCTGGATTAAAATAAAAAAGAAGAACATTTTACCGATTGAGGTCATCTCCCCCCTTCCCCAGCGTTGTCATGGAACGAAAATTTCGGTCACACAGCATGGGAACTGCTCAGTGGATCCTTGGTCACCCATTTTCAATTCAGTTGCAGAACTTTTCATCAATGACAACACTGGAATTGGAGACGACGTCAGTCAGTTAAGTGGTTTTTTTTTTATTGTACACCAGATGATGGAATTTTAGTGTTAAGTAGTAAACAACAAAAATATTGTTGATTCAGCAACTGTTGTGTGGATCGTTCAACTTACAAAATTATGCATAAAATACATAATTGAACCATCAGGAGCTTTTATGTTAAACCCAAATATCTTCCAGTTTCAGTCTTGGACCATATTCATGGATACTAAAAAAGATACAAATAAAGGTATGTAGTATTCAGAAAATGTTAACAGTTCTTTACAAAGAAGTGCAAAACAACATGAATACTTAGTGGGATAAAATGGTTTAAGCCACCATATTGCATTAGTCATTACTAAAAATGTGTAGTGCATGCCATGAATGTAAGTTTGTGACACGGGACTTTAGAAGCAAACACACAAATACTAAATGTATACAGAGCAGTAGAAGAGAAAATCAAGACTGTAAGTTATACTTTATAAAAATGATGAGAAGTTTGTCAAAGATCTTTAAAAGAAATTTTTTGTTATATGTGATTAAAAAATATCCTGATGACATGTTACTTGGCAATGTAGAGGACTAGACTATCTTTAGTGAACATATTTGGTATAGTTTCATGTGTAAACAGAAAACTAAGTTTCTATCTCCAGGCATAAGATAACGTAAATGTTAGAGTACAAGGTGGAAAAATTATATAACCCTAATGTTACACAGTATCATATTCATTGCATATACCTAATGAAATGCATGAGTATACAAGCAAACGTCAATAATGTCATAAAAGTAATGGAAATCGCATCTATAACATTAAAACAAACTAAAATACGGTGCTCTTAAATGGTCTGAAATGTCACTCAGTGATCATATATGTCCAAGTTATCGTAGTGAAACAATTACTGTCACGTATCGACTATATTTAAAGGAAACCTTCATATGCTAATGAAGTTTTATTACAGTGCTTAACTGGAAGCTTAGTATGTCAGTAGTGCTAGTATCGAAAATAAGGTGAGGGAATAAATAAGAACAGTGTAACCAACCATGTACTCAAATTTGGATTGAGGGAGTATTGACAACACATGTATATAATAGTGGTAGTGATGAGTAACATTCTTTAAACAATGTGAACGTTAAGCTAAAGGCATTAGGGGCTCGACCATTGGGTGTACATTTTGAGAAGCAGATAGAAAAAATTCTTTACATTATCGATTTAAGTGATTGCTAAACAAAATACATACTTGCCTATGTACACACTGAACCTCATTAGATGGAATGTAGATATAGAGCTGCAGATGAATTATGTACATAAAAGCATTTGACAACACAGTTATAAGTAAAAAGAAATATGTGACCTGTTGTTCATTAAAATGAGAACTACATCTTTGGAGTACAAACATACTTTAGGTGTGGAAAACTTATTCACCAGAAGTCCATGTCAAATATAATAAAAGTTAAAGATAGAATTACTGAGTGTTTAGCATATTCAGTGTAAAACAACAGGAGAAAAGTTACAAACATCTTATAAATATTTATAATGAACAATGGTAATACACAGGATGTGGATAACAAACCATAATATAATTTATTTGTACTGCAATTGCATAGTGAAGAATCCTGACAGGGTTATAAAAAAACTGTATGCAATAAAAGTGTCATTAACATAAGGAGTTGACACTGAAATGCTAGGTACAACTTGTCATATGTATGTCAGGCAATCTTTTCACATCACAAAACGAAGTTATAACGTCTATCACGAAGACAAGTCTAAGGAGATGGTGTGTAAGAGGGAGGAGTAGTGGTATATTTCAAAATGAAAGGTTAGGGATTAGAATCAGGTAAGTGAAAGACCTCAGGTAAATTCTCAAAGAAATCCTTATTTTTCAAATCTTTTTGTTCATTGAGAACATCATTTGGATCTTTTACAAGGTTACAAAAGATTTCAAATTCCTCCAGAAAGTTCATACTTAATTCCTTTTTTGGTTGATGTAGAATTTGCATATTCTCATCAATGGTACCTATTGCGTGATTATAAGCTTCAAGATGGAAGCCCTGAGCTGAAGTGTTTGATTGGTGTGTGTAATCAAGAAACGCTGTCTTTAGTTTCCTCCCATTCTAGCCTATGTAAAAGTTTTCGTATTGTTGACAGTTAATTCTGTGGACATCTGGCCTCCCATATATTCCCTTTTATGCAACTAAATTCTTTTGCAGCGTTATTGAAATGTTATTATGAATTCTACAAGCCAATATTACATTACATTTCCTAAATACATTATTTATTTTGTCCAAGATACTAGCTACATATGGAAAACTTATCTATCTAGTTTCTTAATGCTTTGTCTTTAGTTAGGGTAATTTTTTGATTCGCTATATATGTTTTATCTCTTTCTTTTTCTGTAAGATATTATCAACTAGCCATTCTTGGTATCCATTACTTACAGCTACCGATTTCAGTGTATTTCATTTCATTGTTAGAGTTTATAGTAGATGTGGGGGTTCTTAGCAATCTGTCAATCATGCTATGGAAGTATGCATGATGGCTATATCATGTGGGGGGGCAGGATGTTTCATGAATAATAATATCTGTGGTAGTTTGCTTACTGTATATGTTAAAGGCTAGTTTGCTATCGGCTTTCGAAATCTCTAGGTCCAGGAAATTAATTTTATTATCTTTTTCTATAGTGAATTTTAAATTTGGATGGGTATTATTAAGCAGATTGTAGATTTTGTTGATTACTTTGTCATTACCATCGACTAGTATAATGGTGTCATCTATATATCTTTCATAAATAATAAAGCTGACTGTGTGATCTGATTTGTTGTTTAGGATCTTGTTCTCAATATGATCCATGAGGATATTGGCTAACATTTCAGCTATGCAACATCCCATTGCTAGCCCTTGGGGCTTACTATTGGATGCATTTGTTGCTATAGGTACACATTTCTTCACAAGTAAGAGACATTCTTCGAAGAATTTGCACAGCATACAAACCATACTTACGGTGTATGAAACTCCTGAATTTTCCAAATCTATTAAAAACTGTGGTAAAAATTGAGATAATTAATTATACAATTTGAGTTTCTTCTAAACATGAGGTTTAAAATGTAACAGGTCATTAATTTTTTTAAACATTAAATAAATTCCAGACTTTCATACAGCTGTAAATATTGCCTGTAGACTGTGCAAAATTCATGTAAGAATCTCTCTTACTTATGAAGAAAAGTGTGCCTGTACTACCAAATGTAGCCAATAGTAAGTAAAAAAATGATGTAATTTCACATGTAAAAAAATTTATTTTGTTATTTTTTTTAACTTCCACCGCCTTGAGTGTGAATCTTGAGTCCTTCCTGGTCATGCTGGCAAAGTTTTATAAATTTATTTGTAAAACTATAGACAGTGGAACTTAAAACTTCCTGTGGTGTCTCTCCTGCTCCAAGTTGCCCATTTGACATCCTACCCCCCTTTAAAGTAAAGCCACTGTGTGACAAGACTTGTTTTAGCCCATCCATTACCACTACAATTACTGGAATAGGTAAACGTCAGTGTGTAATTAAATTCTTTCTGATCAGTCCAATGGTTTCACCAACTGGGACGTTGATATATAAGTTAGTAACATCTAATGAAAAAAGGAGTATATCATTAAGTATCCGCAATTCTTTAACCGATGCTAGGAGATCAGAAATGTTTTTAGGATGTATTTTTTGTAGAAGACATATTTATCAATTAAAACTGAATTTAATTTTTGGCTCAAAAGGTACCCTGGCAAAGTTTTATGAATTTATTTGTAAAACTATAGTTTGCAATTGGGCATATAGGAATGTTTTCCTTGTGGATCTCAGGTTGTGCTTGTAATTTAGAGGCATTAGGATTCATGACTAGAGTGACTTTTTTCCCAGTTTTAAGCATAAAATTACAATTTTTAATAAATATCATAACTTTGTCTTGAATTGCTGGAGTAGGGTCCTTCTTAGTTCTACTGATCCCACTGTCAACAACAAATTGTTTTATTTGGTCAATAGACACACTGATATACATTATGAGAACCGAATTTCCCTTATCAGCTTTCAATGTAAGTGCTTCATTTCCACTTAATTTATTTTTAGTGGTCTGTCTTTATTCTACATCTCTATTATTTTCTTCTTCCTCCCCTCTTCTATTATTACACAAATATTTATCGAAAACCTATACTACTTTGTCATTGAGTTTTTGTATGCAGCTGAACCTGTTAACTGATCTATATTTTTGTGTGAGCAACAAAACACTTAACACCTTTGTCATGTAGTCTATAGTTGACATTGAAGTTCAGACCTTTGCTGAGACTACTGATTTCATGTGGTTCAAGAACCATGTCAATGATTTTTACCATTTTATCAAAATATTGGAAAGATGGACTGGTGTTACTCTCCTGCAGTAAATGTTGATCTTTCTTTAACTTTTCTATTTTCTTACTGTGCTACTCTAACAAAATTTGTAATTCACTGTCAATAAAGGCATCTATAACACTCACAATAGTATTAAGAGAATTAAATTTAAAGGAGTGTGATTATTTCATATAGGTTAAATATGTCTGTCTGCGTAATGCTGCCTGACATTTGGGATTCTGTTTTAATTCTTTCTGAAGTCATTTGTGTTCACTAGGGCTCTTCATTTTCCTCGAAACAGCACCATTCACTTTTGTGTTGACTTAAGCGAATGTTGGGATTATCTTAGCTGACAGAGACTTCTTGATAAACGAAATCACCCTTGTGCACTTCATTAATTTGCATCGCTAGAATCGAAAAATCACCTTGCTCGCATGGTCTGGCATTGTTTTAAACATTTTTGGAAGGTGAATGTCAACAGATCTCAAGTAATGCATAAAATGCATGTTTGAACCAGCAGGTGCTTTTATTTTAAACCCAAATATCTACTGGTTTCAGTCTTGGTCCATCTTTATATATACTGTCGAAAGATACAAATAATAATGTGTAGTATACAGGTAATGTTAACAGTTCTTTACAAATAAGTACAAAATAACATGAATGCTCACACGGTTAGAATGGTTTAAGCCACCATATTTCATTAGTCATTACTTAAAATGTGCAGCGCATGCCATGAATGTAAGTTGTCGTTTTATGATCTACCTTTAAGTTTTCTTTATGTTCCATCTGGATCTGGTCGTACATGTAACCGCTCGCGTTTTCATAAGGAACATGCCACTATCTACTTCATCAAAATCGCGAAATATTTTGATGTGCGGAGCAGACGTCCTGTGGAGCAGACTCCCAATCTCTGTATATAACAGGCAATGTCCTGACTCACTGACTGACTTATCATTGCCCAGCCCAAACCGCTAAGGATACAAACATGAAATTTGGAAAAGGCGTCGGTCTTATACTGTAGAGGTCGTTTAAAAGGGGATTTTTCGGTATTCCGAACCTAAGGGGGTGAAACAGGGGATGAAAATTTTTAAGAATTTCGTTACATTAAAAAAAATCTTTGTGCTAAATTTATGGAAATTGATATTTCACTTCTCGTTTAGATGTAAACAAATATTTGTCAGGGGGATGTAAGTTGCTGTGAAAATATCTGTACAAGAACGCAAAAGGCATGATTAAGAAAAGCTTTGGACTCGAGAACCACTTTTTGGTCGGAAGTACATTCGGGAAAGGCCTCACTTATGTGACCCTAATTGGTGTGAAAATTCTAGAAGGTGCTGCAGTTTGTGAACAAGGTAAAAATTCGTTGAGTCTACGAGAAACATGGATCTGAAGATATCCGACTTTAGTGTGGTTTACCTACTTCACAGCTACTTCTACCAGTCGACTGGGCCACTTTCATTTGTCTGATTCACTACGTATTCAGCTTTTGTCAGTTGAAACAATTCCTGCCCACTTCACTGTGTTGTTCCAATTACTCTTAACGACGTCATGCAGTGCGTACATCTTTCTCGCCATATTTGGAAGAAAGATATGTTATCTCTGACGCTCCCCTCTCTGGATGACGTCATCGCTGCCGTGTGCGGGGCGAGCAAGCCATTTCCGAGTGTGTTATCCCTCGATTATGGAATGGTGGGCTGCCACTGCCATACCTCGGCTTTGCACTGCACTCTTGGGTTTTAGCAACGGTAAAGCGGATGAAATGAGGAAGACTCGGGAATTTTATTATACTGTCCTTCGCGATCTTTACGACAGTGCTCGAGACGTTGCAAGGGGTACACATCCCACTCTCCTTTAAGGTCGGAAGAATTGTTTTAATTACCAGGTCCGACCGATAAAGCTACTCAATTTTTATTATAAAATCGTAGCACTGGCAATAAATAGCCGTTTGTCGGCTTTGCTTGCTGACGTGGTCGAATGTTATCAACGATGTCTTCCTGGTCGTACTCTCCTGACTCCCGTTCCTGAATGTCGTAACCTCATCTCAGCTTCCTCTGTCCCTTTATCTGGAGGTCTATTTTCCATTCATTTTAATCATACGTGTGACCGAGTTAGTCAAGATTTTCTGTTGCGAGTGTTGACAGCTGTTGATTTTAATGATGCTGAACGAAGGATGTTCATGTCTCTAGTTACTGATATTCAGGCGTCTATTGACGTGAGTGGTGGTCTCACTCCCCTCATAGAAGTGTGTAGAGGTGTTGCACAGGGTAGTCCGCTATCTGTGTCTTTATTCACGCTGCTTCTGGAACCCATTTTGCGGTCCGTAGCTGCTAGATTGGGTGGCGGATCGTTATTGGGCGAAAGGTTTATCGTTCGCGCGTGCGCCGTTGGCTTCATGGTGCTTCTTCCTTCTCATGACGACATACCGATGCTCAAGGACTGTAGGATGCATTTTGTCGTCTTACGAAAGCACAGGTTAACGACCAGAGACACTGATTATTCAATGTGCGGGGATCTGACGCGGTTGAAATTCCATGGGCTGCAGCGGTCGCCCGCCATCGATCGTTTGGTATTGTTATCGATTGTTGTCCGATGAAGATTGGTGCGTTAAATTGGACATCTGTCGCGGACAGAATTCAACGAGCGATCCTTGAACACGTGCGTCGCTCTCTCTCGTTGCTTCATAACTTTCAGACCTTGCAAACTTGTGTGTTGAGGAAGCCTATTTTGTTGCCCAAATTTTTGCCTTTCCTGCGATGATGTCCCGATTATCGAGCAAGTTTATCTGGCGAAATTCTATTTTTCGAGTGCGCTATCCGGCTATGGCGCGACCCCAGCGAGAGGGACGTATGGGCCTCCCTGATGTTCGGGACGAGGCTCCTAGTTTATTTCTTCGACACATTATTTCAACGTGCCTTTGCGTCCCCCAGTGACTTGTAGCTCGCCTATAGATGTTGGTAGGATAGATAATAAATTAAGTCATATTCGTGAACTTTTTCTTGATGTCTGTTACTCGAGGATTGATATTCTTTCCCAGTCTCATCTCTCTGTAAAAATGCTAATATGTCGCTGGACATTTACAAATCACGCTTTCTCTGCGGAGTCCCCATCATCAGAGACAGAATGGAAGGTTGTTTGATCCAGTGTCAGCCTCCTCTTGTTTCCTATGGAGGTGGCGTTCTCGTGGTACCAAGTCGTTCATATCCTTCTCTCCATCAGCGTACGACTTTATCTCATTGGCCTTGGTGAGACAGACTGAGGCAGTCGTTGCCATGAAAAAGATACATTTATATCACCAGTTGGTCCCCTGCGGGCACAGACATTGGAGCTGGCTTCGCCGACAGTTGCCATTTCTTGCTAGAAGGACGGGAGCGACAATCTCCATTGATATTCTCCCGATTTAGCCTTGTCGCCAGAAAAGAGAACAATACAGTTATGTGGTATGTCGGGCATTATGTACATTACGTGCTGCGGAGCGGGTATGACAAGCACCCTTGTGCCTTTTCCTGTATATGGTTTCTGCCCATTGGATAGGTTGCCACACCATCGTTCACTTTTTGCGAATATGCTGTGTCTCTTCTTTAGTCGTCAGGGAGTTGGATGATGTGTAGAAACCCTTTTCTGTTGGAATGTTTCATTCCTGTTGCCTTATTCTTGGTAAAATTGACAAATAAAAAAGAAAGTGGTGAGTTAACCAGTCATCGTGGTATTTTCATTACCGGCCTTTTTCAGGTGTATCTTTTTACAGTTTATTTCATTTTTGTGGCTCTGTTAGACTTTTTGTTTAAGAAATGGAAAAATAAGTTGTTGCAGGGTACGACTAAAAGTGAATTTTTTTTTCTTTTTAAGTGGTGGAAGCCATGTAGGATTTTGTCCCACCATGTTCCTATCTTATTAGAGTGGCAAGTTGTAAGGTCTGAAATAAATAAAAATAAAATATAAATTAAAAATACCATTACTATGTGATAATAGAGCGCAGTGACAGTCGGGTGGGGGGGGGGGGGGGGGGAGGGGAGGAGGCATCGTGGCCAGGCCACGACGTGCGACCCTTGCACCCAGCCTGAAGTTGTCCCTGGGTCCGTTCTATCTTGCCGTTACAAGCAAGAAAAGAAAAAAATTAATATTGTCCAAGAATTGTAAGGTAGCATCGAGTAGTGTGTTGCTGGTTCTCACCCCACTGAGTCCAAAACTTTTGGTATTAGCCTTCGCGTTTAATAACAAAAAAAATGAAGAAGGAAACAGAGGTTCGAATCCTGGTCAGGCACAAATTTTCAACTTTCCCCATTGATTTAAATGAATTCTTCCTGACAGTTAATGTCTTTAGTTCCTTTGTGTCTTGATTCATAATGGATGCATGGATCAAAATAACCGAAAGACGAGACACCATATACACAGGGTGTTACAAAAAGGTACAGCAAAACTTTCAGGGAACATTCCTCACACACAAAGAAAGAAAATATGTTATGTGGACATGTGACCAGAAACGCTTACTTTCCATGTTAGAGCTCATTTTATTACTTTTCTTCAAATCACATTAATCATGGAATGGAAACACACAGCAACAGAACGTACCAGCGTGACTTCAAACACTTTGTTACAGGAAGTGTTCAAAATGTCCTCCGTTAGAGAGGATACATGCATTCACCCTCCGTCGCATGGAATCCCTGATGCGCTGATGCAACCCTGGAGAATGGCGTATTGTACCACAGCCGTCCACAATACGAGCACGAAGAGTCTCTACATTTGGTACCGCGGTTCCGCAGACAAGAGCTTTCAAATGCCCCCATAAATGAAAGTCAAGAGGGTTGAGGTCAGGAGAGCGTGGAGGCCATGGAATTGATCTGTTTCTACCGATCCATCGGTCACCGAATCTGTTGTTGAGAAGCGTACGAACACTTCGACTGAAATGTGCAGGAGCTCCATCGTGCATGAACCACATGTTGTGTCTTACTTGTAAAGGCACATGTTCTAGCAGCATAGGTACAGTATCCCGTACGAATTCATGATAACGTGTCCATCGAGCGTAGGTGGAAGAACATGGGGCCCAGTCAAGACATCACCAACAATGCCTGCCCAAACGTTCACAGAAAATCTGTGTTGATGACGTGATTGCTCAATTGCGTGCGGATTCTCGTCAGCCCACACATGATGATTGTGAAAATTTACAATTTGAGCACGTTGGAATGAAGCCTCATCCGTAAAGAGAACATTTGCACTGAAATGAGCATTGACACATTGTTGGATGAACCATTCGCAGAAGTGTACCCGTGGAGGCCAATCAGCTGCTGATAGTGCCTGCACACGCTGTATATGGTACGGAAACAACTGGTTCTCTCGTAGCATTCTCCATATAGTTACGTAGTCAACGTTACCTTGTAGAGCAGCAACTTCTCTGACGCAGACATTAGGGTTATCGTCAACTGCACGAAGAATTGCCTCGCCCATTGCAGGTGTCCTCGTCGTTCTAGGTCTTCCCCAGTCGCGAGTCATAGGCCGGAATGTTCCGTGCTCCCTAAGACGCCGATCAATTGCTTCGAACGTCTTGCTGTCGGGACACCTTCGTTCTGGAAATCTGTCTCGATACAAACGTACCGCGGCACGGCTATTGCCTCGTGGTAATCCATACATCAAATGGGCATCTGCCAACTCTGCATTTGTAAACATTGCACTGACTGCAAAACCACGTTCGTGATAAACAATAACCTGTTGATGCTATGTACTGATGTGCTTGATGCTAGTACTGTAGAGCAATGAGTCGCATGTCAACACAAACACTGAAGTCAACATTACCTTCCTTCAATTGGGCCAACTGGCGGTGAATCGAGGAAGTACAGTACGTACTGACGAAACTAAAATGAGCTCTAACGTGGAAATTAAGCGTTTCCAGACACTTGTCCACATAACATCTTTTCTTTATTTGTGTGTGAGGAATGTTTCCTGAAAGTTTGGCCGCACCTTTTTGTAACACCCTGTATAACTACGGCGAGGATGGCCGCTAATGTCTTCAGTTCCTTTGCGTCTTGACAAATTTTACAGAAACAAATCTGGGAACTGGAATATTTATTGAAGCAAGCGGGTATACGCTGGTTGCAGGTACGGACGTCGACCGCTGCAGTTGGCCTGCGTGGTGATGCACGCCGTCAGCAGGGTGGCGATGCTGTTCACTCCGTCACTGATACTGCTGTTCGTCGTGGCGGAGTCGCTGGTGGTGGCCGCCGGAGGCGCCATGCTGGAGTCGGCGGTATCTGTAGGTGAGTAGGGGGGACAATGTGTTGCAGCAATGCCAGAGCGACGTTTAGAAAACCTTAAGAAAGTATTTTTCATGGAAAGAACGGGAAACTACTCTGACAGAGGGCTTCTCATGTTTCTTTACTCTTTTCTTCCTTGATAACTTTTCTCGAGCTTCCATCTGGGTCACGTGGTTAGATGTCCAGGAGCTTCCAGCCGAGAACTACTCATATAAATTAAGGATAATGCTGATACATGGTGAAACAACGCTCTGGTGGGCGGTTTGCGGGTTTAAATGACCTCGGGGTATGGCCATGCGGGTGCATTTGACCTGCGGTCGTCGCTCGGTGCTACTGGCAGTAGTCCACATACGCAGAGGTGTGTTGGTGCATGTCAGAGTACGGTGCAGCTAGTAATTGTGCAGACGTGTTCAGACGTGCTAATGGTGTGTTGAAAATGGCTCGAAGAACACATATTGATGACGTTATGAGGGGTAGAATACTATGGCGATTGGAGGCTGGTCAAACACAGCCGGTCGTAGCACAGGCGCTCTGTGAGTCTGTGAGCCACAAAGTGTGATCTAAAGATTATGGCAACGATTCCAGAAGACGGGCAACGTCAACGTGTCCCGGCGCTGCAGTACGGGATGTCCACAGTGTACAACACCTCAAGAAGACCTTCAGTGCCCGCAGACGGCCACGGAGTACTGCAGGTAGCCTTGCTCAGGACCTTACCGCAGCTACTGGAACAGTTGTCTCCAGACACACAGTCTACAGACGACTGAACAGACATGGTTTATTCGCCCGGAGACCTGCAACGTGCATTCCACTGACCCCTGGTCACAGGAGAGCCCGTAAACCCTGGTGTCAAGAACACAGTACATGGTCACTGGAACAGTGGTCCCAGGTTATGTTCACGGACGTCCAGGTATAGTCTGAACAGTGATTCTCGCCGGGTTTTCATCTTGCGAGAACCAGGAACCAGATACCAACCCCTTAATGTCCTTGAAACGGACCTATATGGAGGTCGTGGTTTGATGGTGTGTGATGGGGTTATGATTGATGCACATACACCCCTGCATGTCTTTGACAGAGGAACTGTAAGAGGTCAGGTGTATTGGAACGTCATTTTGAACCAGTATGTTCGCCTTTTCAGTGGTGCGTGCAGTGGGGCCCACCTACCTCCTGATGGATGATAACGCACGGCGCCACCGTGCTGCCATCGTGCAGGAGTATTTCGGAACAGAAGATATCAGGCGAATGGAGGGGCCTGCCTGTTCTCCAGACCTAAACCCCCTCTTGGTCGGCCTATCGCTACACGTCTTCCAACCCCTAGGACTCTGCAGGAGTTCCGACAGGCACTGGTGCAAGAATGGGAGGCTATACCCAAGCAGTTCTTCGACTACCTGATCCAGAGTATATCAACCCGTTGTACGACCTGTGTACCTGTGCATGGTGATCATATCCCATATTGATGTGGGGGTACATGCGCAGGAAACAGTAGCGTTTTGTAGCACATGTGTTTCGGAGCGGTTTTCTCAACTTATCACCAATACCGTGGACTTACAGATCTGTGCCGTGTGTGTTCCATATGTGCCTATGCTATTAGCGGCAGTTTTGTCTAGTGCCACGTTGTGTGGTACCGCATTCTGCATTTATCCTTAATTTATGAGCATGAGTGTAGTTGGCGAGGCACTGACCGTCGTGTGCTGCTGCTGCCCTTGTGTGGCCAAGCTACCTTCTGCGAAAACACTGCTACTCACTGCGGCGCCGTATACGGTAATTTCATCGTTGGTAGCCCGCTTGAACCTTGCAGTAGCCGGGTTCCAAGCTGTGTTCAGCTGCAGAGTGGTCTTTATTAAGGGTGTTGTCAGTCTTTTATGACGCTACTCCAGAACCTATTTGTCCGTTTAATAACAGATGTCTCGTCGAATGCAATTCGGTATACGTTTTCCATTTTCTGCTGTCGGTGATTTCTCGGGATACCGCAGGCGGTAACACCTCTCGTGTTCCACAAGGCGCTGTTTAATGGTACTCATAGTGTATCCGACGTAAATGTGCCCACAACTAGACGGCATTGTATATACGCGTCGTGCGTCTGGAGGCTTTCATCGTCTTTCACAGGCCTCAAGAGCTATCGAATTTTTGCGGGAGCCATGAAGACCGAAACGATTTTATGCGCCTTTAGGAACCGGTTACTATTTCCGGTTACTGAGCCACAGAACGACAAAAAAAAAGGTTTTTCACTGCTCTTCAGGTGTCTTCTTGCTAATGTTCCTCCAGAAAGATGGTTTTCCGAATCTGTTACTGCAGCCGTTCTCCTTCAATATATTGCGTACTTGGTTGAGCTCCTTTCACTGGTTACCAGCTCTTGAAACGAGCTCCGCACAATGTACCATTGTACTCAGTATAGAGCGTTTCTGCTTTGGGTGATGATAGCTGGTACCTTTCAGATATCGTTCGGTTTGAGTGGTTTTCTTCACTCTCGCATCTTACGTTCGTTTTTATGAGTATTATACAGATCTCTGATATTTCTGCTCCATGTTTGATCTATCTCTAAACGAGTGGATTATTGTTCATTATTAATTTCATTCTTCTATCTTTACTTTTTCCCGCGATATCCAGTGTTACCATCCACTCCTTGTCAGAACTTCTACCGTTTGGATTCTTCTATCGTTTCTGATGTTATGGTCCCAGTCGTGCTTGCACGCAAGGTGAGTCCCAGCACTACATAAAAATCTTCAGACACAGATCATCGCTTCTGGCGAGTGTGTGGACGTAAATTAAGCTGTAATACAATCAGCCCTTCTTGCAACTGCCCTTGCACCTGCATTGCAAGGAAAGTACCTTCACACCAGCCCAGATAATTGTAGCGCCAAATGTTCAATCACTGGTACGTTCCGTTGATGAAACCGTTCAATGCGGACCAGACTCTTCGATATCAGGCTACAACAGCGCATTGTTCACGCTTGTCTTTGGTTTTGTTTCTGGCAGAATTATCAATGTAAGCCATCAAATAGGCTGTTTCCATCATAATGATAACAGTTGTAAGGTAACATATTGTTTCACTCGTGGTAAACATGCGAGTACTAAACTGCAGTACCTGTGTTGTTATATTGTGCTGTGCAGTGTCCCTCAACATGCATGCGTGTCTGGTGCAACACACACTGCAGCGGTAGTCAACAGTACGAAATGTGGAATCATCGAAGCGACCGCTAGCGTAAAGTGAGAGATCCGCGTTCGAGTCCAGGCACGACACCAGTTTTCATTGTCATCAATGCACACGGCACCCAAAGTTTAATCCTATTCGCAAATGCAGATATGATATGAGTGGTTGAGAGCCAAAATGGTAGAATTCAATTTTTCACACATTACGATGGAGCTGAATACACTTCTGGAAATTGAAATAAGAACACCGTGAATGCATTGTCCCAGGAAGGGGAAACTTTATTGACACATTCCTGGGGTCAGATACATCACATGATCACACTGACAGAACCACAGGCACATAGACACAGGCAACAGAGCATGCACAATGTCGGCACTAGTACAGTGTATATCCACCTTTCGCAGCAATGCAGGCTGCTATTCTCCCATGGAGACGATCGTAGAGATGCTGGATGTAGTCCTGTGGAACGCCTTGCCATGCCATTTCCACCCGGCGCCTCAGTTGGACCAGCGTTCGTGCTGGACTTGCAGACCGCGTGAGACGACGCTTCATCCAGTCCCAAACATGCTCAATGGGGGACAGATCCGGAGATCTTGCTGGCCAGGGTAGTTGACTTACACCTTCTAGAGCACGTTGGGTGGCACGGGATACATGCGGACGTGCATTGTCCTGTTGGAACAGCAAGTTCCCTTGCCGGTCTAGGAATGGTAGAACGATGGGTTCGATGACGGTTTGGATGTACCGTGCACTATTCAGTGTCCCCTCGACGATCACCAGTGGTGTACGGCCAGTGTAAGAGATCGCTCCCCACACCATGATGCCGGGTGTTGGCCCTGTGTGCCTCGGTCGTATGCAGTCCTGATTGTGGCGCTCACCTGCACGGCGCCAAACACGCATACGACCATCATTGGCACCAAAGCAGAAGCGACTCTCATCGCTGAAGACGACACGTCTCCATTCGTCCCTCCATTCACGCCTGTCGCGACACCACTGGAGGCGGGCTGCACGATGTTGGGGCGTGAGCGGAAGACGGCCGAACGGTGTGCGGGACCGTAGCCCAGCTTCATGGAGACGGTTGCGAATGGTCCTCGCCGATACCCCAGGAGCAACAGTGTCCCTAATTTGCTGGGAAGTGGCGGTGCGGTCCCCTACGGCACTGCGTAGGATCCTACGGTCTTGGCGTGCATCCGTGCGTCGCTGCGGTCCGGTCCCAGGTCGACGGGCACGTGCACCTTCCGCCGACCGCTGGCGACAACATCGATGTACTGTGGAGACCTCACGCCCCACGTGTTGAGCAATTCGGCGGTACGTCCACCCGGCCTCCCGCATGGCCACTATACGCCCTCGCTCAAAGTCCGTCAACTGCACATACGGTTCACGTCCACGCTGTCGCGGCATGCTACCAGTGTTAAAGACTGCGATGGAGCTCCGTATGCCACGGCAAACTGGCTGACACTGACGGCGGCGGTGCACAAATGCTGCGCAGCTAGCGCCATTCGACAGCCAACACTGTGGTTCCTGGTGTGTCTGCTGTGCCGTGCATGTGATCATTGCTTGTACAGCCCTCTCGCAGTGTCCGGAGCAAGTATGGTGGGTCTGACACACCGGTGTCAATGTGTTCTTTTTTCCATTTCCAGGAGTGTATCTGAGAAGCAATACGCTGTGTTTTAATCTCCGTAACTGCGATTTATTTATGAAACATAAACATAATGTCATACAATTAATGTGATTCTGCACTTATTGCTTCCATTATGCACTTCTCTCTCAGAAATTCGGTTGAAATAATTTCATTATTGTTCTTAACCACCAGAGTGCTACCTACTGGGTCTGTCTAATAGTTCAGCAGTGTATCCGTTTCTTCTGTTTCACCGTCTACACCATCTTCCTCAGCCAAATCGTCAACATGTCCAGGTTCAGATTCCTAAGTCGAACTTGCAGTTGTCAGTTGATTGCACCGGGTGGATGTACGGGAGATATGTCATCATGTCTTTCCTTTTTTGCCTCGGTGACACTGTTGAGACGGATGTGTATAATGGTTTATGCATTTAATGTCAGTCATCACTTCTTGACTCGTATAGGTTTTAACCTAGACTTCAACATGGAGTGCATACTTCCCTTATAAAGACGATTTGTACTTTAGTAGCAACTGGACATTACAGATCTAAAGAAACAAAATAATGCTGATACAGTAGTGGCCATTAAAATTGCTTCACCCCGAAGATGACGTACTACAGACGCGAAATTTAACCGACAGAAAGAAGATGCTGTCATTTGCAAATGATTAGCTTTCCAGAGCAATCACACAAGGTTGGCGCCGGTGGCGACACCTACAACGTGCTGACATGAGGAAAGTTTCCAACTGATTTCTCGTACACAAACAGCAGTTGACCGGCGTTGCCTGGTGAAACGTTGTTGTGATGCCTCGTGTAAGGAGGAGAAATGCGTACCATCACGTTTCCGACTTTGATTAAGGTCGGATTGTAGCCTATCGCGATTGCGGTTTATCGTATCGCGACGTTGCTGCTCGCGTTGGTCGTGATCCAATGACTGTTAGCAGAATATGGAATCGGTGGGTTCAGGAAGGTAATAAGGAACGCCCAGCTGGATCTCAACGGCCTCATGTCACTTGCAGTCGAGATGACAGGCATTGTAACAGCATGGCTGTGACGGATCGTGCAGCCACGTCTCGATCCATGAGTCAACAGATGGGGTCGTTTGCAAGACAACAACCATCTGCATGAACAGTTCGACGACGATTGCAGCAGCATGAACTATCAGCTCAGACATCATGGCTGCGGTTACCCTTGACGCTGCATCACAGACAGGAGCGCCTGCGATGGTGTACTCAACGACAAACCTGGGTACACGAGTGGCAAATGTCATTTTTTCCGATCAATCCAGGTACTGTTTACAGCATCATGATGGTCGCATCCGTGTTTGGCGACATCGCGGTGAACGCACTTTGGAAGCCACACTGGCGTATCACCCAGCGAGATGGTATGGGGTGCCATTGGTTATACGTCTCGGTCACCTCTTGTTCGCATTGACGGTACTTTGAATAGTGGACGTTACATTTCAGATGTGTGGCTCTACATTCATTCGATCCCTGCGAAACCCTACATTTCAGCAGGATAATGCACGACCGCATGTTGCAGGTCCTGTACGGGCCTTTCTGGATACAGAAAATGTTCGACTGCTGCCCTGGCCAGCACATTCTCCACATCTCTCACCAACTGAAAACGTCTGGTCAATGGTGGCCGAGCAACTGGCTTGTCACAATACGCCAGTCACTACTCTTGATGAACTGTGGTATCGTGTTGAAGCTGCATGGGCAGCTGTACCTGTACACGCCATCCAAGCTCTGTTTGACTCAATGCCCAGGCGTATCAAGGCCGTTATTTCGGCCAGAGGTGGTTATTCTGGGTACTCATTTCTCAGTATCTATGCACCCAAATTGCGTGAAAATGTAATCACATGTCAGTTCTAGTATAATATATTTGTGCAATGAATACTCGTTTTTCGTCTGCATTTCTTCTTGTGCAGCAATTTTAATGGCCAGTAGTGTAGTTAGTGACACTGTTACAATGCCTGTTTGATTTTAGAGCGGAAACAAACAAGCAAAAAAATACAGAACAACAAGACCATGTGGCCTCGCCGCTTCAGCTATACCACTGTTCCCGCGAACACACTTCACTATGGCGTGAGAGGAAGAATATGTTGAGAGATCTCAAGCGGCTCAATTGCGACTTATTGTTACTCCACCCTACAGCAACAAATTTTCATTATCATTAAACTGAGTGTTATTACTCAGAACTAAATTTTTTTTACCTAGACCACTTTGGTTCTCAGCGGCTCATGTAAAGGTACAAGTAGACACACATTTTGTAACAATTTTATTTATCTGAAAACACCGGTTGAAGAGTTCAGTTTATAACTGTTGTTGAAACAATCATCCACTAGGAGCGCTACAGACACGACACAGAACGCAGTGCTGTCACACACCTAGAACCCTCTACGTCTTATGCTCTGGATACAATACATTTCAGTTCTAAAACATCCACAAGTGCAAGATACGCAGTTACAAGAACAAATATTAACCATTGTAGAGCTATACAGGGTGGTCCATTGACAGTGACCGGGCCAAATATCTCACGAAATAAGGATGAAACGAAAAAACTACAAAGAACGAAACTTGTCTAGCTTGAAGGGGGAAACCAGATGGCGCCATGGTTGGCTCGCTAGACGGCGCTGCCATAGGTCAAACGGATATCAACTGCGTTTTTTTTAAATATGAACCCCCATTTTTATTACATATTCGTGTAGCACGTAAAGAAATTTTTTCGCTTTGTGATAGATGGCGCTGTAATTGTCACAAACATATGGCTCCCAATTTTAGGCGAACAGTTGGTAACAGGTAATTTTTTTTAAATTGAAATACAGAACATAGGTACGTTTGAACATTTTATTTCCGTTGTTCCAATGTGATACATGTACCTTTGTGACCTTATCATTTCTGAGAACGCATGCTGTTACAGTGTGACTCTCCAGTGGATGGATGGAAGAAAACAAAGGCTGCAGATGGAAATGTTAATGACTGAGAAAGGTCTGTTTGCTACACTGAAGTGTGAAGGGGCAGTAGTATTCAAGCGGAAAAGGTGAAGTTGTACCAGTAAGTTTCTGAGATCTTTACTACGGCCAACGACGACTGTTCCACATCGCAAAGGATTACGAGCAATGACATCACTTAAGATTAGAAGATGTGAGGTAGCAAACGAATGCAAACGATATGTTCTGAGACACTTCATGATCAGGATGGAGGCAAAATGCCTTTACCCACATCCACAGCCGCAAAAGGTGTATTAAAAAGCACAAGTTCGCTGTGTAGAGTGTCCAGGACATATGTGCAAACTCCCCCCGACACCTAGTCACAGGTAACACTATTCTTACGATGTCCCTGGTATTCATGAAGGGCCAGAGCCTGAGTTACTGGAAACCAAGTCTACTGAAGGGCATTCCAGATGGCAGGCGAAGAGCAAAGAGAGATAAAGATGGCATAGCACAGCCAGGTGATGGAAAATACAGCTACGATTCCACTGGAGAATAATGTTGTCAATGTACTGTGAGGCATATTACGCACCAGGACCACCTGCTGCCACTGGTTGAGGGGTTATGGCATCAACATACTTAGGTTCTAGGTTCCATTGTGTGGTGCGACCTGGGGCCTCAGAGGCTGCTGGAATTTCTGTTTCCGCCACAGGAGTGGAACAGATAGGATCTAGTGGCATGGGAGACACAGGAATCTCCTTCTAGGAGGAGTTCGCCTTATCTTCCTCTCCTTGGAGGATTTGGATGATATTGTGACCTCTTTGAATCAATTTCAGGTAATGATGGCGATGACAAAACCCTGCAACCAGCAGCCTCTGGTTTCATCAGCCACTGGCTGGTGTCTGGCATTAGATCAGCAGAAACCTTGCAAGAAAATTTCCCAAGCGACGTCTTCCTGGTGAGAGAAGCGGGAGGAAGATGATGTGTCTCTAGCTGAGAGGTGGAGACCGATATCCGTAGTAGGTGGGAAGCCAATGATCCTGAAGTAGGTGTGGGGAATGCAGCAAGAGGAGAGCCGCCAACCATCAGGAGGCAAACATAGTCACCAAAGGTGGCGACGTCGTTGTAGCTGTAGCATATGACACTGTAATACATACTGAGTGCAACCACTTATACTTGCCCCGCTTGATAAGTTAGCTTGCCCAGAGTCTTATATTCTTATAATTTCTGCTCTCTCTGGAAAATGATGCAGCCTGACAGGCAGGGAGAGTGATGCTTTCCACAGTTGACACATATGGGAAGGAGGGACACTAGGAGCATTTGGATGCAACAGTCGTCCACAATCTGTACAGATGGGGCTAGCATGGCAATGTGAAGGCATGTACCCAAAAACCAAACACTTGATGCACCACATGGGGGGCGAGAGGGAAAAACATTCGGTTCCACATCGCATTGGTGTACCATCACCATGACCTTTTAAGGCAATGGATCACCCTCAAAGGCCAAGGTGAAGGCACTGGTAGCGATCCTATTGCACGTTGGCCCCCTATGGACACCCCATCACTCCAAGTTGACAGGTAACTCATCGTCAGATTGCAAGAGCAGGTCTCATTGGAAAATCATGCCCTGAACCATATTCACACTAGTGTGGGGAGTGTGAGGAATTACAATCACCTGTGACAAGTGAGCAGCGTCTGTGACTCGGTGGGCGATGTTGCTTCGATTAAAACTGACTGACTTTTCATTTTATAGATTTCTGCCACGTCCCCAGGTTGTATTCTATGTTCTCCACAAAGAACAAGGGTTTCGTGGCCAAGAAGGAATCTCTGTTAGTCCTTGGGCAAAATGAGTTATAGGGGAGCATTTCTCTGCTTGCTGCTAAGCCCATTGTTTCCCCCACAGCGTAGCCAGATAATGGGACATTTTAGGGTTGCATCTCTCTGCATCAAACGAGGACGCTCTCCCACAGAGACTGCTGGAGCCATATGGCCACCTCCAGGAGATTTCATCTGCTTCATTTGTGGCTCATCTGCCATGGTGCCTCCCACACTGAACGTAAGCTTTCCCAGTGGGCATCACCTGGACACAGCAATGGCTACTGGGTCACTAATCAGTTGCTTGGAATCCTCCTGGCCCAGTCATGATGGGCACATACTCCTTGGCATACATGGCAAGTCTTCACCTCAGGCAATAACAGTGTGATCCCTGCGTAGTTAGGGGGTACCACAGCGCAGGTTCTTGACAACCCCTCCCCCACAATGGGATGGCTGCTGTGTTGGGTATTGGGTGTACTACATTATTAAATGGAAGGGTGTAGGATGGAAAGACACAAAGGTGGAGCATACACCACATTGGTCAATGTTCCCTGTAAGATCTGCACTTCTCGAAAATTTTGAAAATTGGTGACAGGTCCAACGTGACAATGGAGATCATATATTTATTTAATGAAAAGTTGCAAAGAAACGTCGGAAGTACAGACTCGAATCCCAAATCATAAACCAGGTCCAAGAAGTGTCTGCGCCAAGAAAACCGTCTGTCGGAGAGTCAGAGAGAGGGGGGGGGGGGGGGGAGTGATAGTGGAAGTATAAGCTTAGAGCACGGATAGAAAAATTGCTGCAAAGGCTGGGACCCTGTGGTAGCCAAGTACATACTCACAAAATGGTAGCGCCATGGGGTAGATGGTGGGGATGGTGGTGGGAGGGAATTTTATAATGTGATGTTGATATAATACGAAGTGATTTTTACATGTGCAAGACTTGTGAGGTAAAACATCACACATAAATCAGTTCACACATACATTTTATAAGAATGTGGAGAGATGACCTGGTAATGATGGCCCATTGTTCTCACCATCATAAGCTTTCAATCCCCTTTTCTTTAGTCACCTGCACTGGCAATTATTGCGTTGGTAGGGCACCATTGGTTCGCTTTGTCAGTGTCTTACCTGTGCGACATGAAACGAACAAAGAAAACAACACTTTAGTACAAACGTCATACGCAGAGAACGAATAATACACTTTAATACTTGCCTGGTGTGTTGGTCAAGCAGGAATCAAGGATGGTGCATTTCGCTAATATCCGGAACACCATTTATTCCTCACCCCAAGCCGATTGACCTTAAGTTTGATTTTAGACATTCACCATTAAGAACAAAGATTTGATTCATTTTTTAACGAAACTGACTCTCTTCTCAGTGCGGACTGACGGCGTCGTCGATAACTAGTCGTTCCACAAATTCATCCCCTTTACATTAATAGTGGTAATGAATGATTAACATCCGTTTGCGACTTACTTTGCGACGTTTATGGTTGCTTAACAAAGTTTTTAATAATGTTTTCTAGATAAATCTATTTTAAAAGTCCCATAAAACTAAGTTTCATGTAACTCTCCACTGAGTGTCTTTAACATTAGCTAGCCTTCGAACTCTATCTTATAGAGATACACGAGGCAATATTAACTGTACGACTTAGAAGTTAGATTAACGAAAGGTGAACTACGTTCGTAGCATTTGCAGACTTAGACAAACCTTTTGAGAATGCTGGGTGGAATACTCGCTCTATATATCTGAAGGTAGCAGGGGTAAAATACAGGAAGTGAAAGGCTGTTTACAACTTATACAGAAACTAGACGGCAGTTATAAGAGACGAGGTGCATGAAATGGAAGCAATGGTTGAGAAGGAAGAGAGAGAGGGCTGTCGCCCATCGCCGATGTTATTCAGTCTGTACAATGAGCAATCAGTAAAGTAAACCAAAGAAAATATTGCTGTAGGAATTAAATTTCAGGGAGTAGAAATAAAGACTTTGAAGTGTGGCGATGATATTGTAATTCTATTAGAGACAGCAAATGACTTGCAAGAGGAGTTGAACGGAACTGGCAAGGAGGATATAGGATTAAAATCAACAAAAGCGTAGCAAGGATGATGGAATATAGTCGGATTAAATCAGGTGATACTCAGGGAATTAGATTAGGAAACGAGACACTTATAGATCGGTTTCGCTATATGGCAGAAAAATGACTGATGATGGCAGAAGAAGGAGTTAAAAAATCTAGACTGTCAACGGCAAGCTTTCTGAAGAATATGCGTTCAGGTGTTAGGAAGTCTTTTCTGGAAGTATTTATGTGGAATGTAGCTACGAATGGAAGTGAAACGTGGACAGCAAACAGTTTAGATAAGAAGAGAACATAAGGTTTTGAAATGTGGTGCTACAGAAGAATGCTGAAGGACAGATGATCAGATCATGTAGCCAATGAAGAGGTGCTGAATCCAAATAGAGAGAAAAGAATTTGTGACGGAACGTCATTAGAAGAAGACAGAACACATTATGAGACATCAAGGGATCACCAATTTAGTATTGGAGGGACGTGTGGGAGGTAAAAATTGTAGAAGGAGACCAAGAGAAGAATACAGTAAAAAGGTTCAAGAAGATTCACAAGAATGTAAGTTGCAGCAATTATTCGGAGACGAATACTTGTGACTTCACATAACAAAATTACGAGAATGTTGCATAAGTAATGTCTGTCATACACTGAAGAATCATCATTCTTTCATACCTTAGAACTGCCATGTTTAGTCTCTATTAGTGCTGAGTGATTTTTACATTCCATAATTTAATATTTCTTTCCACAAAAAAAAAGCAAAAACAAAAAAATAACATTTTAGTACACACATCATACACAAAATA
Source organism: Schistocerca serialis cubense (assembly GCF_023864345.2). NCBI lineage: Eukaryota > Metazoa > Arthropoda > Insecta > Orthoptera > Acrididae > Schistocerca > Schistocerca serialis. The sequence goes on along the minus strand of NC_064641.1, from coordinate 849,071,347 downwards.
CGTAAATAAATAATACACTTTTCTTGACTAGCTAATTTCGCTGAAGGGGAAACTAAGGACTGTACAGTACACTAAAATCTGCAGCAGCACAAAATGGCACTCTAACAAAGTCACATATGGCTAAGGGTAAGCTCAATCTGAAGCAGGTACTGTCTTATTCTGTATCCTTGGTTTCCTTTGAACTAACTTAACTCTGTTAGCTGTAGGGAGCCGCTTACCTCCAAACTACAGCGCATCGTAGAACTGACGCATAAAGAAACCACCCTGGATACTGCTAGTTTTGATTTGTAGACACACTCTTGTAAGATGGCAAGAACTATGCCCCTTACATGAAGTCATTAAAGCTCACCTAACTCACGTTGAGCGAACAGTAGGGCTCAACAAAATGACTGACAAGGCACAATGCATCTTGTAGAGGGTATAGTATGGACATAGTGGAATAATTAATGTCGGGTGATGGTTTTAAAGTAATTCACACGACATGAAAACTTTGTGGAAACGAGTCACTTTACTGGACGCTAGTTTACCCCAGGGAAGTATTTGACCGTGGCTGGCTGGGGGAGTGGCTAAGGGAAGCGACAATAGGCAGCTTAGGGCGGCTCAAGCTCTGAGACAGTGGTAACGGTGCGCGGCCTCCAGTCACCTTAAGATGAGTGACAGTGAGTGGGTGGTTGACCCTGACTCCATGCTGGTGTACCGGGAAATAGACGGAGAACTTGTACGCCTGTTGATAAATGTCCGTCGTCCCATTTTCTGTGAAACATGCGACAAAGCCACGCAAAGCTACGGTGGAGCAGTCAACAGAGGTCAAAATATGCGTGTTCGTGACTATAGCAACTTCACGCTGAATTCATGGTCCGCAGAGCCTGAAGTAAATCAGGTGAAGAGCGAAAGCATGAAATACGCCAGCCTCCAATGGGAACGTAGGACCAAGGGATTTGAAGTACTCTCCTGGGAGTCTGAATTCCGGAAAACTTGATGATTGTGCAGATGCGAGCCTTGATGTGTGGCCTGGGGGGAGCTAAATAGAACAAGGTGAGAGGAAGGGAAATTTTGTGGGAATTTGTTCACTTCCCAGAGCAGGCATTGGTCGGCACTGGGAAGTGACACATAATTAACGCAACTTGCGGTGTAATTGGCGTAAGTGATTTTGCTGGAGGGGAAACTGAGGTGAAAAGGGGACTGGCAGAAGTCTCAGTAGAGGTCTTCCGTTCCCAGCTTGCCTGGAGTGTGGACGTGGCGTTCTTTACTCAGCTTGCCTGAGAAAGAGTGAGCATCTCTGCAGTTTAGGACTTAGCAAATGGAACGATTGAGCTTGGAGATAGAAAGTTTTGGTTCAGCTATGTATTGAGCAAGATAGCTAGGAGTGAATAGGCGAGCGCAGCCTTGCAGCACCACGAGGTCGGCCGACGTCCACACAACGACGACGCTCCCCCACGCTGTATTCAGTGATATTGCGCCTGCCCCGGCCAGTGATTAATTTGTTGGATCATGTTGGCAAAGTTTCCATGAGGGTTTCATGGGCCATGTACTGTAGAATTCTTCTCGCACTTTGCATTACACCTGGGTCAGTCGACAGAAATTACTTTTGAGTTATCGAGCTTTACTCCACGCAAACGCAATTTATTACCACTGCCTGGTAGGAGAGTGATGTAATGCGATGATTGAAGCTCGTGAGTTAAAATAAATTTGTGATAATCGACTACATCTGTTTTCCATCAAGTAGTTGAAATCCCAAGTCACTTTCTTAATTAATTTTATGTTCAACATTTGCATCTGGTGTTCAATAGCTGCATATAACATCAATGTGCACCCCTTTTTAATTAAAAGTGATCAATTCTGAATCAATTAATGTCAACACTGCCACCGCAGTTCAATCAGCAGTCACAGGGCCTTATTACTTTCTTTGCATTATTTGATATTGCGGCAATTTTTCTACTCTCTGTTGATCTGTTAGTCAATTAGCTGGGGTGAACACACGCCAAAACCAGATAAGTGACGGGTGTGGTGTTACACTTCAAACAATTTAGCCACAAGTATGAAAATATGTCGCAAAACATATGTCCCTAGCCCCCTGAACCAATTTCAGTATGTCAACTGACTACTTCCAATAATAAGAGCACAACTTTCATCACTTTGAAAACACACAGTTTCATATTGCGACATGTGAGATGAATGCATAGAAATTTGCCTGTAATCGCATTATAATAACAACACGCACAAGGTTCCTGTCAGCAGCTTTATGTTCTCTAAAGCTGTTTTTATTTTTGGGCTTTGTTGGTAATATCAAATTTCTCTGAGGCAATTTATATGATCTCTTCATTATATGTTAATCTCATCGAACTCTGGTTTTGGTCGTATAATATTTTTCTCTATAAATTTAATGTGTATCTTCTGTAACCTTAAGCTTATGTGGACTCAGTATTATTCATTTGTTTGTTGTTATGCTAAGTGTTGCATTTTATTTGTAAATGTTAGTGTACACAGTAATATGGAAGTGTATCACGTGAAATAACTTAAAATAAAAAAGCGTGACATTTTATATTTAGTAATTAAATAAGATGCTGATTTTGATATTTCAGGGACGGAATTGACAGATATCAGAAACCGCTCTTGTATCAATTGCATGGCATGGGTTGGTCTACCTATAGGATTGGTGTCTGCCTGCTTCTGTGTTCAGATGTTTCCCAGCTGGAAGCACTCCTTGCTTTTTGCAGTACTGTGCTGCCTTATATTACTACTCTTCTGCAGGTAAGATGATGGATATACACGCAGGCCTGCTAATAGGCGATTTGAGATTTAATATTACGAGTAAGTTGAAAACATAAGTAATGTCAAGCTTACTTGTTGTTGCAGAGGTATCAACTGATATGCAATATCGATGCCTATTCCTATGTGCGTGTAATAAATGATACTTACGCTTCTGTAACTCGTTTTTTGTGGACAAGGTATAGAGGTGCATCTATCAAGGAACGTCGAGCACCCTTTTTCATGCTGATGTCGGGGGCCACGTGTTGTGGCGTGACAACGAAATCGTTGACGAGCCGTTATCATTCATGACCGCTGTAACATCGCCGACGTGCACGCAACTCCCAATGGGGTTTCACACGCTATCTGATTAAAAGTATCCGGAGACATACTGAAGCCGGTTCCGTCTTGTCTTGACTTGTCCTACTTCCCAGCAAGTCTTGTAATTTATTTC